>NW_020455721.1:3438711-3782604 GCF_003342845.1 Nothoprocta perdicaria
GGGGACTCGTCCCCGGAAGGGGGAGCCCGGCGGGCCGCCGGTTTTGGGGCGGTTTCGGCGGGTTTAACGCGCGGATTCGGGTTTTCCCGAGCACGGCTTGGGCGCGGGCGCGTGTTTTTCATGGAGAGCCTCCAAGGGGCCTGCAGCGCGGCTTATGTTCCTGGAGACCCTGCCTTACACACGTGCTCTGGGGAAAGAGTGGCTTTTCCTGGTGATGAGGTGCAGGGGATGAAAAAAAGAGCGGGAGCTTTAGTGGATACCTTTAGCAGGTGTCAAATGATCTGCACACTTATATATAAATACATATTACATATAAATACATATTTATATATATGTAAATATAGGAGGACAGAAAAAGGCAGGAGGAAGAACACACCAAGGGGGATGGTAAGTGGACTAGCTCGGGAAGTTCCAGTGAAGGGAACTAAAGTGAAGTTGGCTAAAGATATGAAGGAGCAGGAACAGCTGGTTGGGGTTTGGAGGATGGATTGGGGGTGGAAATGTGTCAGCAATGTTGGGGTTTGGAGGATGGATTGGGGGTGGAAGTGTGTCAGCAAGAAAGGGATGGGGGCAAGTTTGGGAAGGAAGGCAAGATAGTGGGATGACAGCACTGGGAAGGGAGACAGGAGGAGCTGAAAGTTCAGTGAAGGGCAGTCAAGAGAGTTGGAATTATTATTAGACAATTTATTACTATTAAAAAAAAAAAAAAAAAAAGACTCCTGGTATCAGTGTTCCTTTTCTTGTCTAGTTAATAGGTTTGAAACACATCAGCAAAGCACTTGTCAGCTCTTCAACTTGAACTCATGGAAGACTAGTTCAAGTGTAGAAAAGAAAAATGCAGGTTCTGCCTCCAAACCTGGGCCGTCACCGGCAGAGTTTGGCTTAATGTCACTGCAGGACAGTCCTTGGTGCCTCTCCTCTTAGTGGAGCCCCACTAGCTTGGTTGTGGGGTCACAGGAACGCATGGAGTAAGAGACACTGCTGTAAGAGACACAGAACTAGCGCTGTGAGGAGCCAAGGGACATCCAGCAGGGATGCATCCAAGGGAGAGCACAGCCCTGGACTAAAACCATCCTGGGAAAGGTACTTCTACAGTACACAGTGCTTAGATTAGCAGAGTCTCCTATGCCCGAATCAGCTTGAATGAGCCAGCTAGAGTATCCCTGTGCTGCGCTCACGTTTGGCTTAGAAACTGAGTGATCTGCTCATGGAAAGTGTATGTTGCTGTCTTATTGCCCCCTTCTTGACTGGAAGGACCACCTAAAAGTTACCTAAACACAGCCTTAATATGTCAGCCCATAAGTTTGTTTAGGGACATCATCTTCAACAGTGTCAGTTGTGGATGCTTAGACAAGATAAATAAGAAACATGCCTAATACAGAGCAGTCTTTCCAGTTTGTACCTGCCCAGCTTCTAGTCCTCAGGGCCGTAAGAGCTTCCCCAGTTGGAAACTGCATCTGGAGTATCACATTTTATAGCAATATTAAAATAGCCAGTGATGGGCCTATGTGACACATCTAATATTTTTGAATTCACTTATATTTTGGCCTTCACAGTATTCTGTGAGTTCCGCTATTTAATTGTGTGCTGTATGAAAAAGTACTTCCTTTTGTTTGCTTTAAAGCAGCTGTCTCGTAATTTCATTGGGTGCCCCCTTGCTCTTGTACTGTGAGAAATAAGTGAATAATCATTGCTTAATCACTTCCTCCCTGCTATTCATAACTTCATATATTCTAAGTTGTCTCATGCTCCTTGAGGAGTCTCTTCAATCTCTCATTACATGGAAATTGTTGATAACTTTATTCTTCCTTTCCATCCTTTTTTTTCAATCTGTTTTTGAAACGGAGAGACTATGCTGTGGTAGCAGAGTGTTTTGTTCTATATCCCTTTCTACTTTGCAGGAGTTCCTAATACTTCCTGATTTCTAGTGGAAAACCATCCCCAGTGACTTCATCTCTCTTCTTAAAGGTAATTTAAGGCCTATCATGTCTACATGTAATCAAGAGCTGATTTTTCCTGTTTACATCTATCAGTATTAAATGTTAACAGTCCTTATGTCCCCACAATGCAATATTGTGGAAACCTTTTGGAACTCTTTATAGACAAGCTCTGACCATCCTAAGTTGTTTGATATTCTCCCCAGCTTTGTCATCTGATCCCCCTTTTCCAAAAATGTGTGTGCTCAGCAGCACAGCTCCCATCCTCTTAACATATATTCCAGTCCTAGATTTATTACCTTTTAAACAGCTATTATTCCCTGAAATTATATAATCCCTTTATATTGTGATTATTTAATTTCTACAGTTGAGAAACCTTGCCCCAAACATCCTGGAAATACAAAAGTATTTTTCTTTTTCTTGACAGAATCACCATTATCCCACCTTCTTCAGGACCACTAATAGATTTGCAATATGTGACTTCTTACAGTGGCTGTAATTTCCCACGCTATATGAGGGTTATCAGGATGTCTATTCATTCCATTGTTCATTATACAGTTTCCATCAATTGGCACATGAGCAAGTTGTGCTTGTCTGTAATTCTCTGAACCATTCCTGGCTGATTTGGTTCTTTCTGGTGAGCTTTACCTTCCAGGGGAAGCTTTTGTTTAATGATTTAAACAGTAAAAGACAACTGAAGAAGGTAGAGAAGCTGCAAAGATGGTCACTTTCTAGAAAATGGAGGAATGAAGGTTGCCTGCATGTGGCATCCAACACAATCTAGCTGTGTTGTAAGATGCCTATAATGTTCTCATCAAGAAAAAATGCTAGCCAGTCTCTCAAAATCCCTCTTCTCACAGTTGTCTGCAACCAGTCAGTATCACAGTAATTTTGGAAGAGAACGAAAAAGGTTGGAAGAAGCAGCAGTGTTGGGGAAAAGCAAGAATTTCATTTTGTTGTGAAGATAATGATGTCAAAGTACGCAAAAAGTGTCTTTCTTACATGCATGGAAGATGACCTAAAAATTACTACCATGTTTTTTTTCTTTTAGGATGAAGGAGAAAGTTTGTTTTCAAATTCTTTTTTTTTTTTTTTTGACACTATAAGCTCAGGCATAGTAAACATTGTGGCCTACAAAGCTGCAGGTCTAGAAGCATTGCAAAATTGCCAGTAATAAAGATGAGCAATAGACAGAGGAAGTAGTTGGGCTTTAAAAAAAAATCCAGCTCACATCAATGTATTTGCATGGGTGCAAAGTTCTAGTATTCATCTCCTCCACTATTACTAGAAGAGAATGTTACCTGGCAATTTATTCTACAGAGCCTACAGAAAAATGATTTTTTGAATGTTTTCAAAAAATAGAAATTTGGAAATAGCATTTAATGATAATGATTAAAATTAACAGAAGTGAGCAAAAGATTACATATACTTCCAAGCTTGTGACTCATTCTACCAGCATGAGGCCTTTTTGCCTAGACATGAGATAATTTTGCAAGCTTTTTTTCTCTCCTCTTTTTCCAGCTGCTGAGAAGAATTTCTTGATCTTTAATAAAACCAGTAGTCACAAGCAATGAACACAAACAGGGAAAAATTATTTTTCCCACTTTATAAGTGATTAAAAACATTTATATTTGATCTGTTTGTAAATGCTACAAGTCTTTGTTCAGGAACATTTTGAGGTATAGCAGGGTCTGTATGTAACAGAGCTTGAAACTAAAAATCTAGAAGTGTATTTTGTGATTTATTAAATTGAAAAATAGCAAAAAATGGTTACCAAGAGTTATTCATAACTAACATGAAAAAGGTAAAAATGAATGGAAATAATTCTGGAGCAAGGCAACAACTATTGGACAACTGCAAGTTTCAGTTACTAAACTAAATCAAAAGATGGATTTTATAGAGAAAACAGAAGTTGTCCAGATGTGTTGAAATAGATTTTTACATTAAAAACCATTTATATTTAAATGATGTTTATATTTGCAAGGGATTTTCAGTATGCTCTTCCAATGGTTAATTCCTTTAAAATTCCAGTTCTAAGATTATTCAGAAGCAGTGTATTCAACACAATAATTTTTATGCATATTAAGTGAAAACAGAACAAGGAGATCATTTAATTAGCAGAACTTTTCAGCTTTTGTGCTGTATTTTCACAGGCATTTTTTTTCCTATTATCATCCCAGCCTTCACAAAATAAGTACCTTAGAATTTGTTCTCTTCTACCATCTAGAGGGGAAACTGTACAGCACCTAACAAAACACTTTGAACTTTTCTAGAAAGTTAGATATTTCCAAATTCCTATATTATTTTTAATTTAAAAATGTAAAGAATAGAGAAAAATATATTTGTAATATTTGCATGAGTCAAGTCCTAGTGTAAATCAAGATTTACGGATTTCTCTTTTCTAGGTAGTGTTTTTCAGATATTTTAGCATCAAGAGCAATAAGCAGGAAGAAAAAGATCTTGAAACAATTCAAGAAAATTTCAGCAAACTTATTCTAGTGTTTTTAAAGCTGTAGGCATTATACTCTACTTTTACATTAAAAAAAAGCTTGTATAAGCAAGCCCTTTGAACTAGATACTTAAAAAAAAACTCATGAAGAAAGATCACACTACATTAGAAAAATTATTTGATACTGGGGCAATGGAAAGTCAAGTTCTATAAAGTTTTGGCACAGTAATGCTTTCTGATAACACTGTTACCCAATCGTCCTGTTTTGCAATAGGTATAAACCAAATAAGGGATCTAGTGGTACAGTTCCTCTGATCTATAGTTTGCAGTTTAGGAGGCCTCATTAGTAATGGCTACTCATGACTTTTTAAAATATCATCCAAAGGAGAAAAAATAGGAATATGATTCAAAGCCAATGCATGTGATTTAAGATGAGCAGTATATTAACTATGTAGCTTCAGGAAATGCTGTTTAAGGATTTTCTAAACCACTCTTTAATACAAACTGCCAAGTTCTATTTTAAATTGGTTCTGTCTGAGAGCATTAATGAATGCAAACTCAGCTCAGGCTCTCCTTGTCTTTTGTTTAATTACCGAAACATTTCTTGCCTCTGCAGACGGGGTTAATTTAACCTTGTTCCCTTAAAATGTTGCTAAAAACAAAACAAAACACATACACAGCTCCTCCCTTGAACCGTGTCATCTGTCCCTTTGCACAGGCCTTTCTCTGAGGGCTCCCTTGTATCATCCTTCCTTTCCTAACTTCCCCATTGTCTGGCCCCCACACCCAGACAAGCTTCGGCCTCGTGCTCGGTTCAGACAAGCACTCTTAGTTATTCTCCTGAGCTTGCCCTCTCAGGAGTTGACCTCAATAACGATGCAAAATTAACGCACTAGCCTCATTTTAATTCTTCCACAGAACTTTTTTTTTTCCCCCCTTATTGTTTCAAGGAGAAGGGGGGGAGAAGAAGAAAAAGAAAAAAAAAGAAAAAAAAAAGAAAGCTTTCTACAGAGATCTTGACAACAGAGCGCTGTTTTGCTGCGATCACAGCATATCCACCGATTAGTGCCCTCTTATTGTTTCCTTGGCCTCCTCTGCCAGCTGGTCTCTATCCAGCTTTGAATCCTGCCTCCTACTTAGATCATTAGCCCCTTCAGCCAGGGCCCGCTGCTTTATTCAGCACTCATGAGACATCCAGCGAAACAGGGTCTTCCTCCCCAGATAAAGCTGCTAGGCACTGGGATAATAAACATAATAAATGTATTACTGCTGTGATTATTATTGCAAGTGCAATATTTATAGGCATGGGGGAAAGGACTGCATTCGGTGCCCGGTAAGCTCCACTGGAAAGAACATGACCCAATTAGCAGCACGACCGTTAAGTGTATTTTCATCGCTGGCAAAGGCAGGACCCCTGCTGGCTGATCTGTAAAACACTGATGATGTTTGTTTTAAAGGGAGCCACTTAACAGACCCTCCTGGGTGGAACAATCCATGTCACTGCCTCAAGCCAAGATCTTTGAAGGAAAGCTGTGGATACTACGCAAAGGAGAAGCTGAGGCCCTCGCCTTCAAAGTCTCCAGTCAATCACATCGCTCAGAAGATAGTTTATAGACTTAAAGCATAAGCTGGCACAACCTCCAGCTCTCCCCCAAGCGTGTGGCTCCTTCTGTAAGAAAAGTACACTAAGCACACTGAAGCTTGATGTTTGGTGAATAAGATGATCCCCCTATTAACAAAATGATTGAACATCACTCTCAGCTCAATTGTGTCATTTAGCAACTCTTTCAAGAGGCAGCTCCTTCACCTCTAGTAGCAAGACACTCTCTTTCCCCAAGCCAACAGAAATATGATGAGTCTGTTCCTTCTGGGCATCATTCACTGTGTATTTTACAGGCTTGTCTGAGAAAGGGATGTTCAGCAGCGAGCTAGGCTGCTCAATGAAGTTGAACCTCAGTAAGTTTCAGTCACTGTTGTCTGGTTAAAGTGATAATTCTGTTCAACACTTCAAGGATTTTAACAGTCCTCTGTGAATGAAGTGATGGAAATGGCTGATACAGGTGACAGCTTCATTGACACATTCCTTGCACTGACAATTCACTGTCTACAAGACCAGAAGTGACGCTGTGGTCACAAAGCTTCAACTATTGGGACAGCATGAGGTATTAGAAATTACATTAAACACTCAGCTTTTTTTTGTCTTCTCACTTTTTGGAATGCATTCTGAGAATATGTATTTCTTTCTGATGCTTAAACTCTACGTAATCTGTTTCCCTCACATTTGAGGGAAAGCTTTGCTCAGTTTTTACATACTATCTATATATTTATGTCCACAAAGACACTATAGAATTTCACTACAAAAACCATGTACCTGGTTCTGTATGGCAGACATGGTCAAGACACCACAGACATCTAAACCCCTGGGAACTCTTTCTGTACAGTTTGTAATGGTGCCTGTCCACAAAGAAAAAAAACAAAGATTCCTAGCAGTTAAAGATAAATATCCATGCTGATTAGGTAACGTTTTTGTGACAAAGTTTTCTTGTTTGTACTAGAGCCTAACTTTGAGGAAAACAGCCACTCTAGCTTTAAAATTGTTAGGGATAGGAAAGAGTTATAATCCCTGTGAACTTCTTGTAATGGGTACTTGGGCCTGAGAGGCGGAAGGAGAAGAGAAAATTAATATAGAAAGCATAAGCTTGATTCTCTTCTCACAAAAAATGTAACATAGGAGTAGTTATAACATGGCATTTTTTGTAACCAGTCATCTCAGAGAAGATATCAGTACTGTTATCAGTTCTTGAAAACTGAAACATTAAATTAAAACAGCCACCATAACACTTCCTAATATATTGGCACCCTCCCAGTAGCACTTTTTCCACACACAGTGATGCTAGAGTGGTAGAGCTTCCTAGGAAAGCAGCAAGTCCTAACTGCAGCCTCTTTAGGTGGGATGCATCAGATCTGCAACAGCAACTTGCAGATCTTCTTTCCTACTTCTCCTTCACCATCATTGCTGACGAGCAGTTAGCATTGCTCCACAAACCAAGATGTAAAGGTGGCTAACAGGCATCTGCCAGTTCCAGCTGGTTCTATAAAAAGCACTTTTTCCCCCCCTCTATCCCAGTGTCAAAATCCAGTCAGATACAGACTTTCTTCATGAGGTCATGGCTTCTGTCACTGCAGGGGTCAAACAGTCTCTTCTGTAGTGGCTGACCCAGTTACTGGGGAAACAGATGGACCAGTGCACAGTACACTTGCCAGCTGACCATTTGCAAACATGTTTTCAAATGTATATCATGATTTGCTACATAGGAATTGACATACAGCTTTCCACTTTGATAGACTACAATATAGATCCAGCATCATAAAAGCCTCCTATATAGTTAATGAAAAATCTTCATATCATGCATTGCTTCAGATATTGTCAATAAGGATGGTTATCCTTACATCACAAAGTTATTGAACTCCTGCAACTTCTACCGAGGTCTGCTGTTTGCTGGAGTTCTCCCTGTAGGAAAGCTTCAGGCTGCTAGTTCAAACTAAATGTCTGCAGGGCTGCAGATGTGTCTTATGCTTGCTTTAGCTTGCTGCTTAGGGATACTATGGGTGAAGCATACGATAAGCTATGAGCTTTTTCAGATGTAGGTGCTAATTTTAAGGGTCTGGCCTGAGTGATTTTCAGGGAAAGCTACACATTGTTATCCCTCATGTCTTAAAGCCAAGCAGTGAAATTCATCTAAGGGAAGGGCAGTACATGCCTGCCACATAAACAGATATAATCCAATGTTTTGGCTTTCATAAAAAAAATAGAGTTCCAACTCCATTGCTCCACTGTAGCTACCAACAGAAAGCCTTCTTCCCACTCAGGCTGAGAGACCAGTGAAATGCAAAGGCATTGGGACAGAATCTGAGGAAAAACAAAGGAAAACACAGTACTCAGTCCTGCACTCCCAAGTGCCTATGTGCATAGGCAAAGTCATCTGCCTACTCACTGCACAAGGGCTTGGTTGATGACCATGTTGTCCTTACAATACACTCTGACATAAGTGATGCACAGAAGAATACAAGTGTGCAATGGGGGATTAAGTTTGCCAAAGTGCATTAACTCTGCAGTCATCCCTACTTCCCTTTTCTATTGCATTTTCCACATCATCCACATGGCCCCACACAGCAGAAATATCACTGGGGTAGGAGAGGAAGAGCAAAGCTATTTACCTCTTTATGTTGAAAAACCATAGCTTCCAGACCAAAGCTTATAGCTTTCCTCCTGCATGTGTTCTGCGGGTCAAAGAGGACAGGCAGGTTGGCAGCAGCATGCCAGTGTTTTACATTCGACTTTTAGAAGGCTAAAACTAGCCCAGGTTTTAGAGGATCATAAAGCATGATCTAATGTTTCCATTCTTGCTCAAGTTTGCTTAAATGAGCTGGCTGTACAGATTGAGAGCAGACTGCTGGCTCAAACTGCTCCGCTGGGTCCTCACGTATGCTAGAATCCTGAAATAAGGACTTTTATTCCCAAGTCCAAATGGGTTGTTTTAGGGTCCCTCCATCCACTTCCACCTCTTCATATGAGGAAGTCTGTAAAACACACAGATAATATTATTTTAGGAATATTTATATTATGAAAGAAAACAAAAAAAAGCAACACTAAAAAACCCAGAGGTTTGCTGTGACATTAAGTCATTCCAAGGCTTCCAAACAAGTCATAGATCCAAAAAGCACACTGCACCTAAGAGTACTTAAGATCCCTCCACCAAGTTGGAGCATATTGTTTTTAGCATGTGCAAGGAGCAATAACATTCCAGTCAAAAATATTCCTTGTGGGAGACCTTTCCCTCAGTGCTGAAGCTGCCTCATGTTAGGGAGGAGCATTGAAATTCTTGACACCTTCTATAGGATTTCTCAGTCTGAGCGTGCTGAACATAAAACCCAACTACTAGTTCATAATTACAAGGAAATCTCAGCAATTTTCCTGAGTACCTAACTTAAGATAGGTTTTTGGCTTTTTATATCTAATACATCTTATATCTAGTGCAATGCTCTATTAGGTGATAGACTACAATGATGAGAATTGCTAGCTGACAGTTTCTTCTTGCCAAGAAGACAAGCTGCATCCACGGTACTTTCACTTCAAAAGCAACTTCCCCCACCTTGAGCATCATGCTACTTCTCATAGCCTACACAGTACTAATGTTCTCCAGAAAGAGAGAAATGTAGAAAAGTGAGAGGAAAAACCATGACATTTCAAAGGTTTTTTTTGTGTGTATTCAGTTACATTAAAAAAAGTTAGCCCTTCCTCTTTTTTCTTTTAAGAGATCAAGAGGGGTTAGACTTCATTCCCTGTTCTTCTAATGCCATGAACCTGGGAGAAGTGCATTATTACTGCTGAAATATAAAACTAAATAGCTTTTAACACTGCAAATTCATTTTTAATTCAAAACTATGAACAGAAACAGCAAAAAAGTACATACTTGAAAATACTTTTCTAAGCAAATACTTCAAAAGGCTATTTAGCAGCTGAAGTGTGAAGAGGAAAGCATATTATAATGTTCACTAATAACTATTTATATGTTGTACATGGTCAAGAGCATAGAAGTAGAAATTGCTCTAGAATATTAGCAGACATGCTGATAAATATACAGTCAACCAAATGGACAGACTAATGACAAATAGAAACAGAGTGTGTGCGTGCACACATTGTTTATTACAACTTCATAAATTTTATATATATACATAGTCTGCAGCCCTAAGAAGCCTTGATAACTCTGAGCTTCATAGAAGGCCCTGCTCTGTAATCTGACAGAGCAGATGAGGACAAAAGCTTTACTTCTATCAAGTAGTAGACTTTATAATCAGTTGTGTTCATCAACTTCTATTTAAATTAAATTGCTTTCTTCTTCTGATAAGCATCCTAACTAATCCTAAACTTATTAATTTAGGATTAAATAGACACATTGTAAAGGATTTTGGTGAGAGCACACAAATGCTCAGGCAAAGACATCTCCACAATACCATTTGCACCTTCAAATATTGTTTGGCATTGTCCCCTTTCAGTTTACAGTGAAACTGGTTGAGCATATTTAAGACATCCTTGAGCTTGGGAAACTACTCTGTGCTTACAGAAATATGTCCCAAAGAGGATCATCCTGCAGTCTGGATGTCAGCATTAAGCACCTGATTTATAGAAGCCCTTTAAAATATTAAGAGTTTTTTTTTTTTAAAGCAGCAACAACAACACAAAGAACTCCCCTACACATTCTCCATAAAATGTATTCAAGAAACAAATATTTAATAAATGGGGAATGGATAAATAGCAAGTTAACATAGAATAAAAAATAAGCAAAAAGATATTAGGAAATAGAAGTCAATGAGTTTCTGTTGATAAAGAATGTTTTTCCCCCCTTAGAGTTTTCATTAATCTGACATTTTTATTGTATTACTGGTTGCTATTAAGTAAGGACAGTAAAGTTGTTAGTGGGTTGTTAGTATAAAATTCCCTAGTATTTGCAGACAACACAATTTGTTGTCTGCTGCAATTTTTTATCTGTCCAATAAAAGTTAATGACAAAAATGGGGCACTTATATGACCCAGAGTTTCCCTAGAAAAATCTAGATATTTTCAAACAAGCTTTACCCAAGTGTGGAATTGCACAAGAATGACATCAACCCTAATCACAAGGTACTGCCAACTGGACAGCAGTGGCTCCAAGAAGGATTGAACAGCTGAACAAAATCTGCAGTTGCAATGCTGAGATGCTGCAGGGCTTGGAAAATAGCATAGGGAGATGTGGTAGGAAGGAGGGAGATGAGGAACATGACTAACACTTAAAGACAGCATAATGTTTTAGGTACATAAGTTTAAAGAGATACTGAAAACCGAGACATTGCTGCAGAAAATGGCAGTATTTACTATAGAAATTTAGAAACTGTTTTATGAACAGGAACCAGAAAAATATCAGTTATGCTATTTAAATTAGAGATGATTTGATTACCATGCATAAGTATCAGAAAAATAGTAAAGTTGGAACAACGTTTCTCAGATCAGCATGCTCAAAAGCTAATGATTAACAGGAACAAACTCTCAGAATTGTATATTCCATCCCTTTAGTTAAGGTAAGGGATAAATAAGTAAAAGAGAGAGGGGGAGGAAAACAAGTTTCAATTCCTTTTGAGGAACAACAGTTTATCATTCTAATGAAACACAAGTCATTTGGTTGGCTAGCAGGATATCTCAGTAACATTTAGAAGTCCATAATATCTTCCAAAACATAGCATATAAGAGGAGAAGGATATTACCCAGGCCAGAGCTACACTATAGACTGTTCTAATAGTTAAGTAATAATTAAACAAAAATTGTCTGTCCAAAGACCTGTATGAAATGTTTATCTTACTTAAGGGCTTACATGCAGGTTTCTTCAATTATCTTTCTCTTTTCTGAAAAGAGAAGAAAAATAAGCTCCAGAAAACTAATGTACAATAGCATATAATTCAAAACACAAGAAAATAAAACACTTCCCCAACAACACTATAAATTACATGGGAATCAGAGGAGAAAATTACTGAGCAGAACAACCTGCAAGCACAGGACACTGAATTAGCCACTCTCAAACCTTGCCCATCCTTCTGTAAGACAGTCACCAGCCAGCCCTCCACAAGGAAACCTCTTCCTCACCTCCCACACCCCCTTCTTTTACTCCCTCCTTCCTAAAAGGCCTCTCATCCTGCCTTTTTATTTGTACCACAGAGCTCCCTAGTAAGCTGGCTAACTGAACACACCTGCTGCCACAGCCTCAGGGCACCTGGAAGCTAAACCTAAGTGGTCCTTGTTGAAATAAAAGATGAGGAAATATGAAAACTCAGGAACAGGGAAGATCTTTGTTCCTTAGTCTGCACTTCATTCCCCATTTGTTAACACCAGGCTTAGTCCTACCATTTCCCTCACTTACACCCCAGTTTAAAGCATTAATGCTTGTCAAATACTAAACAATTAAACAGTTTAATGTTGCAAATTAACTTTGGAAGAAAGCATGACTTTTCATCCTAGCACTGTATGAGAGTATCTTGGTGTACCTGGAAATGAGAAAGTGCAATAACAGTTTAAGTTGCAGTTCTTATAATTTAAATGAGCAAGAACATGCTCTGCAAACAGGCCTATTTTAGACTAAGAGCCCCAATGGCAAATGGAAGCAAGCTGCCCTGCTCTGTGTTTTTCTCAACATACTCAGATAGCATCACAGTGAAATCAGTATTCACTGAATTACTCACTGACCTCATACTTGTGCTGGCACTGGTGATATTCTGAACCTTAAATAACAACCATCTTGAGTAGATAACAGCAAGAAAGGTTAGCTATTAAAAAGCTTGGCTGCATTTATTTGGTTTGTAAGTATTTTCCTAGTAGCAATCCTTGTTCCCCAGAGACATAATAATTTAAAAATGATCATGGACTGACAGGGTGGAAAAGGATCCTAAGTAGCAGCCAAGAAGTGTGGCTGTATCTGTTTCTTTGTTGCTATTTGTCATTTTTTTATTGGGTAGGTGAGTAATGCTTTCATAAACCGGGAGTGAATAGAGTGTTGCTAGAGAACTGGGGAAGAGTTTGTGGATAAGGTCATGACCAGAGTGTCTGCAAGAAAAATAAAAATGATTATTTGTTATCAGAAAGCTGCTAATTAGAAGGTTATTTTTTACTGCCTACCATGACTTTCCTTTTCAAAAAGCCATGTGTGACCTGCTGCAGGCAGGCAGTAGTGCTGCTTCAAGGAAGAGGCTGCCCTGCACGAGCTCCCGCGGTGCCGGCAGCCTGTGTTGCTGTGCTTCTCCACTGCCCTGCTAGATGAACTCCAGTATCGTCTATCAGCAGCATGGGAAGCTGCCAAGCACACACACAAGTTCCTTAGCTCCCCGTTCTGCAGCAGGACTCTGTTTCAGAGGCCTCTGGCAGTGCTTAGATCAAGAAAGCCATCTTCACCCTGCTTCAGGCAGCTGATTTTATGCTACTCCTTGCGCTTTCTCTGTGTCTCAGCAGTGCTGCTCCATCAGATAAAAGAGGAATATGTAATTATCCTGTTGTCATTGCTGCCCTTTAGCCCCCCAAAAAGGATTTTTTTTCATCTATAAAAGGTTGAGCATTCACCCACAGTGTTTCCTGAAATGCGAAGAGACATAATATTTGATATGACATTGATGAAGTTGTTGACTAGGTCACGAACGTCAGTACAATAGTCTCACTAACGTCAGTACAATAGTCACCAAGACTTCCATGCTCTCCAGGCTTCCTGTCCGTCTCAGAAGCTTAGAAAGCATACACGACAAAATCAGATAAACATCTGATCTGAAGAAATTAAGAGGTTTCCTTTTTCCCCATCTGATTTAATTGCCATCTCTTTCATAAAAAAAAAAAAAAAAGACAAGTTATTCAAAGGTGAGCTGGACATAAAAATGAATTGATGACCAAAACAAGAACACATTTATACCCAGCAGAGTGAATTCTACTTGCATCATCCATTTTCTGAGAATTAGATGCTAAGTGGTTTATGAAATATAAGGCACAAAGCCTCTCTTTTTTGGCTCTGGTATGTTTGGAGTTCAAATCTGAGATATGAATTATCTCTGTTCTGACTATAATAAGACAGAGATATATAATACAAAACTTAAAAAAAAAAAAAGGAAGAATTTTATCAGAGAAATATTTCCTTTCTGTTAACATTGACAAATAATTTTCTCTGCAAGTATCTACTTCTTTCAACAGCTACTCTCATTAGTTCAGGAATATTGATGTCTGGCTAAAGAGGATTTCCAAGGACTTTTTGTAAAAGAGGCATAACAAGACAAAACAGTTTTAGAATCAGATCTTAACATTCTTAGGCATGACCAGATTGTGCTCAAACCCAGAGACACACAAGGATAAGAAAATTTGACAAGAGATTTTTCTTGTGGGCAAGAGCTGTATCAGGACAGACATTATGCCCTAGCAGAAGTGCAGTGCAAGCTACATTAGGGTCTTATATCACAGAGATGCCTTCCACACGTTTCATCATTTTCAAAGGCTCCTGCTTCCACGCTATGCAACTGCAGCTTCTGCACAGGGAAGCTCTGTGGAAGCAGGAAGCAAGATACGCTTATCTTGATAACTGCACTTGGGATCCTTCCCACCTCACCAAGCCACCACTCTAGTGTTCGTCATCCTGCTCATGGGACTGGTGCTTGTGAAATGGGGTTGTTTTTATTTTAAAAAGAAAAGGTGTGGTAAGATGAAAGCGGAGCCAACTGCTACGAAGTGGTGGCAGGAAGTGGCTTGGTTTCATGGGAGGAAGTTCTGGGGAGCAGGTTAGGAAAGGCTAACCCTAGCAAATAAGCAGGCAAGGGGCAAAGGGGAACTCTGCAAGGACAGGCATGCACTAAAACTGAGATCAACAGGCTCATAAGTAGCAGTTCTTGCCCCAGCTGCACCTGCAGTGTGTTCTTCCCAGGGTTTGGGGGCAGAGCGTATCTCCCCAGCATGGTATTTGTGCAGGGGTTCCTGGAGAGCCCGTTGGCTCCAGCTGCCTCTCCTACATCATCCCTTACCTCCAGCTCTGAGGAAACGTGGATGGGAAACGTTGCACTCCTACAAGCCAACTGCACTCCAGGGCCAGAGCAGAATCAGAAAGCAGCAACCCTGTTTAGTTCCTTTCCACAATGAATACAGCACAGGGATTGCTATTAGGCAGCTGCATATTTAGGCAGTTTGGTTCCTTTGTGCTTCAGTCAAGAGAAAGCCTGTGCAGGACGGTTGGGAAGGTGGAGCAGAAGGTTTAAGCAAGGCTGCTCCCTGAACACCTCACAGGCTGAGTTTGGTTGTATTATATTGGTTGCAATTTCCTCTCTGGCCACCAGACTCCACTGTGCTGCCTCGAAGCAGGCAGCCGGGGCAGCACATCTCCGCTTTGCTCAGCGCACCCAGGCTCCCGCCTCGGAGGGCAGCAATGGCAAAGAAGCCCAGAGGAGTGGGAAGCAATTTGGATCGCTCATTATCATGCAATGATGGAAGAGAAACATTGCAAAACATGGCAAAATTTCAAGTGACATCATTAAGGGAGCTGCAAGGCACAGGGACAAAGGCTGGACTATCACGGACTCTTGGAGCTGCTGGTGCTCCCATTTCCCTTCTCCTTAGGTACCTTCCTGCTCATCCCGGTCCCCACGCTGTCCCTTCCCTTGGGCTGACACCACAAAAGATTCTGTGCAGCCCTGCAGCAAAACAGATCAGGGACCTGATGCAAGTCAAGACTAACCCAGCCCAAATAAAGTTGGCTTTCACTCAGATCAGTTCCCCAGCCACCAGCAAAGGGAGGAGTAGCACAGGGATGAGAACTAACGATAAGTCTAGGGCAGGACTGCATCTTCTGGTGGCAGTAACAGCTCCTGCCAGTTGAGCACGCAGTTTTAGCTTAAAGAGAGAGGCCTTTGAGACAGTGCTCAAGTCTGAATGAGCTGTGGATGATTTTGGACCGCTCTTTCTGTAGTCCGTGTTCAGGCCATTCCACAAACTGAAACTTGCTGCGAGATGAATGTTTGCAAGCCTGGGTTTATTAGACAAATCAATAAATCACATTTCAAAATGCTTTTTTTTTTTGGACAAAAAAAAAAACAGACAGTAAAATCGAAATATGATCTCAAAACAAGGCTTAAAATATCTCTAAATGCAGCAAGAGTTCAAGAATGATGAGGAAACTTTGGAAGCGAAAAGGATGGAAAAAAAATGAATTTCATTTTCCCAAAGTGGTAATGGCTATACATATTAAACCACAGATAACAGGAATTATGAACAGATCCAGAACAAAACTTGCAGTTATCATAGTAGAATATACCTTTGTGCAAATCTGTACCTTTCTAAAGGAAAAGGCTGTTGGTCTTCTGGTTAATAAATAATAAATCTAACCATTTTGCCAAAGCCTGTAAATAAAGAGTCGGTTCCAAAAGTCAGCACATTATGAGAAACAGGCTCAGTGCATAGACTCTTCAGGCACGCATTCAAAAAAGTAAATACAGCATGGGATTTATCTGATCTGGATGAATGTGGAAAAGAAACCTAACAACCTGGATCAAATTAAGACATTCCACTAATACAGCTCTTCCACAACAAGCCCCTAGTTAAGCAAGGATAAAGGAGACCTTGTGTACACAGAGTTGAAAATACGTCTGCGAAGGGAAGACAGAGCCAGGTAAAGTAGTCTCGCTCCTGTCTCCTCTAACAGGAGGTGATTGCAAACTGGATTCGGGGAGGGGATGTGAACTGGACACTGTGGTGCAGTGCTCATGACCTGAGGGAAGAAGGTCCCCAATGCCACACGGCAGTGGACGGGCTTCCCAGTTTGCTGCAGGCTGTGGGGCCCTGAGCGGCACGTGCAAGAGCTGTTCCTGCCCTGGCTAGGGAAATCTGTAGGTCTGAACCAGCATCCAGATGCTTCCTCTTCCATGTGTGAAGAAAAACAGACACCCAAGATAAAGATCTGTATTCCCTGCCTCCCCAGAAATAAAAAAATATACTAAAATGAGCAGAATGAAGCTTGTCAATGAGAAATGCTGTGGACAAAGAGAGGATCTTAACCTAGCTCCTCGCAGCCTTACTGACATGGAATTGGGATTTTCTCTCCTCTTTTGCCCACAGCAGCCAAGACATTCTTGTGGAGATTGGAGACCTGGGCTCAGTTTTTTTCTGCCTTGCTTGGAAATGGGATTTGAACATGTCTGTCCATGTCCTAGGAGAGCGTCCTGACTGAGGGCACACTCTAAAGGTGCCGTTCTTCTGTCGATACTACGTTGTTCGGCCAGGGAGGACACCACGGGATTAACTCCTTGGCAAGGTATTTCTAATGTTCAGTCAAGACACATGGAGTCCAGCCCTTGCTCTGCTGGGAAGGAGAAAACTCTGAAGTCTAACTTTGCCTGTAGACACCTAGCAATGTCCACTGGTCATGACCTGACTGCTGGGACTAAGCATCATGCAGTTCTTCTGGGTGTTGTCTTTCCATATTTGTTCACTAGCACCAGGACCACTAGAACTAGAATCTGTTAGAACTAGAGTCTGTGGCATCCAATAGTCCCTAGACAAAGTGTTTTTTTGGAAAGAAAATCTTTAATACAAAAATACACAAAGGTGAACAAAGCCTATATCATCTAAACTATGGAGTATGTACTGTCTAATCTCAGCTACTTTTTTAATCCAGTTCTTCTCCTGTAGTTAAGAGCATGTGAAGTTCAGGCCCTGCAAGACAGCTGATTCACTGATGCATTTCCCCAATGCAGGGGCTGAGGACAGGCAGGATGGTGAGGAACTTCACCTTAGGCTGCTTAATGCGTTTTAAATAGCACTTTTTGCAGATGATCATGATATTTTTTGATTCCCCTGTGCAGGAGGCTATTATGGATTTTTTTAAGATCATTTTATTTATCTTAATAATGATCATTATGGATCATTTTTTAAGATCAGAATGGATTGATAAAAAAGCATCAGAACCACCCTACAAGAATGGTCCCCATGTCCCTTCTCCCTCCTAATAAATCCTTTTTGCTAATTCATGCTCTCTGTGAGTCAGAACTCAGAAGTTTACTGCCATCATGCAAGAGGAAAGCCGGGAAAATGCAACAGAAGGACCAACAGTCCAGCAAGTTGCCTAACCCTTAGTTCTACAAAACACAAAGTCTTCAACTTTCTAGCATGTATAAAGTCAAGCTTATGATTTTGTCTTTCCATGACTAGGGCATAATTCCCTTCCATATCTTCTTCCATATCTGATAGTCAGGCTTGACGCTCCTTAAATCCTCCACAAAGCAGAACTATCCTGACATACAGTATTTATAAATACATACATACATGACTTTTCTTGCATTTCCTTGAGCCTTCTTTGCTGCAAATCAAAATGATGTTTTTACTAATGTATGTGGATGATGAAGTTTAAAAATAGAAGACAAAAAAGTTTATAAATATCCACTGAGAGGTTTCTTAAACATAATTGCCTGGGTACATGCAGTGAATTGAGATTCTTACTGAACATCAGCAGACTTTGACAAAGCTGCCAGCTGTTGCAAAAATCATTAAAACCTGAAAAATATACGAACTGAACAATCATTTCTGCATCGCACAATTCTTTTGATAACTAAGATGCAGAAGCACCATCTGAAAAGATGCCACCAAGTGAAGCTCCGACAACTTCACTGTACTGCTTCTTCACTCAGAACTGTGTACAAGACGTGCTCCCCTCCTCTCTGAAAGTGTTTAAATGACCTGGTTTAGCATTTGCCCTCACTCTAAGTGTCCAGTTGCCTTTCCTGAAACCTCTGAAATAGGAGAGATGGCTCCTTAGTAAGAAAAGCTGCAAAGACCATTTTTTAAAGCAAAGTGACATTTCAAAGTTGATATATTTTTAAAAAGGAATGATAGTCCCATATATGTTCCCAGAAGCTATTAAGTAAAAACATCAAGTAATTATATCACGTACGTCTCAAAGGAATCATTTCACTCCTAAAGTCTCAGATCACTTTCATAGTACAAATTATCAGTTACAGAATAGGGAAGTTTGTTTTCTTGACCTTTTTTTTTTTTTTAAAAAAAAATGTATTATTTGGTCTCTGTGCTGGCAAATGTATTACAATCCCAATAATTTCTCTTAGTGGAAGCATAATTCTGGAGTTTATCCAATTATTAGGGACTGACTTAACAATATTCATTTTTGTCATTGCCTGGTTGGATGCTTGTTTGTTTTGTACCCTCAGTTGTGTTACAATAATTGGGAATCTCACTAAGAAGAAAAGACACTAACTATATCAAATATTTTCAAACACTGCAGAATCATAGATTATATCTGGTAATGTCCTAAATTTGTAGACCCATGAACAAAAGCAGAATCTGCTGCTACTTTACTTCAACTTTGTCATGTTTTCTCTGAAAATGCATCCAAGTGCAATATATTAAACATCACAGCCTGCAGTTGCTTAGCAGAGATTCACTAACGCTCAGCAGCTGCAGCTTCAAAAGTCAATCCTCAAGAAAAAAGAGAGCAAGGCAAAAAGTGGGATCATAGCCCTGGATTTCAGGAGAGCAGGCTTTGGAAATATCACGAGATATGGTCCTGGATAGAAGAGGAGTGTAGAAGAGCTTCTGATGATCAAGGACCACCTCCTCCAAGATCAAGAATGGCCCAACCTGACATTCAGGAAGTCAGCTTCAGGAATCTTAGGTCCCGAAGAAAGGTGAGAAAGACTGAAGTAAGGAAGACTTGCCCTTGGTGGAGGAGGAACAAACTGGTCCCTGGACTCAGGTCATGCATGTTGGAGAGTGGGCTAGTGTCATTGTAAGACCGCTTTTGATTATCTTTGAAAGGGGTTGACTGGGGGAGGTTCCTGAAGGATGCAAGAGAACAAATGTCACTCCTCTCTTCAAGAAGGACCCAGGGTACTTCAGGCCAGTTAGCATCACTCCAGTCCCTTGTGGGCTGATGGAGCAGATCCTCATGGAAAATATCTCTAAACAGACAAAGGTGATTGGGGTAGTCAGCATGGCTTACTGAAGAGGGAATTAACCTTGAGCAATGTAATAAGCTTCTATAATGAGATGGCTGGCTCAATGGGTCAAGGGAGAGCAGTGGATGCTGCTTATCTTGACTTTAGTTGGACTTTGGACAACATTTGCCATACCATCCTCTCTGACAAACCCGTGAAGCTCAGTCTGGCTAGATGAAAGGGCAGTGAAGTGGATTGAAAACCGGCTGAGCTGTCAGCCTCCAGCGGCTCTGATCAATGGCACAAAGTTCAGCTAGAGGCCTGTCACTGTCAGTGTACATGGGGAGTTGATACTGGGTCCAGTCCTGTTTAAACTCCTCATTAACATTATGGTCAATGGAAGAGAGAGCACCCTCAGGAAGTTTCTAGATGATACCAAACCAGGGGAGAACATTATTTCTGCATATTTCTTCATTCATTATGTAGGATGAGCAGGTCTCGTGTAATAAATA
This sequence comes from Nothoprocta perdicaria, assembly GCF_003342845.1. Lineage (NCBI taxonomy): Eukaryota > Metazoa > Chordata > Aves > Tinamiformes > Tinamidae > Nothoprocta > Nothoprocta perdicaria. The sequence continues at coordinate 3,459,096 of NW_020455721.1, forward strand.
GCTATTCAGCAGTCTCTGTTCCCATATTTTTTTCCATATGCAACCCTAAAGCTTATTTACTGTCTTTTACTATTCAAACCTTATTTATATTTTTTTTTTAACTCAGAAGCATTCTGCAGTCTTCCTTTCTGCGTTCTCCATAATCTTCAAATTTTCAATTTTCAAAATAGTCATTTGGGGTGAGGAGACGCTAAGTAAGAAGGAAAGGCATTAAAGCTGTAAGAATTATTCAGTTTGGGGCATACAATATGAGGTGCCAGAGATTTGTTATTCCTTTTTTAATATAAAAATCTTTTCCTTTTAACTTCACTCATAAGTGAGAGTGCTCTGCAGTTCTGCATTTAGACAGTATGGTCTTGTATTGGACACTCAGAAAAGAAGGATTATACAGCTATTGACTTCCTGCAGAACCTGGTTTAAATTACTTCTTTAGGATTGCACGTGCAAGGAGGAACAAAGCCTACATGGGAGAAGTCACATTAAAATCCAAGTCTCTAAGGCAGCTTTTAACCATCTTAACAGGCAGATTTTTATCTCTGTTGTTGTTTCCACAACCGGTGACAAACCAAGTCTCGAGCACAGAGAAAACAGCCCTCATTACACAGTTCTGCCCGCTCTCAGGGCAAACACAGCCTTTTCTCTAAAAGGGACTCTGCAGGGGCAATGGCATGTAATCACACAGATAAAGGCAGTATCATAGCACATACTGACAAGGAAAGAAATAAATTACAGCTGCACATCAGTCTTAATTATAGGATCTCCTAGGCCTTTGAGTTCTGTAGGGTATTTTCACTGCAATAGGTACCTCATTGATGACAGCCCAGGAGACAGCAGTGAAAAAGACATAGGCTTGCTTTGTATAGACCAGCAGAAGATCTCTAGGCAGATCTTTGAACTTTTTTATGATTGGCACCATATATTTTATGTTCAACTTTTCTTCCATTAGATCCTTCTATCCTCTCCTGGAAAAAAAAAAATCAATGAAACTGAAGTGTGAAGTGCACTGTGCCCATATATTTTTGTGCCTTCTTTGACTGTATTATATTTCTGCATCTGGGATCCTAACTATTTCTAGCTCATCTAGATGTCTCTTTTTATCCCTTAGTCATTCTCTGTTCTTTTTCCTCAATTTGCTTCTTGAGTCTATGGTAAGGACTCTCATTTTTTGCAGGGGTTACTTTATGTTTGCACTTCCTAAATAAATAGTTCTTATTTATTTATTTATTTACTTATTATGTAACTTTCTGGGCTTGGCCCATCTTTCTTCTCTTCATCTTGTAGAATCCTTGATTATTTCCTTTCATTCTTCTTACTGTTGGCTCTATCCGAACTGTTTCGTAAGATTTTTTTCTCCACGTCTCTCTCTCCTTTCACATCATCCTGTCCACAGCTGCCCACAGCTGCCTACTGCTCTTTCCAGTCCCTTTCCTCTTGGATGTCGAAGAAGAATGTAGCATTACCATTTCCATACATGGGAAAAAAATCTTTGTATTCTGGAGCCTACAGCCCTGTCTGTACAAACACACGTTCCTCTTTCCGGTCATTTCTCTACCCGTTCACCCACTGTCTTCCCTCCTCAGCCTCTTCCTCCCCTTCGGGCCCTTGGAAATACCCTGAGAAACCTCTCTGCTGAGAGGCAGCGAGTCCCGGGGTGGGACTCCCCTGCTGAAGATGGCCAGGAGCGTGAGAGAGGAAAACCAGGACAAGACGCCAGAAGAGATCCCCAAGGACAAGAAGAAATCCTTTCTTCCAGGAAGAGGCATAACATGGACAGAGCAGGAAGGAAACAGCTGAAGCAGGGTTTTCTGAGCAGGGTTTTCTGTTTTTTTTTTTTTTTTTTTTTTGCTGATCCAAAGAATTTTTGTGTTTTCCAAACTTTCCAACATTCTCTCAGGGCTGGCGAATGCAGTGAAGAACTGGCTGGAATGGGAGGCGCCTGCAGCACGGCGAGACTTGGGCTTCTCCTTGCTGTGGCTTCTGTTCTGGTAGGACCTGCTGAGCACAGGGCCCCATGTTCTTCCACACCACTGGCTGCCTCCTTAGGAGCACTCCACAGGACCGCTGGTTTATTAAAAGCTTTGAGCAATGCCAGAATTTAAGCAATTCTGCAGAATAACATGTATTTTCACCAGCCTTGCTCCTGCCTGGGCTGGAAGGACCATAACTGAGACTCCTTAAGCATGGAAGGGACATGGATGTTGCATAGCCCAAACTCATGCTGTCCTCCCCACGAGAGGATAAGACAACATTCAGCCTCATCTATCAGAGCTTTACTTTTTTTTTTTTTTTTTTTTTTGGTTGGTTGGTATCAGAAGACCCCTGCTTCCCCCACTTCGCAGCCCGACCTTTGACCCCCCCCCTTTTTTTTTTTTTTTTTTTTTTCTTTTTCCCCCCAGCTCTATTTCCTCATTACTGCTTTCCCTCTGGACTTGCAGCTGCAGCCCGATATATGGCAAGGCACTTTGCGCTTAGTAAGTTAGAAAGCCGGGAAGAGCCTGCAGGCCTCAGCGCGATGCTTTACACCCTGGGGCTCAGAGCGACTGTGAGAGCAAAATTAAAAAAAAAAAAAAAAATTAAAAAAAAAAAGAAAAAAAGGAAAGAAAAGGGGAAAAAAAAGAAAGAAACAAAGAAAAACAAAAGAAGAAAGGAAATGCCCCAGAAACGCAGGGAGAGGCTGGTTTGGGGATGCGGAAGAGCGAGGAAGACGCCGCTATTTCCGCGGCTGCAGCAGTTCCCGCGGCGCGCGGCCGGGCGGGGCGGGCGGGGCGCGCGCGCGGGCTCGCCTGGCCCCGCCCCCCCGCGGCCCCGCCCCCCGGCGGCGCGTGCCCGTCGCGCCGGCGCCAGCTGTCAGTGTCAGCGCGGCGGCGAACCGGGATCCCGGCCGCGCCGAGGGGGAATCCCCCAGCCTCGCCCCCGCAGCCAATCGGCCCGCCGCATGCAAATCGCCGCCGCCGCCGCGCGCCAATGGAAGCGCCGTGGGGAGGCGAGCGGGCGCCCCGTTGGACGGCGGGCGGGGCGGCCGGGTCCAATGAGGAGGCGGCGCGGGCGGGGCGCGCCCCGGGGGCGGAGCTATGCAAATTTGGTTTGAAAAGAGGGCGGGAAATCCGAGTTTCGCGGGAGGCCCTTGGCGCGTAACCCGTCTCCTTTCCCTTCATTCATTGTCAGCAGCCGCCGCTTCCTGGAGCCATTTTCCAGCCGGCCCCACACAGCGGGAGCGGCCCCGCTCCATCCGCCGCATCTGCCCGCCCCGCCGGCTCCGTACCCCCCCGGCACCCCGCATCCTGCAGCCGGGGCCCCCCCGGCACCCGCAGCCCCCAGTATTTTGCGCGGGGCCCCGGCATCGAGGAGAAAAGGAGCTGGGAAGGCCGGGGGGGGAGGGAGGGACGGCCGGGGGGAGGAGGAGGAGGAGACGCGGCTGCGGGCGCAGAGCCGGAGGGAAGGATGAGAAGGGGACTCCAGCCGACGGCCCCGGCAGCGCAGCCGCCCGCACCGTCCTCGGACTCCAGAGTGGCCCCCGCCGCCTTCCCAGCCCACTTTGCCGCCGGCACCTTCATCCAGATCTGCAGCAGCGGCGGCGCGGCGGCGCCCTGTGTTGTCTCCTCCTCCTCCTCCTCGGCCGCTTCCCAGGCTCCCGGTGCCTGTGGCCCGGCGGCGGACGGGGGCCCGGCGGCCGGCAGCTCGCTGTACTGCACCCCCCACGGACCCGCCGGCAGGACGGCGCTGCTGCAGCCCGCTCTCGCCGGAGCCGGGGGCCGCCCTCCGGTAATTTTCCCTCCGTCCCAGCGCGGGGGTGAAGGGGACGGTTGGGGGGGTGAGCGCCGGGGCCGCCCCGCTCGCTGCCAGCGGCTCCCGCGACGGGCGCGGGGCGCGTGTGTGTGCGCGCGGCGGGCAGCGCGGGGGAGGCAGCAAAGGCGGAGACGCTGCTTTGTTGCCATAAACTTTCCTGGCTCCTTCCCACCGTCGTCCCCCCCCCACAACCCGCGCGTCTTCCCGGGGGAAAAAAAAAAAAAAAAAAAAAAAGAGGGGGAAGAAGGAAAAGGAAGGGAAAAGAGAGGGCAGCTCCGCCGTGCCCGCGCCGGGCCGGGCCGGGGGCGGAGGCCGCGGCGCCGCCGGTGTCTCCGCTTCGCCCGCGGGGCCGCCCGTGACGTCTCGCACACGTGCGCGGAGGCCGCGGCTGTGACTGGGAGGCGGGCGGGCGGGCGCGGGGGGGGACGGCTGATCCGAGCGGGGGGAGGGGGGGACGCCGCTTCCTCCTGCCGCCGCTGCCCTGGGACGGCCCGTGCCCGCCCGGCGCCGCCGCCCGCCCGCCCCCCCCCCTCGGAAATGCCCCTGCAGCAGGTTAGTGCGACCCCCGCCCCGGGCCCGGCCCCCGCCTCCCGCTGCACGGAGCGCAGATGTGGGGGGCGCCCCCCCCATAGCGCCCCCCCCCCCAACCCGGTGCGGGGCCGCTGCCTGCCCGACCCCCCGACCCCTCCAGCCCCTCTCCCCGCCGCGGGGTCGCGGCTCCCCTCTGCAACCCCCCCGCGCCGTGCGGGGGTTTCTTTGTCCTGCGCGTTTTCGGGTGCGCGCCGGGCCCCGCCGCCGCTTCCCAAAGTTTGGGGGGGAGGCGGCGGCACGGCGCCGCCGAGGCGGGGCGGAGGGGGCGCCCTGCCGCCCCTGCCCCATCGCCCCCCTCCCATCGCCCCAGTGCCCACCCCCCATTTAATTCAGCACCCCCATTCATGGGCGAGGGGGAGGGCGAACCGCTCCCCCCCGCACACGTGGTGTCGCGCTCGGAGGTCACCTGCTGCCACCGGCACCCATGGGGCACCCGGCGGGGACGGGGGCTACCTGCTGGCACCGGGGCCAGGCCCGGCCCAGGCGCCAGCGCTGAGCTCGCCCCACGTGCCCGCCCCACACTCCGGGCACCCTGATGCGGCACCAGGGCCCCGTGGGGCCGGGGCGGGTAGTGCGGGTCCCCCCACACACACACCCCAACCCATGTCCCAGTTCCTGGGGTGCCCGCCCGGTCTGCAGGTGCCCTGCTCAGCTGGGGGGCGCAGGGGGCGCTTGGCAGCCCTCATCCCTTGGGGCGCTGGGTATCGCCCCACGTCCCCCCTGTCACCCCCGTGGGTGGCAGGAGCTTCCCTGCAGGTCTGTTTTTGCAGGTGTTTGTCGCTGAAATGGCCATGGGAGATTGAGGGCAGTGGGGGGATAGGCTCGCCCAAATCCTGCCCCAAGCTAGGGGGCAGGAAAAAATGGAATACCCCAGCGTCTTCGCTCCAATAGTTGATGAATCCTTGCTGCTTGGGGCCTTCAGTTCTTGTTAGGGGCGATTTGAGTTCAACAGGCTCCTTGGTTAATATTTGGCCGTCCCATGCGATGGGTTCGATTCCCACATGATGTTAGGGGGTAGGGAGAGAAGCCCGTGTAACGTGGCGATTCTGGGCGCAGAATCGCACGGACATCCCTGCCTTGAGGAAGGGACACTGGTGTCATAGGTGGCTTCTAAAATTCCTCCTTCAATGGGCTGCTAGGAGACTTCCAAGCCTGAGTTTAGCTCGATATTTCTCTGCAGCGTTCACATCCGTAATGGGAAGAACACCTTGCCGTGAGGTCTTCTCTTCCCCTGCTCTTTCTCACCTAAAAGTTCGGAGATGGAAGGCGTTCCTGGGCGCTGTCCCCCAAAAAGCCCCTTCTCGAGGGCTAAGCAAGTTTGTGAGCGGCCCTCAGAGCCCACGTTCGCTTTGGGCGGCGATGGGCGAGGAAGCTGTGGGGCCCACAGCCCGGCTGGCCCCATCCCAGCATCATGAGAGCCTGGAGAGTGTGCTGGGAAAGCTTTTCCTTTCTGCTCCAATGGCAAGGGCTGAAGCCGGTTGGTCTTTGGGGAGAGGCTAGGAGACATCACAGCCTTTCAGCGGGTCTTGACTCCTGGCTAATTTTCCCTAAAATTGGTGGGGCTGGGAGGCAGGGGTGTTTTCCTGGTGCTTTCTAGATAAACTATTTTGAGAAACCGGTGAGAGGAGCGAGACCGCGCTGGCTAGTAGAGGAAGGAAGCTTGGGCAAGCAGCACCCATGTAAATTTAGCGCTTGGTGAGTTGAGTTGGAGGAGTGCGCAGAGATCCTTGCAGCTGAAATGAAGTCCCTGCTATGCAAAACCCACCATGGATCCTCTAAAGTTTGGCCCGCACACCTGCACTTGTTCGTGGCATAAAAATACTCTACTTCTGCAGATGCAACTGTGCTGGCAACCAACCCACAACTTCCAAATGTAAATTATGGTATGAATGGAGAAGAGTGGCTATGGCTGCGTAGTTTAGGCTGCTCAGGAAGGTGTTGGCTTTACCAGCAAAGGAAAGGTTTCTTTTGCCACAATAACTGCTTCTTCCCTAGGAATTTGTTAGTTACTTTATTAATGATTGTGCAAGTGTAACCATCCTGGAAAAAGCAGGTTAGCCCCCAACATGTGGCTCCTGCCCTAGAGGGATGAGAGTTTGCACATTCCCTCATTCCCTCATTCCCAAGCAGGCTTCCTGGTGCCATCCAAGGTCTGTTCCATGCTGTGTCACTCCTCTGCCGTGACAGCGCCTGTGGCCACGGGTTGTCACCAGTGCCTCCATGTGAACTGGGAAGAGGCTTCCGGACGCTGTGACCCAGAACACACAGTGAATTCCATGGGAGCTCTGCTTCTTGATACCCATGGGCTTAACAGACGCTCTTCTATTACCACACAGAACTGAGCACTAGGATGGATAAAACGCCAGCAATAATATGTTCAATAGCAATCCCTGCCTTATTGGGAAGGTCCAAGCTCCTACCCTGAAAGACAGGACAAGTTCATCATGGGTTCTGTTTCCTCCCCACCGTTCTGCTCCCTCCTTGCCATGGACCCTGGTGCTCACCAGCCTTCCTGGTGCGACGGGTACCACTCACCAGCTTGGTGGAAACTAACCCTGACCAAAGGGAAAAAAGGTCTTCTGACCTGAGCCAGCAGGTCGAACCAGCTAACGGAAGGTCTAAGTGCCAGGGACCACCAAGGGCAGGCGAGAAGAGGGCAGGAGGAGGACGGAAGGGGAGAGGGCTATTGAGGCCATCTCATTTGAATGCTGGTAAGCTTGTAAGTCAGTGGAGCTCCTCGTGAAACCGTGGCCAACGCGAAATTATTTCAAAGCTAGGTCAGGTGCGTTCCCTCCCGGGCTGGCTTCTCGCTTGGTGTGAGAAAGTCACTACCATCTGCAAATCCCAGCCTTTAAAAATTAAGCTACTGAAAAGGAAAGCTGCTCAAAAAATTTCTGATTGAAATAGTGGAGAATTTCTTACTGTCTTTGGGTTATAAAGATAAGCCTCTAAGAAGAGGGCCATTTTCCTAGCCATGAGAAAATACTTAAATGGAGACACCACCCCCATGTTAAGTCCTTTTTAAAAGGGGCTAAATCCTCTTAACAAGAATATCTTTAGAGAACTCTTGTGGCCTTTAGATGACATGAGCTTTGGAGAGGCTGGTTCCGCATACTTCAGAAGGGGCTGGAAGGATTTACATTTCCAAACTGAATACTTAGCACCTCTTTCCTTTTCTGGTGGTTTAGAAAGCACCTCTTCCTGCCTCCTTCTCAGCGAGTCACCGCTGGAATGGTAGAAAAAGGGGAAAATACTTAATCTTCCTTCTAGATGCTAGGTAAAGGAGCTGGCTAAATAAGACACATGTACTAAACAATGAAGTAAGGCATGGGAGAAAAGCCTAGGAATTGCATAAAGAAGTGTCAGTTACTTTATTAGTAGCTTTTCTTTGTTTTGTAGGAATAAGAAGGGTTGTGCATGGAGAAGCTATGGATGTTTTCGTATTCAGCCCCATTTTCAAAGTCCTTTGCCTGCTAGTTTCTGTGATTAGGCAGGACAGCTGCAATGAGTCTGGGGCCTTAGGTTTTTGAATGATATCTGGAGCACGTTCAGTTTAAACGCATCTTCTTCAGGGACGGTCTACTTTGGAGCCCGCGAATGCAGCACGTGGCGCGTTGGCACGGGATCACGTGCAGGAAGAGTTTGGAGAGCTGTAAATCCCGCGCGCCCTGACTGTGCCAAGAAGCACCTAGCGGAAAGCAGGTGCCCCGGGAAGGCTGTGCCGGAGCAGCCTGTAGCTTGTCTTGATTCCGCTCTCCCAATGCAAAATCCAGCTGTGCTGCTGTGGCCCTGTCTGCACCAAAGCCACCGGAGTCCCGGAGGTTTATTTCCCTGTGATAAGGCCTGCTGGCCGCTTTCCATGAGCAGCTGAGCCACTCGAGGCTTTAATGCTGCTGGAAGAAGCTGCTTCTCCTGCTCTGAGGTCCCATCTTCATCCCTTCCTTTGCTCTGCCCTGGCCAGCAGGGCTCTTCCCTTCCCTTCGCATCTGGCTGCTGCCGCTTGGTTTTCTGCTGGTTTAAGGAGATAAAATGTTCTGAGGAGCACTAGATGGGGTATGAGGTAAGCAGAGGCAGTATGGGCTCAATAGGGGAGGAAGGGGGTGAAGGTAGGAAGCAGGAGCTTTTCCTTTGGGTGCTGTCAGGGTGTCACATGGGCTCGCTGAGCCCCTGCTTTCAAAATTTGGCCTTTCCTCCTCTCACTGTGAGCTTTTCCTTCTGACACCTTGGCCTGCTTACCAAAGGCCGGGTATGGTTCACTTTAGCATGGCTTATTTTCCCATAGAGACTGCTCTACCAGTGGATGGAGCAAGTAAAGGGAATCCCTTTCCATTCATTTTGTCCCAGGTATGTTGGTGCTGCTGTGCTCATTTTTACAGCATGTTTGTCTGGTGAATATGTGTGAGAAGAGGGGGAAAAAAAAAACTCTTTAAACTTAGGAACTGCTGTATTTTGTGAGATTGAAAGTTCTCCTGTTTGGAGTCCCTGACTGTAGCAAGGGTTCACAGGAAGAACACGTGCAGGATGGCACATGCACGGAAAAGGCCCTCTCCTCCCAGCCACCCGCTCCTGCGCTCCCTTCCTTGCAGCTCAGAACGAGTTTAACAGCCACCAGTGGTCTGCGACCTTATTCCTTTTTTTTTTTTGTCTAATCCATGTATGAATCTAGTAGTTGTTCTAACCTTATGTAACGACACACTCTATGGTTTAGTTATCTTGTGTGGAAAGAAAAATTAATTTGTTTTGTTTCTGGCCTTTTTTTTTTTTTTTTTTTTTTGATCTATACTGTTATGGGGTGTTCCCTGTATTGTGATATGGGGGGAAAATGATTTTCTCGTACCTGCTTTTCCATACGCTTGTGTTATCATCCGTCCCTGGTTTCCTTCTCCGAGCTGAAGACTTCTAGACTACTCAATTCCTCACGAAATGAAAGCCATTCACGTTTAAAACAGAGGGGTCCCTTTACGACAGCATCACATGGGTGCGGGAACCAACATCTGCTAGTCAGGAGCTGCTGCTTGGGAGGCTTTGCGTGGGAACTGGATGGTCCCAGTCAAGGAGAGGCACTTGGAGGCCCCGGAGAGCCTGGTGGTGGGCTGGGCGGGAGCTAGAGACCCAACCAGAGCTAACTTGTTTCACCAGGTCTCCAACCTCACCCTGGGGGAGCGCGCGGGACCTGTGGAGTGGAAGGGGTTGATTGGGCTTAACTGCTATGGTAATAGACTCATTAGAAAGCCTTAGTACTGTGCGGCAGGTTGCGAAAAAGGCAAATGAAGTTCGCCCCGAGCCCCTTGGCTTGTGTGGCTGGGCTGGGTGCGTGTGGGAGGGGAATCCAGCCCTTCCCTCTTGCTCAGAGCACAGAATGGGGGAAAGAGGTAAGAAAGGAAGATATCTTTTTTTTCTTCTTTTTTGGTAGAAGTACTTTAAATATGACTTTTCTCAAGCCTCCAGATTTCACTGCTGAAGGTCTCCCGAATGGGGACTGGCTGATGTAGCTCTCTCCCTGGTAGAAGTTATTTTCCAGTCAGTTTTTCCAGGTAGAGGAGCCCTCTCTTGCTGTGAATACCCTAACAAGCTGTCACGCTGAGGACTAAGAACTGATGGAGGAGAGAGAAATCGGTAATATACTAAATTAAGCGGGTCTGTGGATGACTTTAGCTTGCTCTTTTAAACCCCCCACGCCAGTGGGCATGACCAGTGCCCTGGGCTGTTGAGCTGTGCGGGCTCAGCCAGGGGGCACGGAGAAGCTGCCCACTAAGGAGGCATCAGAGACCATGAGCTTGGTTCAACCATCTTCTTGCCCCAATGGTGGTGACTTCCTGCCAGCTGCGCCCTGAGCGAGGTGGCAGCAGATGGAAAGCTCTCCTTAGCACAACGAAAGCTCTTAAGTCTAACTTACAGTCTCTGCACATAACCTCACTTATGGCTGGTGATGTCAAGTGTATGGTGGCAACTACCGTACTTACAAGTGACTAATTTTGACTTTGGGCTTTTGTTTTGGCTGGCAGAGTTAATAGCTTCCCGCGTTATTTTCTTGGGAGCAGGATTATGCTTGCTACGCTGGGGAGAAGAAAAAGATAAGTTTCAACGGGTGCCACGGGGCACCCACTGGTGTGTGATGTAAGGGAGGCTGTGCCTTAAGGATTGGGGGCATGAGGTGCTGCTGAAGAAGTATTTGGACTTGGTTTTAATTTCAGTTCTGTCTTCTCTCTGAAGACAGACTTGGCAAAATTGCCCAATTTATCACATCTTTAAAAGGGAACTATTTCACTTCTGTTTTCCTCAAGTAAGCTGGTCCAAAACCACACTTGGAAGTGCTATGCCTGGCATGGGTGTGTTTTGAAGTATCATACTTTCTACTTGGATGGTGCTATTACTTGCTGGATCTCATGGCATTCATGGAGTTCTTAATGGCTTTTTGCTCCAACAAGAGTTATAGTAAATATTTCCATTTGCAAGTCCCGTAACGAGAGAAGACCTGAGTTTGACTAATGTTGATGGAGCCAGACCATATTCAAAATGGCCTCTCTCATGTGTAGGAGCTGCTATTTCAGGTATTTATAGCCTTCCTTTTGTGCTTATACAAATCCATCCCATATGCTTTGCTAATTGTTTATAAACAGAACTTGCCTACAGGTAATGACACGTGTTTTGCTTTTCTTGTCCTAAGTATGAACAGGAGCAGTTGTTGCCCAGACCAGTGTGAAAGTGAAGCATAATGTGGAAACTAGTGCATTAATTGTATTATTCTTGCATGTTCTTGCTCTGCAGCTTTCAGACCTTTCTACTGAACCTCCTTTGCCTTAGGACCACAGTCAGAATTAGCTTGGTTTAAGGAGGAGACCAAGTCAGACCACCTGCATGTGCTTTCAAGATTTCATCCAATTTGTGCATGGCTACATTTAGGTTGAGAAATGTCCGTTACCTCAGGTTGCTGGAAACCCCAGGAACTCCTTTTCAAAGATTTAGGACCTGTTTTTCCGGAAAGATATTGGCTGCCTATGGTTCCTGTGATGTTCAGTTACAGTACCAAAAAAACCCCAAAACCTAGGACCTTATAAACTCAAGGTGTATGTGAAGAAACTACTATTAAAAAAAAAAAAAAAAAGCAGTTTCTGCTTTTTGCTTTCCTTCTGAGATCTTTAAAATGGTCCCATCTTATGCATGTTGTAAGCCATTAGTTGTTTTGGAAAGCTGTGTGAAAACTTGCAGAAAATGCCTGAACAATGATTCTTGGCAAAATAAACTATATTAGGAAACTAGATAACAAGGTGCCTGCTTGATTTCCTTCAGCTTCAAAGTGCCTGCTCCAAATTGTGGTTTGTGTGCATTCATTAATAAACCCATAGATTCTAGAAGTAATTTTCATTAATGAACTTTTTCAAATACTTTCTCTTCTTTACGATGCATTCCTTTACTTATTTATTTATTTTTGTCATACCGCTATTGTTTCAAAGGTTATTGTGTGTTGCTTAACTTGTCCTTAGAAAGGAGGTGGAAAAAGAAATGCATTGTCAAACTTCCTTCCTAGTTGATGAACGTGACTTAAAAAGTCCCAAGTTTAGGAATAATGGGAGACATTTATCTTTTTTTAGGCTCAACAGTGGCTGTGACCATGCAATGCAAGAGAGTCTAATTTTAATATGTCAGGCTTATTGATCCACTCTATTTGTCTTTAAATATGTTTTTCTCTTAATTTTAGTTCTACAAGTTCGTTACAAAACAGAAATACCATAGTTGATGTAACGTTTTTTTGCCTCCTGAAAACCACTGAATCTGCACTGTAGGATTTTGAGTTTTGCACATTTTAAAGTAGAGATGTCACTTTTTCAGTGGGAAACTCAGTAAAGCAAGTATACTACTCTCTCTGTAAAACTTAAAATCTTTAAAACTTGCATTTCATATTGTTCAGAAACAAAATGACATATAGACCTATTTACACCCCTCCTTCCTGGACTGCCACTGAAGAAATGCTTTCAGGTCTGGAAGGTAAAAGGTCACCTCTGGACCCAACATCCATGTTGAGACAGCACATTTATTTTGACCATAGGCTTTTGACTTATGGGGTGCAACCACAACTTAAGTAGATAGATTTGTGAGGGGAAAAAATATATGTATGTATGCGCATATTTGCACATGGATATATATATACATGCATACACATATATATGTGTGCATATATATGTACACACACACATAATGACATCCAGGCAGGAAGGATCTAGTACCTCAACTGGAAAGGCAGTTCCTATGTGTTACTGTTCATTGTTAAACTTTTATTTTGGAAAATAAATGTTTTAAGGAGTTGATCTTTAACTCCTGCTATGTCTTTACAGAAACTTGGGTTCCATTTCACTCTTCACTTGGAGTCTTTTTAAAAATAGGTCTGTCTACTGGCTTTAAGGTTATTTTTCACAAGCAAAGATGCTAGAAATGGAATTGTATGGAGTAATGATGTCTTGAGTGATGGTAGTAACCTAATATGCCCTTCACTACTTGTTTTCTTCCACTGCTGACTCTGGAACGAAATGGCAATTGCCATGTATATCTGCTGCTTTTATTCTGCCTTGCCAGTGTAGTGTTTTAGACAGTGTTGGTCCCGCACACTGACAGTTAGTTTTTTGTCCCCATACAGTAAGCTGGTTCACACTTGGTTTAATGTCCCCACATAGTGGGAATTGATGGTGGTTACCACTCACAGTGGGCTTTTGTTCTGCGGGGCCTGAAAGCTGTCTTGTTCCAACATGCCACTTTTATCGGGACCAGCGCAATGAGGCCATTCTCCTTGCTTGTGGTGAGCATAGATATCCACGGTCATTTTTATAGTATTGCTTAGTAAGTGGCATCCTGCTAAAGAGCGACAATGCTTGAACGATACCGAAATAATACCCAGGGTGGCAGCAGGCTGTTATCTCTAATTGCACACTGGGGAAGGGGACCCGTTTCGGAACAGACGGACGGTGGCGATGGCGCCTATCAGAAATGGGAATAATCCTGGGCAGCAATGCAGCAGAATAAAGTTGTGCTTTCCGTGGTAAGACTTTTATCAAACAGCTCCAAATAACCCGGCTGCACGTTGCTGTGTTATAGTTCTGTACCTGTTCTTTTTTTGGTTGTGCAGGTTCTCTAGCCTGAAAACGTCTCTTGCGAGTTATGTAAAACTGTGAGTCGGATGAGGGGAGGCTGAGACTTCACGGCTCTGATATGCTACTCTTTTTCAGTACAAACCTCTTGAGCCAGGAGAAAATGCATCTTACTACTCGAGGCTGGAGGCAGAGAAGACTGTAAAAATTATAATGGCATTTTTCCTGGCTGCTTTGTCACAGCAGTGGGTTATTTCTCTGGTGCTAGGATTTTATTTTCAGGAACTGGAGGTTAGAAAAAGTTCTGTTTGCAAAAATAGTATCTTGGAAGCGTAAGCAAATAGCTCGTTTTCTTTCTTTGGTTCTTAATCATGAGAGCTGCCTTGACGATTTTTCCCACCTCAAATTAGCAGTTTATTTATAACATGCTAATGTTCTACATGCCCACCAGTATTACTGTTCTCTTGTACTGAGCTGAGAATTGTTCTCCTGAAAACTAACACCCTGAAGATGACATAAGGGAACAAGAGAAAGTGCATACAGTGTTCTGTTAAAAGCTGGGGTGGTCTGAATTTGGTTCCCGCTTCTTTATATTAAATTATTTCAAATCCTTCTCTGGCTTCAATTGCTATTTACAATCTTGTTATTGCTAGTTTGTTTATTTATTTTATTTGTTACTTTGTTTGAATAGGGTGCACACCCTTTTCTTAGGGCATCCTAGCTCTTTTATTCCACTTGATTCCTCAGTGATTGTCTTCCATGCCTTGCTACCAACTGCCCTCAAGGATGGTAGGCAGAGGAGGGAGAAACTCTAGGTGTAGTTTTCCCTTTCTCAGGGCCCCCTAAATCACCCCTCTGCAGCTCTGAAGTTTGCTAGGCTTCTAAAGAGAGTTCAAGGCATCCCTTTGGATGTTCCTTCATTTTTGCATGCTCTACATAGAGGTCAGGACAGATTTGAAGTGCAGCCCATGGAAAATATGGTGTCTTGCTCAGGGAGAAGGAATGAGCAAAAACACATTGCCTGAGGTGTCCCACTCGGAGCCATGTGTTTCAGAGGTGTTTGCTGGAAAGGAAGCTTTCTTTTTTTTTTTTTTTTGTTTTTTTTTTTGTTTGCTGCAAGGGAAGGTGCGAGCTCAACTATGTGATCCTCTGCTCAACCTCTGTCGTCATTTGCTCTTGATTCTTTCTCTAAGGTCTTTATGTTGCTGGGCTTTGTGTTTGAGACAGTGAAATCCTTCCATTTTCTTGTCTTATTCTGCAAAAGCCTGATGTAACTATGTGGCAAGTGAGCGCAACCCTAAAGAACTGGTTCCATGGAGTTGTCTGGATAGTAAAATCAAGTACAGCCTTCTGTGGACCAAAATAAGTTAATACTAATACTTACAAAGCTCTTTTTTTTTTTTTTTTTTTTTTTTTTTTTTCCCTCTCCAAAAGCTCATAGGCAGGCTGATTCCCCATATTCTGAGAAAGCCATATGTTCAGAATACTATCCTTAGTGTGGTTTATTTGCTTCAGAGTTAGGAAAGAGGGTTGCTAAAAGAAGTAAGATACAGTCAGTTCTTTCACCTTAGAGAACTTTATAGAGGTGATTACAGTCATTTCGCCCTCCCCCAGCTTGGAGAATGATCAATTTAGTGATAAGAAGAGTCAAATTTTTGCTTGATTTGACTTATCTACAATGCAGAGACTAAGACAAACTATTTAAGGCCAAAATTTGCCTCAAAGTGAACTAGGAATTACTGTATTGCAAAGCATGTGGCAAGAAAGCAATTCCAGCTTTTTTTTATTTTCCCTTCAGATTTACCTAGGGTTTTTTGTTTGCTTACTTTTTTCTTCACTCTCATTTTGCTCTTTTGATAGCCTCAATGAGTTCAAAATGGCATTTCCCAACTTCCTCTAAGGTAAGCAACACAATTTGTATAGGACAAGCATTATATCTATTGCTATTACTTCATTTGCAGTGGAGAAATGTGGTTTTCAGCCATTTTAAGAGCTTGGTTGTTTCAGCATGTGCAAAGCAGCCCCCACGCTCTGCTCAGTGTTCGACCAGCAACTGAGAAGAAAGGAATCTCCTTAAGAACTTGCAGCGAGAAAAGTCTAGGCATCTGTGAGATGTTAAGCTATATCTAGCTAAAAAATCAGATATTTGCTCTTCCCTATTGAATTGTTCAATGGTGATGCCTTGTTGAACTGGAAAAAGAGTTACCAGAGCTCAAATAGTTTAAAACTTCTTGAACTTTCCATAAAAGTGAACTTTCCATGAAAGTACCACGTGAACTGTGGCATAAAGATCCAAGAAAATGTTCTTGTCCATTAACACTACCCCAGTTTTCTCCCTGGCTCTTCCAAGTGTCGTATGCCTAGGAGGTTTAGCTACTCTATGCATGGGAGGAGCTGCAAGGGTCCTACAAGATTTGCCTGTGATGTTGCAACCAGATACTTTGTTTAGATTCAATCCCAGACTCCTTTGATCATGTTGCACAAATAATGCAAAAAAAAAAAAAAAAGTATCATTCTGGTGCTGCTGCAAAGTAATGCTGAGCACCTCTTTCGAAGAGCCAGCTCTTCCTCAACACTGGAGTTTCTGCTTTTTGTCTTTATCGCTCAGCTGGGCTTTTGAGGTCTCCTCCATGATTGCATGGAGCTGCAGGGCGTGAGTGCTAGCATGGGACAAAGGCAGTAATCTTCTGAGTTAGTTTCTTGAATCTAAAGTATCTTGACACTTACCTTGACAAGTGTGGGAAATGACATAGTCTGTTCTTCTCCAAGTGAAAACGTGGAGTGCACCTTAGTGTATGTTTTAGTCTGAGCTAAGTAGAAGTGCAGGTCAAGGCTGATGTGGCTGCACACTTACGTGGGAGAGGTCTTTGTGTTGCATGATCCTTGTAGCAAATATACACCTCATTCACATAAGACTGCAAATTTATTTTATAATAACATCAGGGTCAAGAGTAGTTGCTTCCTTGTTCTTGCGTATTACTGCACAGAGTAAAGAAAATCTTCAGCCTTCATTTAGTTTACTTGTACTGTTAAAGGCAGAGTTGAAACTGAATTTCTTGGGTCTACTTCAGCTATCACTGCATGGCTGTGGTGTATTAATCTGATCACGGCACGTTCTTTTATTTTTATTTATTTATTTTTTATTCAATGTTCAATGAACTGATCTTTTCTAAAAGATGAAAACTCAGGTACTTCTCTCATGAGGACCTACAATTACCAGCAAATGCAATTTCAGCACTCTGCTTATCTTGTGAAGTTCTATATTCCGTATCTATTTCCTTAGATGAAGGAGATAAGCCTAGGCCAGTATGATGTTTCTGGTAAATTTTATAGTTGCAATAAGGATTTTTTTTTTCTTACTGTAAAGACCTAATACGGTGGTTTGTATGTAAACCAGTATACATTTCCAGAGCTGTGATATGGCTGAACCACAGTGGAAATCTGGAAGCTTAGCAACACTGCTTATAGGAAGTTTGGCTCCTTGTATTTAACCACAAATGTGGTCAATCTTAGGAGAGGCAGTAACAGAGGGGAAGAAAGGTGGTAGTATTTGATTAGTTTTGTTCTCCTTGTTTTCTGTAGTATATCTAATGGACTCAACTCCAGCTATAGTAGCCCAGTGAAAATATTAGTGGCTATTGTCTACAGTATCTTCACTGTGACACTTGGAATTTGAAAGAGAAATAAGGCTGGTTTCCAGCATATTAAATTCGATAGCTACTTGTGATTATTAAACGGCTATGCTTCTTGGTAAATTATTCAGTATTGGGGAAAGTAATGGACGGAAGAGGATTAATTACTACAGCAAGTTTCTTCAGGTGGTCACTAGCTTCATGCTGGGACTGAAGCATTAGGTAGCTCGTTCGTGACATCGCTGCAGTAGGTGAGCATATAGCAAAGGTATTCGTGGTGTTATTCGCCATCTTATCCCCGACCAAGATATTAGCACTGCCCAGTTTAGCAACAAGGGAATGGCTGTTTGTCTTAGAAACTAAAATATCCTCCTGCTTCCTATCTTCGTGTTCTAGGAAATGAAATATAATCCTCTTATACTCAGGGTAAACTTAATTGCTCCTTGGGGTGGGAAGGAGAAGATGAATCGAAGATCGGATCTGTGCTACTGGGAATGTTTCCCGTGGCGGAAAGGATTTCCTGCCCTGATACTGGGACTTGTTGTAAGGATGCAGTTTCACAAACAGCTCAAAGTGAGCTGGGCTTGGGCTGCTGCTGCCAGGGGTCACCTCGCCCTCCCTCCCGGCTGGAGCATTCCCGCCGCCTCCCGCGTGCTGGCAGAGCGGGGCAGCCGGAGCAGCCTGTCCAGCTGAAAGCTAACACGGCACCAGCGATTAGTTTTCAGCCCCGTAAGCTCCCTGCATCGGCCGGCGGGGCGGCCGGGTGGACAGCGAGCCCGGCGGGCGGCCCCGCTTGGCCTCGGCACACGGGGCTGCTCCCGCGTGGCCGGCTCCGAGTTGCGGCTCTGGGATCAACCACGTGCCTGGCCCCAGCTTCATCCCCCCGGAGCACGCGGGGCTGCGCCTGGCAGGTGGCTCTGCTGAGGAGCAGGCCGCGTTCATGCCAGGACCTGCTGCTCGGAGCCCCGGCTGCGCACAGCTGCCGGGACCTGGCCGCCACTGCCCTGGGACCGGAACCATTTTGCGGATATTCCCCGTCTCCAGGGTTGAGCTCTTAAGCGTTTGGGAGCAGTTTAGGAGTTTTGTGAGCAGGCGGAGAAACTGTTGCTTGAAACGCCTTGAATCTGCAGCGGAAAGGCATGGGTGCTTCCAAGGAGCGCCCGCTGTTGGCCACCTCTGCGCCTGTGCTGTGTCATCGGTACTTGGCTTCCCATCCCTAGCTGGGATTCACGGGCTACGTGTCATATAATTGTAGCCTGGTGTCTGAGCATGAAAATAGGTGAGGATGTAAGTGTGACTTGTGCCTACGAGTTATGTATGTAGGGCAAACCTGCAATACTGGAGGCCTTTCTTGAAAACTACCAGGAAATGTCTTTGGAAGAAAGGGTGTCTAGGTTGCTCTGACAGGTGTAGCTACCCTAAGCAGGGCTTTAACTAGCCTGACTTAACAGATGAAAGGGAAGGTGTTGTGATCTTTTCCAAGAGGTCACAACATCCCTGGAGATATCAATGAGGATGATTTTTACTGACAGCAGCTTCGGTCTCAGTTGAGGGTCTTACATGGTTCATGAACATGAGAAGGCTTCTAGAGCTGCTGATCAGATTAGCTGCAACAGATGCCAGTCGTATGGGAAGCTCATCATGGAAAATAGAGGTTCATGGCTGCATGCCTAACAGGGTCTCCCCTCTTCATTTCACCCTTAAAGATGAAGTCTGTCTGTACCCACGGGTGCCTCTGAGACCACTCACAGCCCTGCTCGTTCCATGTTGTTGCAGGCTTCAGCTCTTCTAACCAAAACACGCCTCCAAATTTAACTTCAAGTTAATGGTAAAAGGACATATATCATCACTATGGATGTAAGAACCTCCAAATAATGTCAGCTGAGGCAGTGTTAGCTCTGGAGAGTTGCTAACAATAAATGTATCATTACTGATTACTTCAACTGCTGAGATGTGTCTATCCCCTCAGTCCTTCCACACATTACCCAGTGCCAGAAGCCTCAGCTCTTCCCAGAGCAATTGCCAAAAATTTCCATCTTTCTCCTGATACTTTCTTTAGCACTACTGTGCATTGACAAGCTTGCAAGATATTATAATGTAAAAGCTATGTGGCATTCTTATTTATTTTGGAATCCACTTTTTGCACAAGGAACACTGTAACTTCATATTTACTTTTTCATATTTAATTCAATAAAATGTATTTACCTGAAGAGGACAAAAAATTTCCAGTTTGCTTTGGAAGGCAGAGGGCCGCGCTGCAGGACTCGGTTCCAAGTCAGCACAGGGGACTTGCCAGGGCGAGGTGTAGGAGGGCGGCCCTGCGCGAGAAGACCGTCCTGCTGCTGTCCCTGACAGATGCTTGGCTGAGAGGGCAGAAGCTAAGGATGCCGAGGCAAGCAGAAAATTCCTCTGAGTTTTATATCTTCAAGATGAGTTGCTGATGACTGGCAAGGCAGCATTTTTCCAAGACTATCATTAAAATCTCTCGGCTTCAGCCTAAGTGAGAACTTGTAATTTCAAACAGGGCAATGTAGGCCAGTTTTCCTGGGCCATCTTGGCTTTACTGTTTGATATTGTTTGGTGTTATATTATTTGGTAAAGGTCTGGAAATATAATTGCTGTAGAAAATGAGGACTTTTTTTCTTCTTTTTCCCTCTCTTTGGTAATTGGAAAATTACCAAACTGTAGATTTTTTTAGGAAGCTAGAAGCCTACAAGCTTCAAATAACTGTCCTGAGTTCTCTGTCATCTGCTAGTGCTGAGAGAATAAATCTGTCCTTCCTCTTCTTCCTAGCCACATACTGTTGAGAAAGGCCCTCAAACAGTCTATTTTTGATGCTATCCCTTTCCATAATTATATGAAACTTCTATAAATTGCTCTATGTAGAAGGATCCCATATACTTTGGAAGGGGTCATTTGGTCTAAATTTAAGAATGTCTTGTGTCCAGTTGTGAAACTTGCTATTTCAGTTTGCTAAACTTATGACTTCTACGAGATCGAGGGGGAGGGGAGGAAAAAGGATAAAATGAGGAGAGACTGGAAAAGGTGGAGTAGGGGAGGAGGGAATGGTGACTCATAAATGAAGCTGCATTTGAAAATGAGAAGGATCAAGGGGTACTAATCATAGAAGAGAAAATTCTGTTTTGTGAGAAAGGCACAATTTAAATCATGTGGTTGTTTATCTTCTGAACAGATTAAAGTACGCTTGTGGAAGAACTTATGGGTCTGAACTGAATAGAAGATTTCTAAAGAGAGAAGAAATCTTGTTTAAAAAAGGATTTTTTTTTTTTTTTTTTTTTTTTGGGCCTTTAATAGGTGGTATTTATGTGCACGGTTCCAATGAAAGACTTCTCCAGGAAAATCCTATTCAGATGTCCATTGCCTTAATAGTTATACAGCAAGGCAGGTAATAAAAAGGGAAAAAGGAAGGCAGTAGCACAAGCAGCCAAATAGGTTTTCTCTGAACTGGAGTCTGCAATGGATTCAGCTTCATGCTTTTCAATAAGCACTTGAGTTTCTTCTTTCAAACTTTGCCTCTTGCTTCTGTGCTAATGCTGTATTCTTCTAGACTTGCTCTGGCATTCCTAAAATTTTCTGTCTTCCTTGGGGATGTCCAACATGCTTGAAATAAACCTCTTTTTGTTTTCTAAGGGTTTAAGCGGTATACAATTGGAAGGCAGAGTTTTCCTGTATGCAAGACATAAGAAGGTGTTTGTTTTTTGTCTTAAAATGTTTGCTACCAGCGCCTAAATGTTGGTTCTTCCCACCTTCACTCCTCTTTTCCAGACATTCCTCCCTACCACCAAAATATTAATAGACAGAAAACATACAGCATTGATACCAAAGCTCTTCAACTTTGCAATGCAAGTGTTTAGATTAAAAAAAAAAAAGTAAAAATTCACACCCCCCTCAAAAGAAAAAAAAAAAAACCCACTGTCAGTGTAGCTTTGGATTGAAAATTGGCTAAGTGACAGATCTAGAAATAGATCCTTTTGATTGACTTCAGTGAATTATTTTTACAAATCCCTGCACTATATAATGCTTTTGTCAGTGTCCTAAAAGTAAACAACAAAAAAAAGATTTTGATATTAATTACTAGCAGAACAGTAAATGATAATCATGCTCTCATAATTTGCTCTGTAGGCACATTCAAACAAGCTGTGCCTTTAACACAGCCAAAGGCAAAGCAGGGAATGCAGGCAAGGCCTTATGAAAGAAAGCCTGTATCCTGGAAAGCAGTTTTTCTGAAAAGTTGGTTGAGAAACAACTAGCATGAGCTTCCAGTGCAGTGCTGAGGAGTGGTGGCACTGAGGCTTGTGTCCTGGCATGTAAAATGGGGAAAGGAGAAGGAGACTTCTGCCTCTGCAAACAGCTCTGGCACAGCTAATACCTAGTATGACATACACAATTCAATCCTTGTGTTTTTGGAGAGAAAATGTTGAAAATTAAAGAAAATGTTAAATAGAGCAGCAAAACCTATTTGAGGTCTGAAGGAAATACTGTAAAGTGCAGCTTATTTTAGCAATATTTTACTTCAAAATAATTAAGGGATGACTTGCCTAGCATATAAGGTAGAAAATTAGAGGAGTGATTGATACACCAGAAGTTGTGCTCTGGTTAGAAAAATCTTGACAAGATGCCAAGAGAGAGAGAAGGTTCAGGAGATTCTTACCAGTGCACATAAATATGGTGGGGAAAATAAAGAAGATGGAGACAGATCCTTCTCAGTGGAACCCAGTGACAGAATGAGAGGCAATGGGTACAGGAAATTGCATTTGAACTGAAAAACAGCATTTTAAATGTTAGGATGGTCAAGCACTGGAAAAGGTTGCCCAGAGACTGTGGAGCCTCCATCTTTGGAGATATTTGAAATCTGACCAAATGTGGTCCTGAGCAACCTGCTCTAGTCACTCCTGGTTGGAACACAAGGTTTGGTCTAGATGAACTGCAGAGATCCCTGCCAATCTCAGCAATTCCATGGTGCAAAAGGAATTTTTTAAAAATATCTTGAGGTTGGGCACATCCAGAACTCATTACTGGAAGCTGAAGCAAAGCAAATTTCACCCAGAAGTTGGATATTTTTTAGTGAAGAGGAAATAATAGCAGACCTTTAAGCTGTGACCGAGTAAGCTCCTTGCTGAGAGCTTCGCATTGGGGTATCAGTGCTGAACAGACCTGAGAGGTGAGCAAGTCCCTCTGTGTGATGGGAGTGATGGTGTGCGCAGTCCTTCCTCGCAAGGGCTCCCCTGGCCATCCCTTTCTTTCTCATAGTTGAGATTCTCACAGTTGATATTCCAAGGTCTGGGTGTCAGTCTCTTTCTTTGCTAGCTAGGAGTTAAATGTTGTTAATTATTTTGTGACTAGGAGAAATCTGGTGATGTGTTAGAGGTCGTCTTAGAAGGTCAGGTTCTTTTCTTTGACCGAGGGGTAGGTTAGAAAATACAACGTTTGCTTCACTTAATAGCATCTTTAAGTCTTAATTTCTTCATTTTTCTGAAGAAGTCATTTCAATGTGCTCTAGTTTAAGGAATATATAGTAAAGAACATAAAGGGGATGGATTTTGTCTGGGGTGAGTCAAACTTTTACAAGTCTTGGCTTGACTCTGTGACCTGAGATGTCCTCCTTTACCCTTTAGTGAAAAGGAATATTTTTTTTTCAAATATACCTCATAATAAGAGGTAGAATAGCAACATTCCCTTCTTTTCCCTTAAAAGTCTATTCTCTGTAATGACACCTCTAATTTGGATATTGTCTTTTAAATTAGGCTATCGCAACAGCATTTTAGTTTGTCCTGTCTTTCCTATAACAGAATATACCCAGATATGGAAGACAATGATCTAGACTACCAGTGGTGACTCACTTCTCTCGCAGACTGCTGTTTGTCTTGTCTTGCTCTCTGCTTCTGTCACTGGGAATAAAGTCCATCTTGCTGTTTGGAGCATTTATCTCCATTTTGCCAGCATTCTCCAGTCGTTCAGCTCCTTGCCTTGCCACGAACGCTAGGACATGCATGGCTGTGAAAGCTAGATGCAGTAGTTTCTTTTCTGTGCCGTTATAAAGAACTTAAAACATCAAGAACTTGGTATCGTTGTGTTGCTGCAGCAATATATGCTGTCTACTGTCAAACTGGTTAGTGATACAAGGGTATGGAGAACAGCTGTGCACGTTGACACAAAGATGGGGGGAAAGAATTTTTTGTCTTTAGTCCTCAGAGTTTAGCAGTTCAGCCTAAGGAAAAATGAAGTTAACTTGATAAATAAAGAAATATCCAATGAAGAAATCTTCTGAGAGGAATGTCTGCTCCTGATCCAAATGGAAGATGGCTGTCTTCATCTTGGCACTCTAGGTTCTAGGTAGAGAGAAGTTCTAGCTAGGGAGAGCTATCTGTAATTCTCTCTCTTCCCACTTCTCTCTCTCTCTTTATTTTTATTTATTTATTATTTTTTAATATGTGCTTTTATCGGTTCTTATGACTTTCTGTTGTTGAATGGAGACTCCTTTTTGGCTGCTTCTAGGAATAGCTTCTTTTGGCTATGTAAACCATGTTTCCTGTTTCATGCGCAATTGTTATTTATTTTTGTTACTCTGAGTCTTGGTATGTGGAAGAGGTTATTGTGTTAACTTTTTCAAGGTTACTTACAGATTTTTTTTTTAATGTAAATCTAGTCACTCCATTTTAAAATCCCCAATCAAATTTTGAAGATGTTATACATCTCCTTGCAAGCACAGCAGTATGGTTACTGTAGGAGCAAATGTAACTTCTCAGGGTTGATTTGTGCTGTTGAGTTTTCCTTATAGCGAGCTGAAAAAATACCCCCAGTTTATGTCACATACAGAGCTGTCTTGTATTATAGCAAATGCTTAGAACCATACATTTGCCCTCCTGTTTAACTCTATAGCTAAAGTACAAATCGTTTCTTCTTGTATAGGTCTGGTTGCCTCCTGAAAGTTTTGTCAACTTTCCCAATGTCCTTTGGAATCTATATATTTTTATTACCCTAACTGGATTCAAAGTACCTTTATTACTTTTGAGTCCAGTTGTATTTTTTTGCACTTGTATGAAACTAGGTTAAGGAAATACTTCAAAATAAAAGGTTTTACCATGGTGGAATTGACTTCTCATAACTAATTACACTAGTAGAGCAAGCAGTTAGATGTAAGAATATCATGTCTCAGGCAGTAAATTGAAAATACTCAGTCATGATTGCTATCAGCAGTTCTTTAAAAAATATTTCCCCTTCTTTAGGGGCATGAATACACAAAACCAATGCTGATTAACATCTATCTATTTACAACTTAGCACTGTCTAGTCTGTAATTCTTTGCTATAGTTTCTGAGTGTTTGTATACTGATTCTCTTGCAGGATCTTTCAGAAGTTAAAGAAAAAAATAGTCGGTTCCATGTAAATAATCGGTCTATCTCACCTCAGCAGGGAAATCAATGTGGTCTCTGAACACAGTCTTGGTAGAGCTCGATGTCTTTCCCTTGGAAGACAGGAGGGTTTGGTGGGTTGGTGTGCGAGATCTCTCCAACTGCAGACCTGTGTGGACATGAAAACCTGTATGCCAAGAGCCTCGTTGGTGTAATCGGGCAGATACAATCCTTTCCTTTCCATGAAAAACAAGGCCCGAGAAGCTGTGGCTTTTGTTGCAATTTGGTGGTGCAAGCCCCGTCTTGCATCACTGCAGCGTGTCGACGCTGTGAGTGAGCCCCACTGCTGCTGCGTGAGCGCTCCCCTCTCCTCTTCCTAGGGAGAAGGAAGAGGAGCCTTCTCGCATTATTAATATTAAACGTTGTTAACTGTGTCTTCAGAAAGGTTTTCATGCCTATATTCTTCTGCCAGCCAGTGTTCTGTAAGTGAAGAGTAGCTCAGTTTGTTACTATTTCAATATATGTGCTTCAGTATAACTTTAGCTATTACCTGTCATTTGATACTTCATGACATTTATTGGAATTTCCTCCAAGCAGGTTTACCCTATTCTCCAGTTCTCTTAAAGTCCTTTCTTTCCCCTTCCAAGTTTGTTTTTTTTTATTTTTTTTTTTTATCTAGCAGATAATTTGATAGATACCTGATAAGTGTTTGGAAGATTTTTCTTAATGATGTGCCTGTTTCTACAAGAAGATTGGAAGTCATTTGACAGAACGGGCTAATTCAGTCCCAGTGTTATTTTGAAGCCAGTGACTTCAACAACAACAAAGAAAACTATATCCTTAAATGCCAAAGACAATATAGAATACATTTTGAGACCAACTGCCTGTAGTTATTTTTCTTTGGGAAAACTGTAAAATGACACATTAGATGTATTTCCCTTGTTCTGGTACCATTCAGTTTTCAACACTTGGAAGGCTCTAAGTAGTGTGAAGGGTTGAAATGCTGCAAGTAGCTATGCAGCCAAATGAAAATATGGTGTCCTGTCCACACACTGGGTAAATTTAAACTGTTGTGTTCTGATTTGTTTTACTTTGATCCTGATGGGTAATGTTCAAAGCAGGCTCTTTCTGACAAATTGCTCCTTATATGTACAATCAAAAAATTACACCACAAGCCTTTTATGTTGGTCTCCCGCCTTGCAAAGCTGCAATCAGTTAATCAGTTTGCCAGGTCAATGCCAGGTCTGTTTTATGGCCTCTCCAAAGGGTGATTTCTGCACTGGCAAGTTATGGACATGAACTGCAAATAAAAAGCCTGAGCCTCAGTCTTGCTGAAGCAGCATCTATTGCTGCAGGAGTTCACGGACTACAGGTAACCTTGATACCGATTTGTAGGCTCATGTTCAAGCTGAAGCCCAATGGAGGCCCATGGCTTGCCTTGCCACCGTCCCAATCCTTAGCTCTGCTCCCAGGAAAGTGGAAGGAAATTGTCCTGCATCCCAGTCCTTCCATCCCCAAAAAACCTGCAGTCAGGATCCCCAGCAAGATACTGGCTGACCTGTGCCTGCCTCTGTACAAGTCTTTACTGTTTGTTGGTACTTTTCCTGGTAGAGTTTTATCTGTAGAGCTTCTACTTTGAGCAAGTACTAAGCAAATACATCTTAGTTTCTAGCAGCTGTTGGGATTAAGCAGTAGTTTTTGCATCGAGCTGTTTTCAGGATTACTCAGAGACATGTGCACTGCCTACCTTGGGCAGTTGAGCAGTTGAGATGAAAACTGGGTGCAGTTTCCTGAAAATAACTTTTCGTATTTCAACACAGAGTGGTTAGTGAAGCCTTCAAGCTTAGTACAGTGAAATGCTTCCAGTAACAAGCAATTGTTTCATATTTGGTGGAAAAAATTGCAATAGAAAGATTTCAGATGATTCATTTCCTATGCAGCATAGGTGTAATTTTGTTGGTTTGAGGCCTGAAACATGGTTTATACTTTGGTTTATTTCTTGCACAACCGTGTTCTGTCTTGTCCTTCCCATTCTAGTGCAAAGAATACATACACTATTGCACCATTGCTGGAGAACAAGATAAACTGCACATTTGAGCAGGGCTGATATACAGCACACAAGCTCAGCAGGATACAGGCTGATCCTATGAGTACCCAGCAGAAGACAGAGCAGCCTCAAATGGGTTGTCTGCTTACATCAGTCTTTGAGTTATATTAATATTAGTTAATGTAATATACACTGAAATCCCAGCGGGTTAGCTATCCACAAGACATATGAGAAAATCAGAGGGCATTTGTACCCTGAGAATACATCTCTAGCAGAATATGATCAGCTGTAGGTCAAGAAAAACCGCTGTTCTCCATTGCTATGTTTGCCTAGTTTACTTGAGGTTGTTTTCTTTCTTTTAAACGTGCTTGAAAAATACTTTTCTATTCAGACTGGAGTGAGGTGTGTGTGCTGCCACCTCAGGGTGAAGTATACTTATATCTACCTATACCTTAGTACACCTATATTTAGCTAACGTAGATATAGAAGAAGAATATAGGAGTATTGTAACTGTTGACAATATCTGAAAGCTAGTATATTTATTTTAGTGGTCTTAAAATGGTATTGCATGATGTCCTGCAATAATGACTGAGAGGCAGTAGCTGTTACTTCTTCATCTAAGAGCAACCTTTGCACTTTCAGCCCGAGAGCTGAGAGTCATTGCTAGGGCTCTCTGGCTTCTATCCCATTTTCAAGCAAGAATCTGAAACTTAGCCACATGCATTTGAATTTTCTAAGCGAAATATAAGCCTTATAGTTAGACATCTAAGCACTTGCAGTTCATGGCTTTCTTGATTCTCCCAATATTTCTAAGGGAATCATGAGAATTGAAGATCGATGGAAATCGGATGGTTTAATAAGATTGCTGTCTTATTAAAGGCTGGTGTGCCAATATTGACCTTCAGCTCTGAGGACCTGACAAGGATGGGCTGCAGAGAGTCACAATGTAGCTTAATTTGATAGCTATGCAAGGTAGCTTTTTATTGGATTATACACCCAATTAAGACACCCAAAGGGGACTTTCTCATAATATCCATTTACATTAAAAAAAATGACTGTGAAGCTGAACGAACAATTTGAGTATGGGAGCTGGGGAGGTATTTATCTCGGTCAAAACTGTAACGTGCTGATAATTGGTAAGCTGAAGAGTAAGCCAATAGCTTGGGAAACACAACGTGGTTTACTGGAAAGGATTAATTTTCTACCTTTTTGCTACAGCTGCCTTTTTCTAAGAAGAAAATGTGGGATTCATGTTAGAGTGGAACGATTAGAACAATTTTTGTAATCCATTTTCATTTTTTAAAAAATGTTTCTTCAACTGTTACTTCAAATTCCAGCTGCTTGTCGCTCACCTAGTAATCACCTGACATGGTGGTATTACAGACTCGTGTTGGTTTTGCAGTGTATTCCATTTTCAAGACACGATTTTTGTGCAGGTTTTTATATGCTTTTTACCTCAGTCTACTGAATGTGTAAAATCAAATTTTATGGCAATGCTTTACTAAAGTGCTATTCCTCATTTTATTCCTCTGTGTAGTCTATCAGTGGAAAGTGCATTTTGACAGATAACTAATATTTTCTGTTGCAGGTTTGAGAGAACATTCAGAGCCTCCTTTTCAAGACTAATTAATTTGTGTTTTTACATATGAATGGAGTTTAGTTGACACTATTCCTGCTTTTTTTTTTTCCTTAAACCACCTTCATGTAGTTTAATATTATCAGCATTAACCACTGAAGTTAGGGGTAATATGGTAGTCATTGGTGACTGTGGAGAGTGCAGAGCTAGATATATTTCCATGGGAAACTGAAATCCCTCTCCCTTCCAGGTGCTCAGATTGCAGATTTACCTTGTAATTGCTCAGCAGAAATAGGTGCTGGGATGGGGGCTGTGGCTAGGAGTGCGATGCCAGTGCTTCGATAGCCACGTTGCATCTTTCTGCTGACCTCTGTGCCTGTGAACTGCTCTGCAGAGTATTTTGGGCTCATTTGAACCATCCATCCAAATGGCATAGCCAGTATGGCCTCAGTTGGTACCAAAGTATTCCTACCTTATGGATACTCCTGCAAATCCACCCCGAGGTGCCTTTTGTTAGCCTTTCACCTGCAACGTTGGCTTTCTTCTCTGCCACTATTGACCTCCAGGGCAGGAGGTCCAGGATTTCTAGGATTCATGCTTCAGGCCCTGCCTTTCAGCATTGCATTTACAGGTGTTCGCTGCATCCCGGAGACCTGAGAGGAGGTTTATGCAAAGCATGCTTGCCTTGTCACTGTGCCTGCACCACAGCTTCTTCAGCGCAGGCAAAGTTATCTGTGCTCTCTGGCTAGGCTCGGATCCCCTCCCCGCTAGTATCAGCGCCGTGGCACCATCCAGAGAAGTTGCCCTTTTATCTGGCCCTAGCAATTGTAAAATATCTCCCAGGGCCTAGGCGAGGCTTAGTCATCTGCCCTCCCCGCTGCTCCCGCTCGGCTCCGGCTCGTTCCCTGCTCCGGCAGCGGCCGTCACGCGCTATGCGCCAGCTACTCCTCGCTCTGCACGGCCGCTCCAGCCCTTCGGCTTGGCTGTGCCCGCGCCGGCCGGCGAGCGTTTCCAGCTCCTCGCTGCAGTTTCTTGGCGTGAGTGGTTTCTCTCTTCTGGCTCCGTCTCGGCAGACTTTGTCCCGCTTTGCTTGGGGCTGGGCGCCTCATCCTTCTGTGTTTATACGAGCTGCTGCTCCCTTCGCGCGCCCTGAACGCCTACAAGGGCGCGCGGGAATGGGATCCGTGCCGCTCCGAGCTGGAGCAGAGTCCAGCCCTCCCAGGCGATGGCATGTGCGGAGCCTGGCCAGGCCCAGGAGCTGTGGCGCTTGCCATCTGATGTGGAATCGTGCTGTTAATATTTAGATTGAAAATATACCGGCTGCCCTTTGTGGAGTGTTGTTAAACCTGTGGTTTTGAGGGACTAGCAAAGGCTTAGGCCTCACTCTAAGCATCCTCAAATATCCTGTTCCTGCTCAAAAGCAGAATGGGTGCAGGGATATTTCAAATACAAGGTTTTTGAGAAGGATCTGTGGGAAATGTGCCTTTTCTTAGGCTTGTCCCTTACAAACAGCAGAACTGTTTCATGTCCAATATTAAAGCTGAGAGTCATCTAGCGGGAAAAAATCGGTTAGCATAGCTTGGCAAAGGTGTGCTCCATGGTTTTTATCATTGGAAAGAATTAGAAGGAATTTTACTGCTTCTTCCCTCAGACTTTCTCACAGAAAATGAGGCATCAGGTGTCAGCAAACTGATGCTGGCAGTCACCCCCCACTCCATTCCCCCTTGGCTAGCTGGTCAGAAACTGATGCTGCCTCTTAGCTTCTCCTTCCCTGGCTGCTGTCTCTCACATTCTTGCAAGGTAAAACTCTGCTGTTTAGTGTATGTGAGTTTAACCAGTTCATTTATTTGTTAACTCTTACCAAACTAGTGCCAGTTCCCTTCCCCAGGAGTGACGCTTAGTGCAGCGAGACATGGACCCCCAAATTTAATGTATCCTAGGATTTTTTTGGAACAATTTTGCTATAAAAACTAGTCTCCCTATGAAGAGACAACCATAAGTGCAATTGTGTCTCTGCCATTAATCTTGGCAGCCAGCCGGTGGTGTCACACTTGGGTTTTAAGAACCAATTTAAAGGGGAACAAATGCATAAAGCTCGTAAGTGCCACCTGTTGCTGAGGGTCCGCACTGAGCAGCGAGCCACATCTGCAATTGCTTTCAGTATTGGAAGAGAAAAGGAAGTCCAAAGAGTTGATGCCTGTTTTTTTGTGTCCTCACAAGTGGGTTGGATAGATGGCTGGTTCAGATTAATAGGGTCCTTTCCTGTGACTTTTATGTCTCTTTCTAGTTATATGAATTGGTATTTTTATCTCTCTGACTGTCTCTTGTGTTTGCTCTGTCTTTTTATGATCCTAACTAATCTGTAATGTGATTTATGTTCCATTTATTGTGTTCAAATTTCACGTCACTGAAAAGTTTATGTAGGTTTCTATGCTTCCACTATTTTTATAGGCTTGGGATACTTTGCAAGGGCATCCTTGGGCTTGGTACATCTTATCAAGCTCCACATATTATATCAGAAGATTCTGTGTGCTATGGTCAATCAAGTGACACAAAAATAACACAAATTTGAACAAATAGTGCAAATAGTGAAAATAGTGCTCTAGCAGAGATATTTGCAAACTGAGATTAAAATTAAAGGGCTACTGATTCTGTCATTGCTCAGAGCAGATCTCGAGATTCTTGAGAGACATCTGAGATCAGAAAGTCCTCAAGTAACTTTAGAGGGGAGAGAAATGGTGAGTCATCCAGCATCTCTTGCACACACGAGAAAAACCCTTTCAGTCCATAAACGTCACAGAGAAGAAAGTGAGAGAATATTCTTTCAATCCTGAATCTCATCAGTTATGAAGTATATGTATTAAAAGGAAGGGGAGAAGAATCAGTTGTTGAGTGATGTATAAAGTCTGTCCAGCAATGAAATACTCCAAAATGAAATACTCCAAAATTGCCTCTCTCTAACTTTGCTAATCTATTTCTAATCTCTTCTGAAATATTGTGCTTTGTATGTCTCTCAGGTTTTCTGCATACTTTGTGTCCTACAAAATAACTTTACTGTAGCAGTATTTCTGTCATGTGGTATTTTTCCAGAAGTCAATAATCTTACACTGCCTTTATGTACAGTGCTCTGATTAGTAATTAAAGCAACTGGCAAGATCATGTTGTTCCTAACCCTCCCAAACCCCTCCAGACTCGCTTGCACAACTGTGTGCAGCCAAAGGATGCTGTTTATGGTCAGTAGCTACCAAACCTGCTTATCTCAGGTTCACAGAGGCAGGTTGTAAGTGTTGAACCACAAAAGCCAGGGCAAAATAGTGGTGTTGGGGTCCTACAGGCAAGTTCAGACAAAACGTTTGGATGTGCAGTCCCTACCTTCGTTTCTCTTCTGGTGAATAGAACCACTGGAAATTTCTGGATTTTGCATTTTCGGCTTTTCCTTTCCTTCACCCCTCTGTCCTGCTCTCTGAGTTCTGAAGGTGGAAAAAGCACTTTTTGACCAAGTGTGAAATGTATTTCTCTCCGTGGAATAGCATTAATCTTAATTTAATCCAATTACACCGGCTAAACATATTAGCTGGGCGCTTTTGTTGCGGGTTGTCCTTTTCAGAATCTGTGTCCTTGGATTACAGAGCTCCTGCCGCATGGAGAGGCACGGAGGCATTTCTTGCCTTTAGACATGAGGCTGCAGAGGCCCCACATGGGCACCTCCTATCGCCTGGGTAGCAGCGTGCAGCGGGTTCAGGTCTTGCTCTGCCATCCGGGAGCTACTGCCTTGCTCCTCAGCACGAAACAGAGAGAAAAGTGGCTCGAGCACTTTGCACGCGTTGTTATAATGTTGGTTTGCATGAATTTCGTGTGCTTTAACTCTCCC
Source organism: Nothoprocta perdicaria (assembly GCF_003342845.1). Taxonomy (NCBI): domain Eukaryota; kingdom Metazoa; phylum Chordata; class Aves; order Tinamiformes; family Tinamidae; genus Nothoprocta; species Nothoprocta perdicaria. The sequence continues at coordinate 3,491,051 of NW_020455721.1, forward strand.
GTTAATAAGCTTGAGGTCTGCAAATGGAGTCCAACACTGCGAGGTTTCCAGAAATAACTACATGTGAATGAATGTATTTAGAGTCTTTGTGGGTCACGGACTCAAAACAAGACACATGAGCTAAATCTGCAGTACAGAAATATCTATTTACAAGTTTATAGCAGAACGTATTCTTTTATCTTGGTTCACTGAGGAGACGACTATGACGCAACTTTCTGGAGCAAGGCTAAAGAGTAAGCAAATAAAATACCCTGAATCATGCAGCCTCGTTGAGTAATCAATATTCTTCGAAAACAGTTGTGTGGGTCAACGTCATTGGACGCAAAACTTCTTTCTCTTCTCTCTCTTTTTTTTCTTTTCTTTCTTTTTTTTTTTTTTTTTTTTTTTTTTGTATCTTGCCAAGTAATGCTCTTTTAATTATTAGGATAACAAATATCCTGAGATTAAATTTCATTAACTTGAGTTGCATGGCACAGTATGGAATAGTTTCCATAGCTAGTAGTATATGTTTCTGTCTAGGAACAAAATTCATATTGATGGCAGTTTTCAATGCAGTTTGTCCCTATTTTACAGTGTTTAACAGTTATTTCAGCATTTTTCTTACTCAGAATGTCCTGCAGAGCCTTGCTCTGAGCTGAATAGAACATTTAGCTGGTTTTCAGGCATCTTCTTTCTAATAGCCTTTTTGCTTCAGTTCCTCCATCTTGCTTTTACGTAGGCAGCTCTAACACAAATATTGTAGTTGATGTGAAATAAATTTAGTGCCTGTGCTTTCAGCGAAGACAAGCTGTTGACAAGCAGAAGGGAACAGTTATCCAGTGTTGTTCTTGATACAATGCCTGGGGCTGCATTGCTGGAAGGTTTATTGTGTGGGATCTTACTGATCCACTCGTAAAGCCATCTATTCAAATGCAGGAGGAAAATATTAATTTGTGTGAATGTTACCTGTGCTCTAGCTTATAGGGATGCTTTTTGAAAAGAGGTTTTGATGATAATGAAAAGAGGCTTTCATTAAAAACATAATTTTGTGTGTACATGCATGGGCGCGTGTCAGAGGGATTGTTAGTTTTATTAACTGAAGCATTCTCAGTTCATCTAAGTGTAGAAGTGTTTCCTACATGTGGTATCATATGTGCGGTATCCTGACTTTGCTAAAGCAGGTCATAGAAGTCTCACTCAGTTATCTTTATAATCTAAAAATCTACTTTTTTTTTTCCTCTTCAAATATAACCATTTAAGTTACATTTAAGTCCATCTGCACATTCTAGTAGGTAATCAGTTTTGCTGGTCATGAATATAGAGAAAGAACCTGGACAGATATAGTACCTTGCTGTGAAAAGTTGACTGTTGCTCACCTTGCCTGCAGCCCCCAAATTCTGTTTGATAAAGTGAAATATGCTCCATAACACCCCCTTAATTTTTTTCTTATTTTTTTTCTTAAATTTTTTTCTTAAATTTATTTTTCTTATTTTTTTCTTAATTTTTTTCTTATTTTTTTCTTAATTTTTTTTCTTAATTTTTTTTTTTCTTTAACAGGCAAAACGAAGGCTGGAGCTAGGAGAAAGTGGTCACCAGTATCTTGCTGAAGGACTAAAAACTCCAAAAGGGAAAGGAAGAGCAGCAACGAGAAGTCCAGACAGCCCAAAAAGTAAGGGAGCTTCTATTGCACTCTGTGGCATAGAGTTTTCAGTGTTCTTAGCTGGGGACCAGAGGTAACCACTACACCACCCTGTTGCTCAGGTAAAAGCGGGGGTTTGTTGCTGTTCTCCTCCGGATGCGCGTGGGATCAGCTCGAGCACACAGCCAGGGAACGTGCAGCCTGCTCCCAGCCCCGCTGCTTGGTGTGAGCAGCCAGGAGGCTGCAGAGACCCCGGCAGGCTCGGCCTCCGTGTGCTGGGCAGCCCGCACGGTCTGGGGTCCCGCATCCCTCGTTCAGCCACGGATGCAAACCTGGGGAAAATTAGAAGATAGATGCTGGGGAGCTGGAATACAGGGTCAAAGGCCTGGCTATTGGCAGGACCGACCAGTCCAGCTTCTGCTGTCCCCTTGGACAGCAGGTAGTGTTTGTTCCCCTGCAAGGGTCAGCCAAGAGGAGTGACTGTACCTCAACAGAGTTGAGTGCAAAGTGATTTTTGTGGACTCCGATCCATCTTTTTCACGCTGGCTTATGCACTGTCACTGCTCAGTTGTTACAAGCATCAGTTATCACACATCTGTATGGCTTTGGGAAGTGTGTTCTGTGCAGTAGGAGCCGGGGGATGTAGCCTTGGCATGCTCTGTGGGGGTTTCTGTAGGAGAATTGGGCTGGGGGCTTGCAGGGTGGAGGATGTGCTGCAGAAGAATGGAGGAAAGGCAGAGACTGGGTTAGCGATAATGGCGAAGGGTGGGCAAGAGACAATAAAAGACTTAGCCCTCTCCGTGAGCTTAAATCCTTGTCTGTATGGGACTTGCGAGAAAAATTAAGCCAAATTAGCTAAAGATGTGAACTTAAAGTAGATAACTTAACTACCACATTGCTTTAATTAAATTGAACTTCATTAAACTAAATGAAGTCTGTTTTAAATTCGAGTATCTTACAGATACTGAGAACCATTTGCAAGTGATGCTGTTGATGTGGGGTTGCTAAAGCTGCCCAGACTCCCTTGTTGTGCAGCCCTGGTCTGTGCCTTTTGAGGTCTGGGGCAAGGATACTCTTTCCCTTCTCAATCTGATCCTCTTATCCTCTCCCAAAGCCAAATTAAATTAAAAAAAAAAAAAAAAAAAACCTTTAAATTCACCAAATCTGACATGAATTTTCCTCCATTTCCCAGTGCAGTCAAGCCTTGAATTTACCAAAGAACAAAGGGCAGCTGGTTCTCTTTTAAGCAGGCAATAATTTAGTTTTCATTGAAATTCCATCATATTCTTCCAAATATTTCAGGACATTCCAAGGATTTGCAACTAGATATGATTTCAGTTTAGACTGACTTCTGCAATTAAGTGGGGAACTTTAAATTTGAAAATATAAAAATCATTCCTAGATCAGCTTGAAATCCATCATTCATGATGTTTCCCCTAACCTGAGGTAAATGAACGGTTCAAGAAGCACAGCAAAGGCTTTGCCAGCAGTGATGGTGTTCAGGATGAAACCTCTTCAGAAAGGGCAACTTTCAGCCCAGCAGACTTCTACTAGTGGTTGCTTTAGATCCCTTGTCACAAAGGCCTTGGTTGAAGATAAAGAATAAAAAAATTATCCTGATCTGCATAATTAAGTTCTTAAATCTAATCTATTCACTATATAGACACTACATTTGTGGAAATATCAAGATGTCTAAGAAAGATCCAGGCTGTAGAATTTCCAATGTAAAATAGGTGGATACTCTTGCCCAGTTTGAGCCTGGCTTGATTATACAGCAATGATATATTTTGTGTCAATCTCATCTAATTAACTAGAGTTTTCTGGAAATCATGGTACTGATGGAATCTGTCATTTAATTCATCCTAAGTACACCTAAGTTCTGCTTAACTGCATGTGAAAGAGTTACCTTACAAGAAGGTGAAAATCAAGCCCTCATGCAAGTTGGCTATCAGCCTGATGAAGGAGAGTCGTAGGGAGATTTTCGGTATTGCTGCCAGGATAAATAGATACAAAAAACACTGTTAAGAATTCACATAGTGAAAGCCTAGATAGAATATTTCTATATGTAACTGTCAGACTAATGGAAATATTTGTGCTTAAAAAATATATATGTATTTGCTCGTGTACCTGTGATATTTGGAAAGTACGTCTTGAAATCCAAATAGATATCCAGTGCTAAGTCGTGTCTTAATGCAGGAGTGGGAGAATTTTCTTCAGTAAAAGAAAATGAAAGAAATAGCTTTAATATGCATCTAAATTTCTGGATGCTGTTTCCAGAACCAAAACGAGAAAAACAATTTATTTGTGGATATTCTTTCTTTCTCCAAGCCCCAAAATCTCCTTCAGAAAAGACTCGGTATGATACATCACTTGGCCTTCTTACAAAGAAGTTCATTCAGTTGCTGAGCCAATCTCCTGATGGGGTCTTAGACTTGAACAGAGCGGCAGAAGTCCTCAAGGTGCAAAAAAGGAGGATTTACGATATCACCAATGTACTGGAAGGCATCCATCTCATCAAGAAAAAATCCAAAAACAACATTCAGTGGATGTGAGTATTTATCATCCTGTTCCATTCCTCCTGGCTGATTTGGCTCTTACAAGGTAGCCGTGGTTCTTTTCCCTCAGCTTCCATGCTAACACCTTGCTCTGAGCAATCATGCAAAACGCTTTCTATCAGGAAAGGCTTTTTTAGTTCATCAGGACAGAGTTGCAGTATATAAATAGCATTTTCCATCAGAATTTGAAACCATTTTACCGGAATATTGCATTAATTAATTTGTTTCTGTAAATGGAATTAATTTTTTATAGATGCCTCTCTGCTTGCTTTTTTCCTCAGTTGCCTTTTCAGAGCCTGTTTGTAGTACTGAGGGTGTAGAACTAGGATTTTGTAGGTGCTTATAAATATTTCTGCCTTCCATATTGGTCGCCACAGGTCATAAATACAGGGTATTATGTTACGTTGCAAAATGACTTGTCATTATTTAAAAAAAAACAAAAACACAAAGAAACATAGTTAACGTTCATGTGTTTTAGGAAGGTTAGGGGAAAGAAGCTAAGAAGCTAATGAGTTAAATGCTCTTTCCCATGGCATTTTCTCAAGTTTTACAAATGTTTAGGAGGTGTCTCTGTTCTTTGGATGGCAGGGGCTGCAGCCTGTCGGAGGACGGCGGTATGTTGGCACAGCGTCAAGGCCTCACGAAGGAGGTGACAGAACTGACTCAGGAAGAGAAGAAACTGGATGAGCTAATCCAAAGCTGCACCCTGGACCTCAAGTTGCTAACTGAGGACTCAGAGAATCAGAGATATCCTTTTTTTGCCAAAAGCTGAAAGCTGGTCTGTCTCCTTGCTTATACCTCTGATGCTGTCTGTGTCCTTCAAAGGAACGATACCTACGTTGATACTTACGGATGATAGGTTCCTATAAGGTGGATAACTGATTTTAATGCAGGTGGATTTAAGAAGTCACTTTAACTATTTGCATCTTGCTTCTGGAATATATTAAAAAAAAAAAAAAGTATATGAAGTAGTCCTGAGCACCCATTTTTGCATAGAGTAGAACCAAGAAACCAACTGATTAATGAGTGACGTCAAAGCAAAGCATGTCTTTCAAAAACTTGTGCTTTCTAGACCGTTTTGAGCTTACAGCAAACCCAAATTTCCTGTGTGCAGAAATTAAAATAACATACAAAATCCTTGCTAAAGTAACAAATAATTCTGTATATATAATGAATACTTAATACACATTGCATTAGAGTAATGTATATGTAAATTGCAGGCACAGAGCAGGAAAGAAAGTTGGAGTTCGTTTCATTTTGAAACTTGCAACAGTTTTTCAGGTTTCTCTAGTCAGAGAAGCTATCACAGAATATCATAGATAAGTGTTTTATGAATTCTCAAAATGTCTATTTTAAAATAAATCATTTAATGTAATAACAGTACTCAGATGCATGGTATTGGTAATTTGATAGCTAATATCTCATAATTAAGCAATTCCCATGTTTCTTATGAGATATCCCACCCTCTAGCAACAGAAGAGTATTTTATTAAATGCTGATATGAAAGCTTTTTTTTTTGTTTTAAATTGTTCAAAGATAGTTCAAAGAATATCTAAGAAACTGGACTTATTCTGTGTTTCAAAGGATGGGAAATAACTCTGGCATATCATAAAAAGTGATGTGAAGTATGTAAGTATTTCTTTTTGAATATACTTACATTTCAAAATGCCTATGAAAGCAGGAGATAGATGACCAAGTGGCAAAGGGAGTAGGGTCGGCAATGTGTTATACCAAGAGCTAGATGAGATTTAAGCAAAGCAAAACTGAGCATTACGTTTTTTTTCCACACACTGATTGCCATGGCAGAACTCCCTGCCCTGAGTTTGCCAGTTCTCTCAGCAGTGGGCGAAGAGGGGATCACCACAAGCACTGTGCTGAGCAGTTGCTGATAATAGGACTAAATACTGAGGTAGGAATGCAGCAGTGCTAAACCGGGAGATAAATCTCATTGCCTCCTCTTACGGTTTTCTACTTATTTCACTGAAGCCTGTCAAGAGGTGCCCTTTGAATATTGATGGAACTGAGAAGCTTCTTCTTCCCCTTAGTTTTGGAAGACAAAGCTATTATTTTTAAGAACTGTTTTATTTCTGAGGATTAGAAGTGCCCAAGAATCACTTGTGCCCTGGCTGAATGGTTTCTAATCTTTCCTATCAGTAGAATCAGAAAATAACTCATCATTATTGTCTATTTTTTGAAATACGACCATTTGGGAAGCTTTCAGCTACAGCAAAGTGCAGGTTTTACTTTGTCAGCTAGCTAAGCTGTAGAATTTCAAGGACTTTCGTCAAAAATATGAAGAGAAATGAGGTGGTTTGTCTGAGGAGTGATTTGATACAGTAGTCTGATCTGACAGGTTGTCTAATGGACGTGACCTGTCACATTTTCACATCAATTTCAAGCCAGATCTATGAGAGAGGAAGATTGCTGCTGCTTAATTTCCGAAAGACACAGGCCGTTCCTGTCTTTGCAGATTCTGGCAGACGCTCTCACTGTAATTTGCACTCTCCAGACCTTAGTAAAAGGCTGGTAAAGGCCTTGAACGTACGTGAAAGCTGACCCGTCACCTTTTGCATTTGTTCATTTGTGTTTTGACCTTGGGCACTTTGTTTTGCTGTAGCGTGAAGTAACAGCACACGTTTGCCAAAATAGGTCACAGTTCCCCCCACTCCACCCTCATCCTTTCCAAAAGCCTAACCACAAATTACCGGATGAGACAAAATAAAAAATAGTTGGATTTCCTTGATAGATGGTTATTAAACTAAAATCCCAAAAAGCAAATTGAAATTATGTTTTTTATTGAAAAGCAAATTGAAATTATAGTTTTTATTGAGAACTTCAGAAATATTGCATATAAGCATCTAAAACATATATCTGTATCTTCCTTTACATTTTTTCTGATTTATTCAGTTCTCTACATCTTGTTTGCAAGCTTATAAAAATTTTTCCGCATTCTATCTGAGAAAGTGCAGGGTACTAGGTTTTAGTTCATGTACTCTTGCACATATAAAAGACAAGAGAGAGAAGTATTCAGAAAATTCTTCTTGTCACTCAGTAGCAGCCCCAGCTACTGTATCAAACAGCAGTTCTCGCACGCTCTGATTACAATCACCACCAGGCTTTTGTCAGAGTAGGGCTATAAAGCATGACTTTGAGTGCAGAGAGTAGGAAAACTAAAACAAGGCTGAGGAAAAACTGATGTAGCCGTGAGAAAATGGAAAAATAATTCAAAGAATTATGTCTTTTCTAATAGCATGAATATATTGTAACATGGGCTGGAAAATTCCTTAATGCTGATTACATTAGCTTATGTGACATATCAAGACATTCGAAAAATTAGTGGCCTTAAAGACCAAACTGTTATAGTTGTGAAAGCTCCTCCAGAAACAAGACTTGAAGTGCCTGACCCAGTGGAGGTAAGAAGAGACTGGCTTCTCCTGCCCCATCTACCACTTTTCTATAATGAAGCATGCTGTAAATTTTCTGTGGTAACTGAAGTCCAAGTTGGGTTATATTGACATACAATTCTATATTCATTCTTATTAAAAACTTCAGGGATGCTTTTAAGGGGAATCTTTAAAAAAAAAAAAAAAAAAAAAAAAAGTTTTATATATGGCACTCATTCTTCTTCTCTCTGCAATCCTGAAATTCTACCATTTCACTCCTTTTCTCTGGATTCCAGCTTTTTCTTCAAAATAATCCACATAGTTTATAAACTATTCTTCTTTACCATACTTTATAGTAAGAGTTTTTCCTTGACACTTGAATGTTTCCATTTATAAGGCTGTAAAATATTTCTCTTAAGAGATCCCTCTATTTTTTAAACTGTTTTTAGTCTAAAATTTCTCCACAAACATCTTGATAACTCGCATTACTGATACTTATGGAGATTGGCTTTTGGCTCATTAAATTGTCCTTCTTCCTCTGCTGTTGTCTTTAATTTCACCTTTGATCCTAGGTGCAGGATTTGGAAGAATAAGTCATTTTTCCTGCAGTGAGGAAGACTCCTTCCTTCCTATTGATCTTCTATCGATATCCATAAATATAGATAGTTATTGTTTTGTTTTTCAGTCTGTTTTTTATTATGCTCTCATTTTTAATTCAGGGTATTCAAGCAGGTAGATAAGAGAGCACACAATCAATTAAAATGTTACCTGCAATTCTCTTATCCTTTATACACAACTTACTCATTTGCTTTTCAGCTATGCACAATAGAACAATTTCTTTCTCTCATTCACAGTTACATGTCCATGTCTATTTTGCTTTTATCAGCTTCTCTACAGGATTTTTCTCATCTCTCTGTGCCTCTCCTCTTTTCTATTGACCTACAGCATTGTTTCCTGGACCTCTCCTCAAGTGCCCTTAATGTTTTCTGTGCCCATCCCTGCTTTCTCTGTATTTGTAAAACAGTGTGTGCCATGTCCTGCTATAAATTGTCAGAATATAAACAATTGGAGGAACTTTGTGTCAAAGGGCACAATTAAAAGTATTAGAACGATGTCTACCAAGAGATATATCATGTCTGTATTCATGCTTTTTAAACTATTAATGTAATACAGCTGTAGCAGGTTTATTTTTAATAGGAATCATTTATGATTTTCCATCGTAACCTTAAGAACAACTTCTCAGATTGTGTATCTGTCTGTATATGTCATCTAGTTTTGTTGCACCAATAGATGAAAGCCGTGAAACCTGCCCTCTTGAGACAAATTCAAAATTCTCTTTGTTCAGGAATGACACCTTCAGAATTGGAGTTGTTTCCTCAGGCAGGGAGGGAAGGACTTATATGAAAAATTTTGGCCAAGTAAAGGACACTTTTCTTCTGTCTATTTGGAAAAGAATTATGTTAGATGGTTGAATTTATATACAGCTTTTTGAGGTCTGTGTGAACCAGAATACCGAAGATTTTTGTGAGAAATGGGAAGGGTGTTTCAGCTTTGTTTTACAGAAGAAATGTTTACACAAATATATCTAATGTTTTTTGTTATTAATAAAACCTATGACTTGTACACCATAGTTTCATTCCATGAGAATGATGCTGTACATAAGGATTGAAACCCTAACATTTCCTTTATATATCTCTGGCTATGATGCCACTTACAGAATGATGGGCTTCTCAGATTTTTGCAGTACAAACATTGGGAAAAGCTTTTATTATATTCTCTTCAAGACCATATCAGCCAAGCCTTTCACCTACTCAAAAAAAATCTGAGGGATTTTTAATTCTGTTAATTTTTATAAATGTTACTCCTGCAAGAATTTGCTTTCCCTTGTCAATATTCTGTTGTGTTCATTATTCTAAAACCCTGTTGACATTTGTTTTTTCAGCAGAGTGCATTGATACATTTATCTAGTACCCAAGGACCTATTGAAGTTTATCTATGCCCAGAGGAAAACGATGCTCTCAGCCCAATGAAAACCTATAGTCAGGACCACAATGGAAATATTTCCAAGACCATTTCCAAAGGTAAGTTGGTTTCTCTGTAATACTTAACAGCCTTCCTTTCTGCTTTCAGACCCCATTTTGAATTTATATGCACGTCTCTTATTTTTGTCTTTATTTTTCTAATGAAGTAAAAAGCTAAGATTTTGTATGTTGGGAAAAAAAAAACCCAATGTATTTTCCTTTGCACCAGTTGGCTAAAATAATTTTCAATAAGTAAATTTCAGTAATTAAGCAAACGGCAAATATTTGTCTTGAAGAAAAGGCAGAAACCTCTGTGTGTTGACATATGGAGCTACTTGGTATCTCTGAGGACATTTATTACATGGAAAGTCTTTGTCTTGAAGTATTTAGAATGGTGAGTTCCAATGAAGAAAGGGTATCTTTCACTGCAGGGATTTTTTTTCAGTAATTGTTTAAACCTCATTTATTGTTTATTGAACAGCTAGCGGTAACAGCAACATTAGTATTTTTTGAGAAGCTATTTGTAACATATCAAAAACTGTTTAGAAATTACCTGAACTAGATTTTTGTTTAAATGTCGCTTTGCGAAGGGCCCATTATACAGTAGTAAATCTTTTTTCATCCCTGTCTAACATTTCTAATGGAATCATCTGTATTTCCCTCCTTCCTCTCCTTACAGAAGTGGCTTCCAGTAACTCAGGACAAGGTGACTGCTCAGTGAATATGGCAACGCTCTCTCCACTGGCTTCTCCAGCCAACCTTCTCCAGCAGACCGAGGACCAAATTCCCTCAAACTTTGAAGGACCATTTGTGAATTTGCTGCCTCCTCTGCTTCAGGAAGATTATTTGCTGAGTCTTGGGGATGAAGAAGGCATCAGTGACCTTTTTGATGCTTATGATTTAGAGAAGCTTCCTTCATTGGTAGATGAATTTATATACAGCTGATTCTCTTAAATGAGAATGTCCATATTTAAATCATGTTTTTATTAGAAATGGAACACCTGCCATCATTGAGTAGTCCCCTCCTTACTATAAAATAGCATTATTAAATAGCCCAGGCTCCTGAACAGTGCTGATATTTTAATTAAATGCTCCCTAAGATACCATAAGAAAACAACTGAAGGCTTTTGCAAGAAAGCCTCCTCCTTGACCCTCAGCTCCAGCACCTGGTGAGTCAGCAAGTGCAAGTGGGTGATCATAAATGTTTTCTTTTTACACTCCCCCGGTCTCTGCTTACCCTGACAAGTGGGCTAATGGAGAAGGGCTCAATGAACTGGTTTAGTCACAAATAACAATTTTATAATAGTATTTCAGGTCGTGCCTTCTGCAGAGAATGCATGTCTTTTGAGTCTCACAACATGGATTGTACCTGCAGGAACCGTAAATATGAAGTAACGCGGGAGTGCGAAACGGGATTCTTCAGCTACTTGTGGGAATGTTTAAATTGCTGTCATAATGCTCATTTTGAGCTGTGTATATGTCTCACTATGAGGTCAAATACTTATGTCCTTAAAAGCTTTTAATAAAAATACACTGTAAATGTAGTGTATATTGCAAATATTGAAAAGTATAATGTTCTGCCACTTCTCGTAGTAATCACAGATTTTTAAAAATGCTTGTGTAAGTGTGTGTGTGAAAGTAGTTTTTTCGTTTTTGTTTTTAACTAGGACGAAGATGCACAGTTCAATTTTACTGCCCCCAGCGTGCATTAGAACTGGTACAGAAATTTTTGTGGTACTAAGTGGGGCTTTGTGCTAAGTGCCTACTAGAGATGCACTGTGGGTTTTTCCCTCTCTGGAAAACACGCCAAGCTTTGTTTGTTCAATATATCATATTTATCTCAGTGGGTTAGCTTCCTCTGCTTACAGCTTTTTATAATTCTCCTCGCCAGCAGAATAGAACTGATTTTTTTTTCCAAAGTACATAAACTGTAAGTACCACATCAACTGAATTGCATTTATTTTTTGAAAATCTTTGGTAGTATAGTATAGTACCAATATTTATTTTTTGAAAGTGAGAGGAATTCTAAGAAGTCTTAAATATTTTTTTTTTGTGTGTGTAAAATATGTTGCCATGTTCTGGGCTAAATTAATGTATGTTGATTAGATGATGCCCATATAATCCTTTTGTTTGCATTACTGTTGTGCTTATCTGACATACTCAGAAAATTAGTACTATTTGTACTGTAGTAGAATATAAAGTACGCAGGTTTTCTGGTACCATTGAGTTGCTGCTATAAAAAGCTCACACATGAAATGACAAGAAGTCACAGTACTAACAAGAAAACTGTATGACTGTGTGAGTTTTGGAATATAACAAATGTATAAAGGGCAACACATTAAGAACTGTTAAACAGTGTTAAGTGTGTGTTTATATGTACAAAAGTGTGCATAGATCATTCAGCGGTTGTATTTAAGTTGATATATGTTCTCAACTCACACTTTAGTTATCTAGCAGTTTTGTACAATAGAATTAATTTGTAAACACTGCCAGAATATTTTCTAGCTCGTTTGTAATTTTTTAAGAGTTTTTTTAGATGTGGACCTGTAAATAAAATTGTAGTATTTAAAGTTTTAGTCCATGGAAGAGGAAAGTAAAAGTTGTGTGAGCATGAAGATTTGTGAAACAAAGGGGCACTTTGTGGGGAAAGAGAAAATGAAGACTAATGGAGATCATCTTTTTGTACAAATTAAACACTTGTCCCAATGTGCGTGGGCAAAATACTAATCTAATTTAGCTTTGCATTGTATGCTAGTTGAAAAAAAAACCCTCTGTAAAATACTGTAAAAAAAAAAAACAACAAAAAAAAGCTTTTATGGTGAGTTTTGTAAATAGATTTATTAAAGGATGACCTGTTCTCTAGCTGTGATCTTACCACTTCAAATGGGTGTAATTTGAATAAATTTTGTATGGTAATGAATCAATAAAAACAATTTTTTAAAGAGTTTAGATTTGTATATGGCTTGTAAAATTCTTGTTGCGCTTCGCTTGGTGCCCAAAATGCATCTTCTTGGAACCTCACTGTGAACGTTTCCAGCATCAGTGCTGCCCCCTCACTGCACATCATCTATACTTCACTTTGTTTTTCTTGGTCTTCCTGCAATACTTTCAATGCCTTTAAATAAGGAGTGAATTCACTACAAAACAACAACAAAACACATGTGAAGAGGCACAGCAGGAGACCTAAAGGTGAGGATAGCGATGGTCTACTTTCATTGATTTCCTGTATGAATTATGAACTAACTTCTTGCAAAATTCATACTAATTCAGTTATTCTAGTATTAAAAGACATAAAAAGAATTGGTGAGGATTGATTTTAATGTTCCTACTGGACCTCCAGCAGTGTCTCAGCAGTATCATTGAAAAAAAAGGTCTATGTGCTTGTGAGTCATCTCCATCAGTCTCCTACTCTAGACATGAACTTCTGAATCTTGTTGCTGCATCTACTCAAATGTGAAGAGGAGAGGGGAGGGGAGAGGCACTGGGATGATAAAATCCCGGTAATCTGTGAAAGCAACTGTTTTCTCTCATTATGTACCTGACTACTCTTGAGCGCACAGCAATACTGAAAGGAAGGTTACAGAGAAGACGGTCTGTTCTTCTGTAGTCTTGATAAAGAATAGAAGGGGACAAGAGGACTGCTGCTCTCTCTGAGCCCGGGGAAGCAGAGATGACAACTAACATCAGTTTCTCTGTTCTCTTGACTGCCATAAGCACTTTCTGCTTAGCTCCAAAGTCTGTTGCTGCTTGACACTTTTCTTGTCATTTTCTCTCCCCTCTCTTTCTGTACCTGCCTTGTGAGCTTGAGACGTGTCTAGTTGTAAGAAGAAAAAGAGCCAGCTGAAATATCTAGTTTAGTAAATGGAGTACAAGCTGTTAATTATTCTTCCCTGAACTAGTCCAGTGTGCCTGGCCTTTACCTGTGATGCTAATAGTAATTTCAGGCAGGTTTTATCCTGGCCTATATATGCTGCACTTGCAAAATGGGTTCTGAGAAACCTATGAAAGTCGGGCTGATTGGGCAGCTGCACACTCCTTTACACTTGGAGGTTATTTTATTCCTAGGAACTATTTATCATAGACTAAGGTTTTCAAATGGAAAGCTGGCATATGCTTCCTTAGCTGTTTCCTTTCCGTGAGGATGTTAGGGATATTCCGAAACAATTGAGGATGCACTTTCAACAAACCATGAAGTAAAATTGAGGAATCTTAAAAAAAAATAAAAAATAAAAAAAATAAAATAAAATAAAAAAAGGTTTGTGAGGTTCCAGACTGTACCTAATGCTGCAAAACCTCTAATGTCTCAGGAGGTCAGTTACCCAGACCGGCTGGGGACTCTGAGTTTAGCACCACAAAGCAGCCACTCTGCAGTAAGAAGTGAGGGGTGCGGGCAGTTCGGAAGGGGTGTCATCCGGAGCTGTTCGTAAGGAGCTCAAGGACTGCAACGTGCACATTTTCCCGTCTCCAGAAGACCGATATTATACTGGCAGCAGCTGCCCCTTAAAAGCAGTTTTCCCGGGTGGGTATGGACACGCTCTCTTCCTGCAGCCATGTGCTGCCTGCTGGGGCACGACCAGCACTGTGTGTGCAGCCTGGCTTGTTTCTGCCTCTAGAGGATTCCCATTTGGGAGCTCCCAAAGCAGTTAAAGAGCATTCCCATGCCAGGGCTGTGCCCTAGGCCTGAAGAGCCCCATGCCAGCGCGAGTGCGGCTCCACGTTACGAATTCCTGGCAGGGGGACAAAGCAAGGCCGCAGCCGGCTCATGCTGAAACTGATCAGCATGCCCTGTTTATTTACGTCCCCGGGGACGGGGCACGGGCAGCGCTGCTGTTATTCCTGCCCGGGAGCTGCTCCCTGCAGCCGGGGCCCCGCGCGACGTGTGCCAAGGCCGAGCGGGCCCCGCAGGAGCAGCGCCCGGCTCCTCGGCCCGCTTCCCATCCGCCTGGCTCAGGGAAGTCAAGGAGGCTCCCTTGCCCTAGCCAGGGTGGCTGTGCAGGGCTCGGAACAGAGACCTTTGGGCCATGAACCGGGGGAGAAACACTCGGGGAACTGAATATGGGAGACTGAAACGAGCAAGGAATGGGTCAGCCTGACAAGGAAGCAGTTACTAGAGCGCTAAGAGTAGTAATAAACTTATATTGCTGTTTACTGACATACTAAGGCCTACTCACACAATATTATGAAAGTAACTTTTTAAATAGATTAATACAAATACTGTTTTTTTTTTTTACTTCTGTTTTTCCTTTTTTTTTTTTTTTTTTTTTTTGTGGCTCTGCAAAACATTTCTGTGTTTACATAAAGATCGATGCAAAATGCAAATCTATCTTAAGCTATAACAATGATTCTTATCACTAGGCCAGGGTGATATTAATAGTGCTCGGTCCTGCTTAGAATTCTTTGTTCTTAAGGACTGACTTAGCTGAAGTGCTTGCTTCTTTCTGCCCCCATTTTCCTTTTCAAATCTCCCCCGTTGCTTTGTTTTCATAGTTACGCTTTCTTTTGCCTTAAACTTGTCATATAAGTGTGACATAAAAAAACGGATCATTTTTAAGAAAAATAAGAGGAAGGGGAAACGATATTCAAAGGTAGAATTTGGCAAGTTTTATGTGCTTGTAGACCAATATTTTGGTCTACAAAATGGGCTTTCATTCACTTTCCCTCCTGCTCAAGGGGCACTATGCTATCTAAAAAAGAAAATATTAATCCCCAGACTCCTCCTAAAGAGACTAACTTATTGTTCAAAATGTAATTATAAGAAATCATGACCTCAAGTAGGCCACCCCAGAATAAAAAAATACATTAAAGATGCCATATAAGTTATCTTTTGAGGTAAACTGATGAGGTAAACTGCATATATTCAAAGCAAAATGGTAAAATTATGCTCACCCTTTGTGTCACTTTGTCTGCAAGGAAACTATACACTTAACAATATGGTAGCTTCGACCCCAACCTTAGCCAGACAAATTTAAGCACTCAGACCAACAACTTCCAAAATAATTAACCAGAAAACCTCCTATTCCCTTGGCATTTGATAAAATCAGTGCTGGAAACGTTAGTCACCCAAGGTTAAATATTTAGACCAATGTCCTCCAAAATGATTAACCAGAAAGGTTGTTAAGATCTCTGTATTTCCAGAAAAAGAAATGAGGAGGGGAAAAAAAAAATATAAAAGCCATGACCACCAAACCCTAAAACAACATGTTGTGGCCATGATTGGGATAAATAGTTCATCACTCGCTTGGATCACAGCTCTTGTGTTCTCGGCAACATTTGGGCAGTTTTAGAGCAAAACAGCCTTGCAATGTGGCATGTGCAGCTAATGCAGCCGTGGGGATCCCCTGCCGACCCCACCAGGCACGCTCGTGTTTTTAAACACGTCATTAAAACGCTCCTTTCCGTTTATTTTTATTTAACTGGAACTCTGCGCCCGCGCGGCCGCGGCCTCCTGTGCCGCGGGCACCTGGCGCGCAGCGCGTTGCGCCTCCCGCGCTCCGCCCAACAAGTTTGTCCGCTCCGCGGCGCCGTCGTCGGCTCGCTGACGTATAAGTGCGGCGCGGGGGGAAGAGAAGGGGTGACGCGGCCATGATGGCGGAGCGCGGCTAGGGTGAGTGCTGTGGGACCCGCTCCTCTCCTCTTCCCTCTCCCTCCCGTTCCGCGCGGCGGCCGTTGCGCGCTGCCTTGTTGCTCGGGGTGAGCGGGGCAGGGAGAGAGGGGAGGCCCTGCCTGGAGCACAGGGAGTTTTCCTTCTATGGAGACATCGTCAGTGCTTTTATTTACCAAAATGCTTTTTATTTTTATTTACCCACCCTAAGGTTCTGTGGGTAAAAGCTTGACAGTGTAGGTGTAGTAAATGAGTTGACTGAGCTTCCCTTTTGCCTCTGCCCTTTCAGTCTTAAAGCCCAGGTGCTGCAGCTGGGGTGTGTGCTGGAGTCTGTGTGTGCCGGCTGGTCGAGATGAGATCTCTTACCTGACTTCTTATTTGTAGTGTTCCTGTGTGTTGTATGCTCCAAGAAGAGTGTATGGTATCTGTTTAAAAAAAACCCAAACCATTGAAAGTTTAATAAGTTCTTACTGTTACTCGGGCTTTTCAAGATAGCAAAGCCTATAAAGTTGTTTCCTCCGTTGTATTGTTGGTTGTTCTCTTTCCACTTCTTTGTTAGAAATTGTAAAGTCCTGATGGAAGGTTCTGAAATCTAGAAGAAAAGAAGGCTTAAATAACTTTAGTACAATAAAAATATGGAAAAAAGTGATAGTTAAGGAAGGACTCAGATAAGTACCTCTGCTCAGAAATGGGTAGGAGAAATTTGGTGAGTGTTTGGCTAGAACCTTGCCCGGAAGACACCGTATTTACAGCATCGTCTGGAGGTTCTGTGCAGGCACAAGTAGAAAACTGAGATTTCTGTATGAGAATGAAGAGCACTTGCAGAGCAGCCTGTTTGCCAGTTTTGTTTGTTCATGCTGTGCTTTCTTTTTTCCAGAATCATTGTCTGAGAGGATTCAAACCACACCTTAAAAGGTATGACCTCTGGTTTGTATTCTTTCTTTTATGGGACGCTGCAATCAATTCTGTATGTTGTTTTGTTATATCAGATATGTTTCTAAAAAAAAAAAACACACAAATCCTTGCTTAGATTGTACAGCCAGTTCATATGTCATTTTTCACACTGTGAACCAGTAAGAAGAAAGAGATCCTAATTCAGAAATTTGGAATTCCAGGTTCTTTAGTTAGGGAAGGATCTCTGCTGTATTTTTTTCCTTTTTTTCTTTCTCCACCTGCTTCCTGTCTTTTTTTGCTCTCGCTTGTATCTAGTGCAATTCAGTCTCTTATTTTAGTGAGGTACAGTGCTAGTGCAAATTGTCATGTGGTGGGTTGTTTTGCTGCTGTGGGGATCAGCTGCCCAGCAAAATAACTACCTAATTTATTTAGAGAGTGCAACATTGGAGATAGCTTGATTAAATGAGCCTTGTGTGAGGACTGGTGGTGTGCATGTTTGACTGAAATGGAAAAATGACTCTCTGTAGGCCCAGAAATGACAATTATTGTGAATTTTCAGATGTGAGAGACTGTAGCTTAGAGTAAATAGTCTTTTGATAGAAATGCTTGTTTCAAGTCCTTCGTGAAAGTTTTACTTGTTTTAAAAGTCAAATGCTTGAATATGAAGATTCTAGAAGTTAATGCTGAGGCTGCTCTCTGTCAAAATTAAATAGTCCTGTTCCTTAGCATGTATCATGTATTACCTATGCACCTGAAATCAATTAAATATACCACTCAAATTCTTACTCTGTTTTTACCACAGCTGAAGCCTTTACAGTCATACCTTTCCCAGCACATTTTTTTTTTTGGTATGTGTGGGTTGTTTTTTTAAACTCCTGTCCTGGAAAATATTCTTTCTTATCGCTCAAAATAATAGCTGCTTCTTTCAGCTAAATGCCTACTTTTAAAGGTAATTGTAAAGCAAAAGACTCAGTAACATTAATTCATTAAATTTCTGCACTATTGTAGTTGTTCTGTCTGGGATTTTTTGTGTGTGAACTTCTACATTAGCTACTTATCCCAGTATTTCCACTTCTTTATGGCTAGACTTCTGACAGTTTTCTTTGTTCTTTGCTGCATCTTTCTTTTAAAGATCCTGATTTTTTTTTTTTTTTTTTAATCTGGAAGGAAACTAAGTACTTAAATGTCTTATAGGACAAAGCAGATGCTTTAGATATTCATTTTACAACTTTCATATATACATATTGTAAATTGTTGGAGGTCTTACACTGATGTATGTTTTGCAAAATTGTCAGATGGTCATACTCTAGGAATGAGCATTTTTAAATATTTCAACATCTGAATATATCTTGGAGGCCAGCAGCATGAATTGCTTGTTCCTGAAGAACCTAAAGAAATTAGGATCTTGTTTTTGTTCTTCATATTAAGCTAGGATAGTACTGGATTGTTTTCTTTGAACTTGGAGAAATGTTTTTGAATGTTTTTCCATACATACTTGTATGCCCTGAGATTTTTTTTTAAAGCAAGCTTGCAATGTCGTGTGGGGTGTTCGTGGCTGTGAGGGTGTGCAGGGGGTGTGTGTCTGTAAGGAGGTGTAGCCTCCCGTGTAGGCTCTTGAATATTTCCCATTCTTCTCCTGAAAAGTAACTGGTAGTGTATCCATCATATAACCTAAAGTTAGGATTTTGCTATGATGCCTTATAAGATAAAGAAGACTTGTATCTTTAGTGTGTGTGTGGTGTCAGAGAAGCTGCTGGATCTCTCCTTCGGAGGATGGCAAGATGCAGATGAGCTGAAAAAAACTCTGCAGGGTTTGTAGCTCTCTATCTGTGTTTAAGGGATCTTAGAGGGGGGGGAGAGAGAGACTATTGGGAAATACTCTAGACAGTCATTTGTTGCTGATATGCTGCATGTTTCTCCTGTGTATGATATATTGCAGGTATATGTAGAAACGTGCCTCATTCTGAATTGTATCTGATTCTTCCAATGTTTGCTGACATCAGTCTTTTCTAATGTTTCTTCAGGATGCCTGCTGCCTGTGAGTCAGTACTTGAAGATATTGAGGATATTGTGTCTGCACAAGACTTGAAGCCACATGAGCGACGCTCTGTGAGAAGGAATGTTTTTCCAAAAGTGCGAAAACGCAGCTCACACAAAGATATTCAGGCAGATGATGATCCCCCAAGTGACAGGTAAATTCTTCCGTCAGCCTGTTCTTGCTTTCCTTCTCAAATCTCTTGTGTGCTGTCAGCTGCTAAAAGTAAAGTATAACTTCTTATTACCTCAGAATGTAGCATCTGAAGGAATTTAAAAATTACTAAACTAGTTTTTAGAAAATGTACTGGGTAACAAAAAATTGTTCTAGACAAATGTTTTGTGCACACCAGTTGTGACTGATATTGATTAATGAAGTAATCAAACTGGAAAAGTGGCTCCTGTTACTTGTAGGAGAGATTTTGTAAGTGTAAAGCCCTTAGGAGAAAATGTGTGCTTCAGCTTTACTAGCTAATTGGAAGCTGAGCTCTTCAATATCCGGTCACAAAGTGCCTGTTTGGAGGTGTGGGATGAGAAATAAAAACAAAATTCTGAGTGAGAGTATTGATGCCAGTACCACAGTACTTACTGAGACAACTTTATTTTGAAAAGTCTTTTTTTCCCTTTGGGAAGGGAGGGAATCCAGGAAGTAATGAAGTCTATTAGTATTAAAATTGAAACTGTGTTGCATTGGAAACTTGAATGTAGTGAGCATAGATACAATGTATCTATTCACGTGGGGTACAAGGTTCATTCTTAGATTAATTGTTTATTCAAGCCCAAGTTTAAGAAGGGGCCTGAAATGTTTTTTGGTCCTCTTGGAGGAGGTAGGTATTATGCAAACTGTAAACTTCAGCCTTGTCTAAAAGATCTGCTGTAATTCAGAATAATCAACGTAAATAAGAGGTGAAATAAAAATGAACTCTCTCTTGTCATCTTTAAAATGGAAAAACAGTTCTCTGGTTACAAACAGTCTCCCACCCTTTAGCCCGAAACTTGTAATATCTGAAGAAAATTGGGGGAGAGTTGCTAAGGAGTTGACAACCCTAATCAAGCAGTACTTTTTGTGCGTGCTGAAAGTGCTCTAGTGAACTACTTCTGAAAGAATTGTTTTCCTTTGGTGGCAGTAATAAGCAGTAGTGTTCTCTGGTGCCTTTTTTGTGTGTGTGTGGAACATGATGAACTTCTTGCTGCAGTGGAATTGAGTAAGTAGCATAGATGAACTGTCACCCATTCTGGTTCCTGCTGTGCTTCAGAGATTTTTTTGTTTTGTTTTCTGTAAATTTCAAGTTGGTGCATAAATTGCCTCTCATGAGAGGGGGAAAAAGAATGTATGTCTGGAATGCATAGAAAAAAATTGAATTTCATTGATATTTAAAGGAGATTTACAGAATTACAGAATTCTTGTATTATGAAGTCTCCATAGTATTATTTTTATTAGAAGTATGGCTCCCTGTGAAACAGGCACCAAATGCATTGGCTGTTTTTTAACATTTCTTTTTCCCCCCAAAGTAAAAAGCATTGAATGTGTGTCATTTAGGCAAGAGAAGACCTAAATGCTGCATGTTGACACACATCTATTTAATAGTTTAGTCTTAGTGTTCTATCAACAGATTCTTATTTCTGGCTAGGGCAAGTATCTTTTGCAACAAAAGAACAGATGGGCAGGGCAAAAACCCACCCAGATTTGGCATTATTTTACTAGCATATTGAAGTTTCAGTAGGAGTTTCTTGTCAAATAACTTTTTTCAGGCCTGTTTTTATAATGATTTCTGTCTTCTAGCTCAATGGTACAAATTTGCTAGGCTGCCTCTAGCTCTGCAAGGCTGCAGTATGGACTGTCAGATGTTGCTGCTGTTGGTGGCTCGCTTGTGTTAAGGATATGTAACATATGCTTGTAAGGGTATATAACATATGCTTGTAAGGGGGGAGCAATGGGAGCACTGAAGGGGTGCAATAATACCAGAAGGTTTTGGGTTGTCTTTAACACTGTGGTTGCAGATAGCCGTGTTTCAGTGTAGTCACATGGAAGTCATTTGTTAATGATACCATAAGTTTTGCACAAAAGTAATTTGTTAATGATGCCATAATTTCCAAAAGGTAGAGTTTTAGTATTTATATATATTATATTTATATATGGTGTACCTTCCCCTTTAAAATCTTTTTTAAACCGCTATATTAAAATTGCACAATGGCATCTTTCTTTTTTAGCTGTTTCAGGGTTATTACTGTTTGTAGTGACTGTATTTTTTTGAAGAATTATAGTTAATTGTATTTATCCAGTGGGCCTAAAGGCAAAGCTTGTTTGTCTTTCATTTGCCTTCTTGATTCATTTTACTCAACAGCATTATTCCTGGGGCTCAGAAAATCTGGATTCGCACGTGGGGATGTTCTCACAATAATTCAGATGGTGAATATATGGCTGGACAGCTAGCTGCCTATGGATACAAAATTACAGGTAAAAATATCAGCTAAGTTGCATAATTCCATTCTGTGTTGGAAGAATGTTCAGAACTTGCGAGTGTCCATATCTATATATTTTTAATACTCTGAATTACAATTTGTTAAGTCCTCATTTGATATCTTTCTCTTTAGGTTAGTGTAGTCAAAATATTTTCACAAGTTATTTTGTGTTCTGAAGTGAGTATGTGGACAGAAAACATGATACAGTTCTTATCCAAGACATCCAGTTGGTACCTGTGGGTAAACTTGATCAGTTCTAGTATGACTTCCTAAACTGAAGTGAATTCTAATGCAGTGCTAAAAGCTAAGCTACACTTGTATATTTGGGTATTTAGCATCTTTTGATAACATAAATCATTAGGAAATTCTTGGCTTTTTTTTTTTAAATTTTGCACATACCAAAGAAAAGACATTCCCTCTGGAATCTTTGATGGCAAGTTTCAAAATAAGCATTTACATGTGTTTCTCTTTTTAAGTCCATCTTTAGGAAACTCAGACACCATCTATAGCATTAAAAAATGGTTTGCAGCAAATCAGAATGTTGGGGGAGGAGATGATGTGGTTGGTTGACTTGGGAATGTTACTTGTTTCTTTTATTTAGTTACTTTTCTTACTGAGCTGACAGTTACTCGGTGATACATAAACAGGGATTTCTTCAGGAACAAAAAGGCAACCTTGTTTCTTATCAAATCGTGCTGCTACTTTGACAACATAAGATTCAAAAGGGGAGTCCTGTTCCATCTGCGCTGAAGAAAAGATGGCATCCTGTATTATGATTCTTCTGATTTGAGATTAAGGAAGTGAAATGCTTTCCTGGGACTAAGTAGAATGCTAGTTTTGAAGGTGGGTAGAACAGCTACGTTCTCCTGGCAGGCAGCTGTGTAACAGGCGTTGTGCAGAATGTGGTGCCTTTGGTGGGACCTCTGCCTGTTGAACTGAAGTGAAACGTTTGAGAGGGAGTGAAGGCAGAATCCAGCTGGCGATTGATCTGCCCGTGTCGGTGGAACCCAAGTGAGTAGAGAGGGAAGCATGTTGTCCTTTAATGAGGCTTTTGCTGCTGGAGCAGAGTTAATTAGTTCTGTTCAAGTAACTTGTTTGTTTTTGAGGGAATGGTGAGTATGGTGGAGCTGGAATAGTATAGGATTGTATCCAGTGGATTCCAAGGAGCTGAAAATAGTATTTCTATATTTATGTGAAGAGTTTAAAGCGTTTTCTCCAACCTTTCTCCTGTCACCTCCACAAATTAAAAAGGAAGACTTGAGGTTATGCTGGCCAGATTATTTTTTTTCTAAATGCAAAAAATACTCAAAAGAAAAGCTGGTGTAGAAAACTGCAAACACAAATTCATGACAGTTTGACAGGGAATTATTATTTGAGTGCCTTTGTACAGTTCACGACTAGCCAGAATCTAAGTAGAAATCTAATTTTATTACTTCAAGATTTTGTCTTGTGTTTAAATTTGCTGCCTGCTTTTAAGGAAAGAGTATGAAGTTGTCTCTTCTGATGCTGTTTTCCTTGGAAGTGTTTTATTCTTGAATTTATAAGTATCTTTGAAGAATTCAATGTCATCCTTCAGCATCAACATCCCATTTTCCTTTTATTGCAGTTGTTCCTTCCGTGTTTTTCTAAGCCATTTAATCTAGAAATGAGATGTTGAATTTCTGGAAGACTGAACTATTTTAGAGGAGCAGGGTGATGCTTGAATTGCTGATTTAAGTCTGAAGTGGGGAGGCTGTCTTTGCAAACAGGTAGAGTGGTGGTCCAGAAGTGTTTGTAGCTATTTCTGAAAGGCTACAATTGAGCTACTGCTTTGCCCTGTTATGGCTGTCTTGGAGTAGGGCTCATGCTGCTCTCAGCATAGCAGCTCATAAAAGCTGCTTGTATCTCTGCCTGTGTCTCTGTTCTTCTCTGTTAGAATTTGTCTGAGAGGTTTGCTGAAGGATGGGGGAAGAATTCCCTGATATATGTAAGGTGTGTGCATATATATATTTATAATATATATATTTCACTATATATATATTTCTTACCTGCTCTTATTTCAAAATTACTTGTGACTTTGAGATGCTACTACAGATCTGTTTCAGTATAAGAACTAAAAAATAGAAGTTGCTGCAGTTGGGACAAGAATACCTAGAGAGTACTTCTGGCAATAGTATATGAAGATTGACTGCTGTGTTCTGGTCATTACTAAATCGATCCCTGATTTAGCCTCTCTATGTTTATGTGTGTGTGTTTTATGTCTATAACCTGCATAGTATAGTGCTGAAATGGTAAGCCATAATTACTCAATTTAATCCAAGAGAACAAGAAAGTGGCTACAAATTTTGACTGAAGTGTGTTTTCAAGAATTCTCCTTAATGTTCTTTTTCATCTTCATAGGCTGTTAATGAAGCTGGAACAGATTACAAGTATTGCAAGTGTAATAGCTGTATGTGAGCAAGTGGGGCAGTGAAGAAAGCGGTTGCCTTTCTGCTGAAAGCAGTGATGCTTCTGGTGACAAATCTGTAAGCAACAGTGTCTCCTCCGTTACCCTTTGGATTATTGGTAACATCCCTCAGGGTTTGATGCTAAGACTGATGCTGTTTAATAGAGGTGTGTGATGTTTCTCAGCTGGATGTGCTCACCTGGAGGAAGTGGTTGATGGGCTGGAGATTTGGTGCTGTTCTTCTGAGGGACCCCAGCAGGCTGGGCAGCAGGGCTAAGGGGCCACATGACACTGAGTGAAAATGAGCACAAGGCTGCATCTTGGATGCAATAACCCTGCCTGGTGGTAAAGGTGGGAGCAGGCAGCCTAGCCAGAAAGCGTTTTTTTCCAGAAAAAGACTTCCAGGTCCAGGTAAACATCAAGTTCAACATGAGTCATCAGTGTGCTCTTCAAGTAAAGGTGTCTCTATCTAGGGTTCTGTTAGCAATGAATTTGCCAGCAGGTGCAGGGGAGTGAGACCATTGATCTGGGCCTTGTGAGGCAACATCTGGAGTGCTGCAGGCAGCACATCAGCCTGTGTCTGCTTCTAGTTTCTTCCAGAAAGGAGAGACACTCATATGCTGGAGTGAGCCCAGTAGAGGAGCACCAGAATGGTTAAGGAGGTGGAGCCCAGGATAGGTAAGGAGAGACACAAAGAACTGGATTTCTTTTCCTCCTTTAGAACAGCAGCCTAACAACATATCCTGGTTATAGATAGCAATTCCTAATGGGAGGATATGGAGAAAATGGAGATAAATCTCTTCTCAAAGGTGCTCAGTGCAACAAGACAACTCACTCTAGGTGACCCTGTGTGAACAGGAGGATTGAACTAGATGACCTCTGAGGTCCGTTTCAGCCTTAAGCATTCTATGATTCTATGACTTGTGCTCTTGTTGGAGTGACAGGATTTCTGCATTTGGTGCCTAACATCTGCTTTGAGCTGTCTTTCCTATAATAGAGAGGTTGCAATATAGCACATTTCCCAGCATTTTTCTGTACTATCCTTTCTTAATGGAGGATATTGGTTCTGTTTTCTTTCTTTTTCTTTAAATAAAATACAGCTAGACTGTTAACATGAAGAGATTTAACCTGTTACTGTCCTGTTCCGTGAAGTTATTCGGTGGTAGTAGTAGTAGTAATGAATATTCAAACATTCTCTATATAGATGTCCTGCTGATTTTATTTTTTTAATAGTTTGCAATTTTTTGATACATAACTTACACAGTAGGCTTTGCATAAACGTAAGTATATGTAGCTCATTAGAGGCTCTGAATCAGAGCCTCTAATTATTAACTACAGGCAAGGCAGTAAAATCACTGAGTAATTTTTGGCACAACTTTCCCTGTGTGAACTCCCCAGAGCTGAATTTTTCAGTGGTCCTTGAAGACAGAACTTGTAGCTGCTTTTTGGTAGGTCATGTCTTAAAAGACAAGTCTTGAAATTGATCTTCGCTATGTTGAACCACTGAAAAGATATGCAAATAAAAAAAAAACCTTGCCTTTTAAGAGCTGAGATGTAAGAGTTAATGCCTCAGTTTATTGACAGAATTTGTATTAATTTAGTGTAAAAGGGCTAGAAATTTTGGGAAAATACTCAATAAGGAGTCAGATATATCATTGATGTCAGTGTCTTGTTTAAAATAAAGAAGTACTTATTAGCGTATGTTCCCTGTCTGTCCCTGAGTTTTGAGTTAACAATGTTTGCTGAAAAAATTGCTGAAATAAACTGTCTTCTGGGAAATAAAATGTGACCTTTACTTGTAGTTTTTGCTTCTTTGTAAAGGAAAATGGTCAAGTACTGTCTAATGCTTCAAGTTGCATGAGATGAAGAGTGGCAAGAATAAGGAAGAAAAGCAGTGTCAGACTTCTGTTGCTGAATGGAAGTTGCACTAGCACAACTTCATGAATTGACTTGTTTCAAAACTGATCAAAGCATTGGTATAATGCCTTCTGATTATAGAAATAATAAATTTCTGTGCAACACTGCAAAAGTCTTGTTCCAGTACTGTTCCTTCCCCTTCCTTGTTACCTGTTCTGTTCTTGATTGGGGAATTTGCTCAGGAGGTGCAGAAGTTTTCTTGGTAATTTTGTCTGTTTTGAAATGTCTGTTTTACATGCACCCTGTTGGGGCAGTGGCTCTGGTACATGAAAACTGTGGATTGTGCTATATTTTTTTCCACAGCAGAACACAAACTGTGTTGCAGAGAGGCAGTGTAAATCTACAGTATGCAAGCTTTGGAGCTGATGAGTGTCAGTAACTGTGTGAGCCTTGCAAAAGGCAAAGGGAAGCCAGAGGAAGAGCTGCACCTAATGCTGTACTCATTTTGGCAATGTGTGGGTAGGCAGCTGGATATACATGTACTGCTCTGTGGGAATATGCTGTTTCTTTATGTAAGTCTGAGCTACCCAGAGCTGTGTGGATGCACCAGACAGAATAGGCACCCAGCAGTGTCATGGTACTTGCTCATGTTCGGGAGATACAGCTGCTGTTGTCTTTATGGGTCCTGCAGCTGGTTTTGGTTCTTTTGGAGCATGACCTGTATCCCATGTAGCATGATATCATGATACATCTTCACGGTACAGACAACTGATGCCTGATGAAGAGGAGCTGGCAGATTTGTGAGGTTTGGAGCCAGGTGCTTGTGGAGGAAGAGCATTTGCTAAACGTGTCACTCCATGGTGCTTCTCTGAAAGCTGCAGCTGAGCATGTGGAGGCAGACACAGGAGGACCTGCCTTCTGAAGCTGGTGCTCTTAACAGTGTTCATTGGCATCAGTAGGTTGCTGACTTTGTGGAATGGGTTTTTGATCTAGCCTTGAATTAATTTGGAAGGGTCAGGAAATTTGGCATGCTTGTGATCTGGTGATCATTGCTTTTGGCTTGAGGTGGTTCAGCTCCAAAGCATTCCTTCCTGGTTGCTGAAAAACTGACTAATAAAAGAATGATTTATGAACTACAAATGCTGGAAGACTTGTGAAGAAGTAGCAACAAGTGATATTAATATAAGTTCAGTAAAACGAGTAACTGCTTATCCAGGCTACATTGGTTTTTTTCCTAAATAGAAATACAATTCAACATAAACTATAGAAAAAATGTGTTTTACTTCCATTTTCTTCCTAAAATATTCCTTAAAGAATGTTTTTCTTCCTATAGCTTGGGATTCCTGAAGCAAAAAGGAGGGGGGGTTGTTTGGTTGATAATTCAGTGGACTTGACTTTGATTTAACAAGTAGAACCTAGGTTGCTGCAGCTCCTTAGCTCTACTTGAGCTGTTTCAGATTGAACTTTGTCCAGGCATCCTTCTCGCTGTCTGACACAATTTGTCTGAAAGTTTGTTGGATGGAAAGGCAGCCTGTTTTCCATGTATTCCTTCCCGTGCCTTAAGTGCATTAAGGAATTTGCCCCATTTTGGGGATTTAGCTACTTATTGGCAGAACTTGAATTGAAGCTATTTGCCAGCTTCTATTGAAATTTGATGTTTACAGGTCGTTGTATATGATTTACAGCACTGAAATTTGCTGTGTAGGGAATTTATTTATTTCCTAAGAGCAGTATTTAGACATTCTGTTAAAATGTCTACGATTTCTCCTGTTTGTTAATTTGAATTGGTTGTCAGGTTTATTTACTGGTTCATATTGCTGGGCTATCCTTAAGTCAGACCCTCCAGCTGTTGTACCGCTGAGCTTGCATGGAAGAAAGAAGGGAAAAGACAAGGAAGAGCAAACTTTCTCACCTGCCTAAGAACTGATATACTTTTACAAAAAGTACTTTCTTATTGTAAAGTTTTATTATTGATTTTTTTGCTTTCAAATCAAATAATATTGGTTATTTTTTTCCCAATCAGTGGATTTGATTTTTCCGTTGTCCTAAGGTAGAGAATCCCTTCTGGAAGAGGTTAGCGTATTCTGTTCTTTTAACTTAAAATAAACTCTGTGGTGTGTTTTCTCATTCATGAGGTTGCATTTTGACTGTGGCCCACCTGATTTCTGGTGTATGCTTTCAGTTGATCAGAATCTCAAGACGGTCTTTCCATTTTACCTTCTCCGTCCTGTGTAGAACATATTGATTCACAAGAATTATGTATGAAGAGCTGTAGCAACTGCTGTGGAGTTTTGGTGTCATGTGGGCCACCCTCATCATAAGGTATTTCTGGTATTCTCTTCCTAAGCCAAGAGAGGAATCTTTATTGGCTGCTCATTAAAAGTTTGATATGCAACTTAGAGAATTCAGGTTAGCTCTTTGCTTTTAGATTGATATTTTCCAGGTGGTTGCAATTGTAATCCCATATGGGAAAAATAAATTGTATTTTTTTCCCAAAAAAGTTGCAAACAGTCTGAGTAACCCGACTTAGTTCCTAGAGATGAGGACCACTTCTGCCACCATTGACAATGCTGCAGTTATAAAGCTGACCCCGTGAACCAGCTCAGCAGTGGAGAGATGCTGAGCCAAGAGGTAAATCTTCTTATGTGTCTTCTCTCTGCAGAAGAATCTCCTGCTGTCCCTAATGTGTAGAGTGCGAGTCCTGCACAGCTCTACATGTCTTGCACCTGCCTCACCACTTCTGTAAGAGATGCCTTTGGCAGATTCAAACCGATTGCAAATGTGGAGTTTAAAGCTTTGGATTTTTGATGCAGAAGGAGGTAGTAAAATAACTTGGTATTTGTGATGTTGAAGCTCTCTTACAGTTACTGCAGTATGGTGTCCTGCTTCTAGAAGCTCTGGGTTGCTTCTCCTTGTCACACATTCACTTTGTATTGTGCTTGGGCCTAAAAGTCCTGCTGTTGTGCAGTGCTCTGAGTGCCTGGGCTGCCATTTTTTGAGGGGAGTGGAGTGAGAGGTCCTGTTTTCATTTCTCACTTCATTGCCACTGTTATAGTTGTTTTCCTTGGAAGCAGCCTCTTTCAAGGAGAAGAATGAATGCTGGCCACATGTTCAGAATTAGAAATTTTTGTAGTGAGATGGTGGAGAGATTGAGGAGGAAGGAATTTGGAAAGCATTAAACCTTGAAAAGTAAATTTTTTTTCTGGTGACTTGCATCCTTGTAGCTGGAAAATTTCCCCCTTGTATGTAGGTTAATATTGGTAAATGAAACATAGGCAGCACTGAAAGTGAGTTCAATATAGTCATACAGGTGATGCAGAGTTTGCTAGAGCGTGGTAGAGCGTGGTAGTGTCGTGTATCTCATGGCTTGCCATGCATAAGTTTTTAATTAATAATAAGCTTAAAGTTAGTATGAACCATTTTTTATAGCTTAAAGATTTTCTTAATAGTGTCTTTCCAAGAGGTGGAGCAAGATCATACCTTGATAATAGTATTTGTAGGAGCACCTGAGAGACTTGCTTTTTTTAATTATTAGTGATTCAGGAGTCACCAATAAGGAGGGGAGTTGATGGTTCCTGTAGGTTCTTGCTAAACTTGATAAGTTTCAATTGCTAGCAAGGATGTAGTTGAGCTGCGAGTTCGTTATTTTTAAGAGATTGTGTATTAGTACAAAGTTCTCCAGGTTGACTATGAACAGGCATTATTGGGCAAATTCTGAGCGAGGAGACCTTGCAGGACACAGCTTGGGGTTGTGTCCCCTCGTGGTGGCAGTGCCAGGCCCTGGCCACGAGGTGCTCTGGCTTTTGGTCGCTCACGTAGGCCGCAGAGCCCCCCAGGTGGCTTCTGCCTTGTCTCCAGTAGGGATGGCCAACAGAGCAGAGTGTCTCTTCGGGGGCTGCTGCTGTTCACTGTCCTGCTGGGTGTTTTCTGCCACCTTAGGCAAATTCCCTCCTGCTCTTCACGTGTACCTTCTCCCATTGCTTGGGATGCAGCGTCTGTAAGCCCTTTCTGATGGCCCGGGTGGCATGGAGTAACCTCAGACGTATCCTTTTGATTTCCTATTATGAAAATATTTTGCTGTTCCGCAGTAGTTGCATAATAATAGCTAAGGACATGGTAGTGTGTGAAGTAACTTGCACACTTGTCAGGTTTTTTTCAGCTGAAGTCAAATAAAAA
Source organism: Nothoprocta perdicaria (assembly GCF_003342845.1). Taxonomy (NCBI): domain Eukaryota; kingdom Metazoa; phylum Chordata; class Aves; order Tinamiformes; family Tinamidae; genus Nothoprocta; species Nothoprocta perdicaria. The sequence continues at coordinate 3,521,078 of NW_020455721.1, forward strand.
TTTATTGCTGGTCCTTGCAGAAGTTGGAACCTTTTGAGGGAGGGTTGATGCTCTGTAGCGAGGAGCCGACAGATGGCAGCATTGGATAAACAACGTGGACCAGGGTGGGTGTCACTGCCCTATGGAATTTCTGGGCCTTGGTAACTTTAACTGTCCAAATGACCAAAAAAAAAAAAGAAACCTCTTTTAATTACCATTGACATTGACCCCCTGACTCAATTTAGAGCTATATTATTATTATTTTATTATTATTATGTTTAAAATGTTCATTTAATAACACTTGCTCTACTTTATTTGCTGTCTTACCATTTTGATCTTTTATGTGTGAACATTTAGCTGTGTTAGGGCTCGTTAGTTCTAGTTCCAGTAGTGACTGGTTATTTTGGATGTGAGATTCATAAAACTTGCTAAACTCTCCCTTTTTTAAAGGAACTATTGCATTTAGAAACTGCTTTATGTTTGTTGGTTTGAGGGAGCTAGTTTAATTTATTTGTAAGATCTTTTATTTGGTGCGTTCATGGAGGATTTTGCATAGAATGATAAATATAACCCTATGCTTATCAAGGAATAAGGAGGTCTTCCTACTTATATATTTTGTATATTTGTATATGTATATATTTGAGTATATTTTAAGGAATGATTTTAACTTATTTTAGCGGTCTCATGACAGTTTTCTGGTAGTGTTTATCACACAAAGACACTGAAAACTCTAGGGACTGCTGAACAAGTACTGTTTGCTAAAGCCCTGAATTCAGCTGGTGATGCCAAGGTGGATTGTGCTCAGTTTGGAGATGGGTAATGAATTAGGATTTAATGGCAGCGATTCAGCTAGATTGTTGCTGTTGCGATAAGGTCAGTTCTATCCAGTGTCTTCAGTCGTATGGTATTGTAAAACTGTGTGAACTGTGTGTTAGAAGGTATTTTCATCTTGGGAAGTTCCTTAATTCTCATGCTGTCTGGTTTGTGTGACTTGTTTTCGTTTGTGCCCGTTGCAAACGTCAGTGGGAAGCAGAATAGATGCTGTGACCAGCCTGGCAACCGTGGAGATCCCAAGCTGGCCCATCTGCCTTTAGCGTTGTCCCTGTATCAGTGAGAGGCCCCGTCTGCAGCAATGCACGGCTATGAATCTCTCCCACGTTTCTTTGCTACCAGTTGGAGTTATTGAGAAGCTTTGAGGCTGAGCAAGAAACTGCACCTATTTAAGCAGAAGGCACTGACGTTTGTCTCGTGTCAGCTCCCCGGCTTTGGAATTTGCTTGCAGAAAGAAGCTGAGCAGAAACTTTGTTTTGGATGACTATAAATAGGCTTTGACTCGATCGAGCCAAGACTCAATTGCTGCTGATTGGTGCAAAACACTGGTGTACAGAGAAGTGAGCTCTTTTGGCTTGCAGTTTAATAGAAGACAGATCAGTTGGCTGCAGATTTTATTAGACATTCTGGACCTTCAGTTGTTGTTGGCCAGGCTGTAAGGGTAGAAGTGTGCTTGCTCATAATTGATTCCCGAAGTGATAGTTGACTTTTGAAATGCTGTTGCATGTTTATGGGTTGGGATTTTTCTCCTTGTGGTTCTTTGTTGTACTTTGAAAAAATTCACTTACCAGTGGTAAATGTTAATCTTGCATTAGAAAGGTAAAGCTGCACATCATCAGATGGCAGGGAATTTGAGCATCCAGCCTCTTTAGAAGTGTGGGTCTTGTGAGTGTCAGTGAGGAAAGCAGAATATCCACTTGATATTCTTTAGAAATCTTCAAATGAGAAAGCCCAAAGTTTGTGTGAGACAGTCACCTTGATGTAGCCTGAGTACTTCCAAAGAGCTTGGTGGCCTAATGGCAGATTATAAAAATTTGTTAAAACTTTAAAGGAAAAAATGTTTTTGTCAAATACATGCTCTTTAAAAAAAAAAAAAATCTGGACTGGAAACTTGAGAGGAAAGGCTTTCTTTGCAAATGGTTTTCGCTTTACCTTTTATGTGCTTTTGTCCAAAAATGGCTTGCTGGAAGACTCATGTATTTTACAAATTGTCCTTAGGCCTGCCCATGATCATCCAAATACAAACGGCACTGCCTTCTGTACGTGGCTGACAGCTTCACTGCCAGCTCTTAACCGTCTAGTGCTGCTGGTGATTCTCATCTCCACCAAGGCTGAAGTCCGTTCAAACGGAGATGCCTCTGCGATACTTTCCTTCAGAGATGTTAGGAGAAGCTTGATCAAAGCACCATCATTTCACATTACCTGTCTGTTTGGGGGCAGTCCAGCTAGCGGAAGTGTGGCTATTCCTGGGATGGGAACATGTGCAGAGGAGGGCTGGGAGAGGAATTCTAATTCAGGTTGTTTTTCCTGGCCACCTGCAGGGAGGAGGCTCTGAGCTCCCTGCTGGGGCTCCACAGGCCCGTGCTGGGGTTGCTGCAGTGTGCCAGAGATGGTGGGCCAAAAGGCACCGACACAACCGAACCGTCCATGCTGGCTAGACTGCTGACTGACACTGGTTTAGCGTCACACCACCGTAGGTACCTGGTGCTCAGAAACACGAGGGAGAAACCGTGACCTCGTGCGGGTGAGGAGCTGCGCTTCTGGGCACGGAGCGCTTCCAGATGCGAAACCCAAGGCTCTCGGCGCGGCTCAGGCCGCTGCCGCCTGTGTGTCCTTTCCTAGACAGGAGTGACATCTGATGCTTTCCTTCTTCCGAGCAACCTTTCACATATTTGAGCACTGTTATCACTTCTCTGCCGAGGATTCTTTTGTGTAGGCTAAATAGAGGTAATTCCTAAAAGCTTTTCTCATAGGTCGTGTTCTCTGGACCTCTGACCTCTCTTGTTCTTTTCCTCTAGAAACCCTCCGGTTATTTACGTGGCTTCTGCGGTACCTTAGTCTGTTTATCTGGTGCAGTTCTGGTAAATGGGTAGTAGTTGTGTGTGTTTAATGTGCTGCTCAAATGTGCTTTGTGAAGCCTTCAAATTGAGGTCCCAGGACAGCTGGGACCTACATGTTATTCTTTCTCAACAGAGAATAATTTTCATAGCTCACACTTGGAAATACCAAAATACTTGGACCTGGACCGTACCCATTTTGTATAGCTCTATTCTGAACCATCTCCCATATTTTTTTCTATCAGTATACTTTGACTTGCATACTGTTCTCGAACAGAGTACCTCATTTCTCTGTGTGAATCCTTTTCCTATGACTGAGCTGAATAGCACTGATTTGTAGGACTTCGCATTCTCTTTAACAACTTGATTTTTCTAATTAATTTGAAGGTGGTGTTGCTGCTCATGATGACAGTTGACACCATTTGTTTTATTTTGTTCTTGTCCATGTTGGTTTTGAGCCGGATCAGTTCCATGCCTTGATTTGCCCAAATATTTGGAAGTTCCTTTGCAGGTGCTTTAGGAACACTGAGAAGGGAAGACAGCAGTGCGTGAACAGGGCTGACTGTGTGAGAGGTGGCTCAGCTTCCATCTATCATCTCAATATGTCACTGTCTGAACAGTTTCAGAGTAATGGCAAGCAGGGAGACAAACACTGGCCCCCTGAATGCAGTGAAGAAAGCAATTCAGAGAAACGTCAACTGAAAGTTTAATTTTGGTGTCAATCCTGATATGATAGCGATGCAGGGCATCTGTGAACAGTGACAGAGATTTTAGTATTACCTACCTTCTCCAGAAATTTTTTTAGAGAGCTTTTTCCATTGATCTAGCATCACTGCACGTGGTAGCAAACGAAATGAGGCGCAAGAGAAAGGTGATTTTAAGCCCCTTTTACCCCCCCCAGCCTTTTTCACAAGGCTGGAGCTTAGGTCAAGGGGAAGGGAGTCGTAGCAGTCAGTGCAGATTCAGTCTGTAAAGCTTCAGCCTTGGGGCTGGCTTGCAGCAAATGCATGGGTTGTCCTCGTGGTTTCTTTGAGCTTCCTCCCTTGAGCAAGGGCTGTACAAGCAGTTTGTTTCCCGCAGTGACGCGGGCGCTTGGGTGCGATGCAGCTCCTCTAGGTGGCACTGGGTGACCGCGCTCCCTCCAGCCGTCGAACTCCGCTTTCGAGAGCAGCTTGAATTAACATTTGGGTTAAAAATGGCATTTTATTAAATTTTATTTTCAATTTAGTCACTTAATAGATCCCACTACAACCGATCTCTTGGCTTGGGGGACTTGCTTTGCATTGTCCAAAAGGACAGAGGCAGAGAGGTAGAAGCGTTTTCCACCCTGGTATGCTCTGCTTCTGCGTTACTAATAAATTAGGCTTGCGTGAATATCCTGGAAGATTATTTAAAAACAAATACATACATTGTCAGTTCAAATATAGTCAGAACGGCAATGAGCAAGGGACTAGCATGAATGCCTTTTGAGAGGTATTTATCTGATTTTATTGCTAACTATATTTACTCATGCTGGTTTCGCGAGTGCTTTTTTTCAGAATCTTGCCTGGTAAAGCTTAAAGTTGTGGTAACTTTTTTCTTTCTTTATATAAAAATCAGACTTCTGGCTTCAGAGTGGCGGTGCCATGTTATTCTAAGTGCAGTGATTGTTCATTCAGGAAAAAGGTCCTATCCAAGCCAAGCTCCTGGCTGTGGCAGCGGGATGTTAGCGGGGTGATGCAGCCAGGGTGCTGTGTGCCCAGTTGGAACGGGGTAAGAATTTTCTTTTTTCCTTTTTCCCATAATCATCCAGCATTAGCAAGTGGTTTGTGCTGGAAGTACCGTGCAATAAGCAATATCTTTTTACTTGCCGTATTGGTTAAAAACGTTTTAGAGTTGTTGTCAAGGCACATTTTCGTGGTTCTCAGGTATGTGTGTTGGGGAAGGTTTACATCTCTTAAAGATTCTTCCAATGCGTGAAGGAAACTCGCTACAGCCTGTGCTATGTGTCGTTAAAAAGCATCTCCAAAGGGTCTGCATGATGCAGAAGGGGCACATACTTTACTGGACTGCATGTTTTTCTGTGGATTTTTTTGGTGGTCATTAGGTGCATTTTATTTCCTCACAGGAAGAGGGAACATTTTTGTGGTTACCAAATGGTGTAGTTTTGTGTTAATGTAATGGTTGCTTGGATTAACTTATTTAAGTTAGCATGAAATCTTTGTTTATTTACTTAAATCTTGCTTGCTAGTGTATTTGTTTATACGTGTGCTAATGTATTAGTATTCTTCCTTTGCGTTGTATGTGTACAGAACGTTTTTAATTTGACTCACCTTGCTGGCAATAATTGAAATCACTTGAGGGTAGTTAAATGCTGCTTATTGAAATGTAACCCTTCTTAAAAAAAAAAGACAGACTTGAAGATGAAGCTGAAACTTGAAGTATTTAGCATTGATTCTTTCAAAAATTTATTAACGGATCTTGACATGAGAACTTTTCAAACGGGAAGTTTCTGAAGAAATATTGGAAAAAGGCTTTTGCTTTTTGTAGCTGAAAAGCTTTATAAAAAAACCTCAATGAAAAAGTATGTTTTTGAAGACTTCATTTGTGTAGAAGAATTGTTCTTACAGATATAACCTGGAAAGAAGCAGGGAATGGCTTATAGCAATATGTGATACCCAAGACACGAAGTCACGCTGAACTGAATTCATTTGTTATGTGAGGCTGGATGGCAGAAGCAAGAGGTTCAAATCTGTGAATAATGGAAAGCTGAGAAATCTGGTGTTTTTAGGTGAGTGTTTCCTCAGTTTAGAAAACAATGTGTGACTATAGTGTGGTCCCAACTGCTCATCCCTGGATATTGATCTAGTGACTCTAAAGTTGCTATGTTTTAGTTAGTGAAATAAGTAGTTCAATATAGTTTTATTGTTTTTACTCATGCACATTATCACAATCTCTGGTTTGAAGCAATTAGCTTCTAAGATGAATTAGTAACCTATAGTTGATTCAACTGGATATTTATGTGTATTTTTCATTAACTATGTCTGGATTAATATGATTCTGCAAGAACATGATTGAATATTGAAAACAAAGCTTTTGGTCTGAAATGATCTATTGGTTCCTATTTCTTCAAAGGAAGAACCTGGACTTTTTTCTTTTTTTTCCTAGAGACCAGTACCTACTTTCAGTACCAGGAATTAAATCAAGAATATGCTTTGGTGTAGTAAAAATGTGGGACTGGTTAATATGTCACTAACACGCGAGTGTGGCATTCAAGAGACAAACTTCCTGTGGCATTTGATACCAAGCAGTTGCTTGAGAGACATTGCAGTATTCAAAACACACATGCCACTCATTGCAAACTGTATTTCCAATAAGCTGTTTCCTGGAATGAGAGTTTAAAAGGCTGAGTGAGATGGATTTTAAAAAGTGAGAATTTGCATTTAATGTTGTAGTTTTCAGCATCTACAGAGTGCTGATCTTGGTACCTATTACTCTCTCTAACGTTGTTTCACAAATATTTTGTAGTTCTCTCTCCAAAATAGCACAGTGTCTTTTAAAGAGAGATTAAGGCAGCTGTACTGCTCCGCAGTGATTCTGCTTGGGTGCTGCAAAATTGTCCATGCATCTGATCATAGGTGGTAGCTGCATGTTTGACTTATGTTCCAGGCTCCTATGGAAGTGCTCTGTCCAGAAAGAGATAGAGATTCACTAGAGCTCTGTACTGCTCTCAACAGACTGAGCAGTGTCCCTTCGTTCCTGAAAGGAAACGAAGCAGGTTTTCAGGAGCCCTTGATGGAGAGACCTTCATCCCATGTCCCGCGTGACCATGCTGTGACACATGGAGTTCTGGACGTGTCAAGTAAAGGCTCTGATCCCTGAATTCAATGCAGAATGACAAATTTCACATCTGTTTGCTTTTGACTCTTACAAAAAAAGAGTATTTCTATTAAAACTTTCCTAAAACTAACTATTTTGATGTTATGGTGTATTAGGAGATATTTTGACTGGTATTCTGGTAGGGTAAGTGCTAGACAAAGATAAATGTGCTCTTTTTTACCAAAAATTCAGTGCGATGTTTATTACGCTGTTAGATTTTTTAATGTTCTTAGCCATGGATATTTCTGAACAGGTACTAAAATGATTTAAAATGAGTGCATGCTAAAATTACAAGTTACTAGGAAAAAGTACCAAATAGTATACTTGGATATGTTTTTAGCTTTGCAGTGGATAAACTTAAATTCTAGCTATCTGACCTAGTTTCTTCACTGAGGAGAAGTTATGTCAGTATAATGCCACACGTGAGAAAAACAAGATACTGCATCCCAGGAAGCAAAATGCTTATTTACTTTGGTTTACACTTGCAAAGACTCATTTCTGTGGGTACAGAAAAATGACAGGTATTTGAAGATGAGCAGTGGTTCCAGAAGCTTAATCTCAGGTGTTGTTGTTACTTATAGTGATTTAATTTTAGATTTCTAAAGCAACACCTTTTATCAAGGTGCCATCCTGTGTTGTCTGGCTCTTCTGAGCCAAACTTATACCCAATGTACACTTGATGTTAATTAAGTGCGATGAATTTTATGTGCGTTAATGTTTCTATAGTTTATATTTGGGAAGAGTGTGGATTCATTTGACTAATCTGCTGGTGTGGAAATGGGGTGAAAGAGGTCTAAGGGTGACGTTCAAAGGCGAGAAGCACTAGGAAGCATCTCGGAACCCCCTTCATGGAGCCTGAGCGCGGAGGAAGAGGCGGCTTCTGGAGCAAGGAAAAGGAGTGTTTTGAAGATGGCATCTTCATGCTCCCTGTGGGAGAGTTCAGTGTATTCAAGTGCATAAATAATGAAATCAGTGGTTCTGTTCCTGCTCTCAGCAATGCAAGACTTCTTCACCCTATCAACATCCTCTTCTGAGCTGGAAGAAGAAAAGGAGCTAGGTTTCTTTGTGTCTCAAATTGAGACCCATATCCCTATTTTCTTTATTAATACATTTAATGTTATAAATTTCCTTTGAGGGCAAAATGTGCTTATTTGTTGAGAAGTGTGATTTAAATATACTGTTTGAGGGTTTTTGAGTATCTTCCTGCCCCGGTAATTTTTGTTCCAATTGCTATAAAGTGCAAGCTTTTCCAAACAGGTAACCTGGCTACAGAACTGGGTGTTATGCAGCAGCAGGAAGGAGGCTCCATGGCTAGTAAATGATTTTTGCGCACCATGCGGTATCAGCTAGCTCTGCCCAGTGCAAGAAACATCATTCCATTAACCAGAGTGTTTTCTAGACTATAAAAGTCATCTTATTTAGTATTTAATCTAATTTAATTTAATCTAATTTAATGCTTCAGTTTAGTAGATATTGTTTACAAACAAAAAAACTCACTATCAAAAGTGGGTAAAGTGGGTGATGTTGGAAGAAGTGAAAAGTTTTCAGAAATGGACATAATAACTGGTGGCGAACTTGACAGGAACTTGGATTTCCTTCAGACTTGCAAGTGATCTAGAATATGACGGGGCTCCCATACAGAAATATCACTGTAACCTGAGCAGTTTTTAGTGGATAACTCTTTGTGAATCTTTTTGATATACACATTTTAATTAGTACATTACTTCGACCACCTGCTGAAGTGGAGTTGGAATGTGTGCTGACCTGAAGTGAGCGCACATTTTCACTATTAATACTGCATGCCTGGATTCAGACAGCAATCTTTCATTTGGACATGCACATAGTCAAAGTAAATTAATGTTTAAAACCTGGATGCTTGAAGTTCAGCCAGAGTGTGCATTTGTAATTATCTTCAGACTAGTTTAAATTAAATTTAAATGAAATGCTTAGTGCTTTTTAAAATTTTTTTTACTGTAGATACAGGTAAAACTTGTGGTGTTCGTGGATAGGTTAATTATATTGCCTTGTTTTCCTCCCATTTGTGAAAAGTATTTGTTGAAAAGGTTTAAAATGGTTCAGTTGTTGGGCTCAGATTTTGCATGGTTCAACTTGCATGGTGTGTTTTCATGCATCCTGAACAATTGATTTCAGTTTTATATTTGCTAATTTTGTATACATTTGAAATCATTCTTGCAGATTAATTTATAACAGGAAGGCCTAAGTCACTCTGGGTTTTGTGGTGAGCCAGAAGACTGCTGTTGTATCTTGGAAGAAATGTTTCTAAATCCTCGACACCATGGACGATCTTTCAGAGCTCTGACTCTGAGCACAGTGCCCCTTCCCTTAGTTCAACCTACCTATGTTTAGAACCTGCGGCAGAAAATAGCAAGCAAAAGTACTGCTGCTCAGCCTAACCCTGCCTACACTTGAGCAGAACAATTTTTACTCACATATTTAAAATAGCGCAGCCTTATAGGCAGCTGCTATGCCAGCACAAACATCCTAATACAAATTTTGGCTTGATTGAAAGTCAGGTAAAGTTGAAGTGCTGATGAACTACTTCTTAGTTCAGGGTACAGAACTGTAAGATGGGATGGTAATAGTGGGACTCCTATATATGTTCCCCATAATGATAATTATTGGCAAGAAAGCGGCAAATATTTCTGATATACTGCTATGTTGATGGATTTTTGCTTCATTTCTTTAATATTATTAAATAACCTTGATACTGAATTAAGGTCATATATTCATGGATTATAAAACTGAGAGGTGTAAGAATGATGCATCATCTATCCTGCTTCTCCAGGAGTGCATAAAGTGAGCCTGGGCCCAAGGCTGTTCTCAATATGCAAACTGTTGTTATTACCATTTCTTTTTAAAGCTTATTTTTTTCCATGATGTATTTTTATAAAATGTGTATAGGAATATATGCTAGGAGAAATAAAAATACTTGGGCTGGCATAACTGCACCTGCCTGTGGTGTGTTTGGACCTGAAGAAGCTTGTGCTGTGTTTTGTTGGTAAGTATATGGTACAGATGCAGTAAGAACTGTGGATTCCACCTGCCTATTCAGAATGTGGCATTTTGATGCTGACCAATGAAAAATCTCTTTTTCTCTCGAGTAAGTAACTGATGGCAGCTGGTAGGTAGAGTGGGCAGACAGAATTCTGTCTTTCTAAACTATTTTGTCTTTAGATAACTTTCAAGCTTTCTTCAAGTTTTACTGCCTGGCAATAAAATTTCTTGAGTAAGGAGGTTTGGTAGTAAGTTTTATGTTTGTTGTCTTTGTTATATTCTATCATGTTTGTGGCTTTTTTGATTCCTTTCTTCCAGGAAAGAAGATGAATTTGTTTGTTTTCTTTTACCAGTATTTAGGAAAAATTGCAAGTCTTGTCTCCATAGGATTTTACAGTGTGAGATGTGAATGTGAGAAAGCAGAGCTAAGATTAGTGTCCTTTTCATTTTCTTATGCTTCAAAATGTTTATTTCTAGATTATATAATTTTCAGGTCTTCAGGTGAAATATGAACTGCCTTTGTAATCTGCTGACCCTTCTCTTTGTGTAAAGCTTTGGTTAAGTTCCTCTGATCTCTGTTGCTGTGGTACTTGTAAAACAAAACCAACAAAACCCACCAAACCAGCAAAACAAAACCAGGGAACCCGCCCTTGCCCTTCTCCCCACGCACACCTTAGGCTATTCATTTGAGGGCTTGCATTATGCCCTCTCTTGACCTTTTCTATCAAGATTTGCACTATTAGATTGTCTTCTATGTTTTTTTGTCTCAAACAGAAAAAGAATATCCAAATGACAGCTTGAAAAGGTAAACCAACAAAATGGAACTCTGCAGATGATCAGGAGTGACAACACACCAGAGATTAACTGTTTGTTTCATCTTGGCAACTAGGTAGTTAGTCATCAGTTTACTCAGACATGAATCAGCAGAAATTACTGTTTCAGAACCATACCTTTTTGTATATGCTTTTTTCCCATCATATTTAAACAGAAATATTCTTCTATAATGGAAAAGCATGCAAGATGTGAATAGTGTTGAAAAAATGTGTATTTGAATTTTCAAACTTAGTTCAGCTCTTTTATCTACAAGTTTTCCTTCCTCTTAAAATTCAGATAATGATCACTGAAAATATAGAACAAAATTTTATGCATGATAATAACTCAGGGTTCTCTTCAGCAAATGTTACAGTACCTTTTGCCATGGTCTGACAGGCATGACCTACATTTAAGAGAGCCCTCTGGGTCTGTCTGGTTCATTACTGTCTGCTTGCAGATGCCTCTTTGCAGCTGTTTTGTTAAGATGCTTTTGCCAACCTCTAGGGGTTCTGGAACATTTTGGCACAGTGGTTTGTGAATTCATGGTCAGCAGAAGTCAGAGGAATTGTGGAGCTTGACTTGCTCATGACAAATCATCTGTGGTGTAGTTTTAAGGATCTTTATGCGTTTCTGAAAGCGGTAGTGGATTCTTTTTGGCTTTTATTTACCGAATTGAGGTTCCTCTGGGTTATTAGGCCAAAAAAACAGGTAAATGTACAGTTGTATTAATGTCCAGTATTTATTCTAAATTCTCTTTAAGAATCTACTCTGATAAATGATTTCAAGTGCAATTCAAAAGCATTCTTGAAACCAGTAGGAGTGATTCTTTAAAAGGACAAGGGACCATCTCATATTTTCTTCTTCAGCAGTAGCAGGCAAGGTGCTATGACAGGGATAATTTTGGAAGGTAGTAATGATCTTTAACCAATATGCCTGTATTTGGCACTGCTCAAACAGAGCGTGTGGTTTGTCCTATGGCCTTACATTTATTATTAGCACTTTTTGTCTAACTTGCTTAGTAGTTAAAAGGTTAAGCAGTTCATAGGAGGGGAAAAAAATCCTGAACAGTTTACATTTTGTCAATTTTCAACTTCAGATATCAGTAAATCATTGCAGCAGCCTTCGTTATCAGTTGTTTGCACAAAAAAAGGGGGAATGGGGGAGGTGGGGAAAACCTGTTAGAATTATGTCTGAAGGGACCATCTGCTGCGGTTCCCAGCGCTGTCAGTGTGATAAGGGATAAGCTATGTAAACAGTGGTAGCACAAAAAAGGCAGGCCCCGTTGGTGAGGGGGGAGCCCGATTTGGATTTGGGTTGATAACAGCCTCAAAGTCAGGGGACTTGGAGGCCGAGTCTGTGAGGCAGAGGAGTTGTGTGCTTAATCTGCAGCTCCGGATGCAGCTTCCTAGCACGAGGCGGCCTTTGGAGCAAGCGCCGCGGCCTGCGGGATCTGCTGCGAATGCCAGGCCCCTGGGAATTCCCCCAGACAGCTGCAGCGCCCACCCCTTCTTGCTGCTGCGGAGCCCCTCGCTACATGTTGTAATTAGTGCCTAACTGGCAAAAATGTAGATAGAAACTTCAAGTGCATGTGTGACATGGGGTATTAGATGCTCAGTCTTGCGGGGGAGAATAAGGGGTCGCTTGGCGTGATAAGCAGGCGCCTAGGAAGAGTAACTGCAGAAATGCTGACCCGTTGTTGGACTGCAGGTGTATGTAACTACTCTTAATTGGACACTAATATCTCAAATTTCGGGAAAAGATATCGGATTAAAAAAAAAAGGTTGCCCCCTGCTGTGGGAAGGGGAGTTTTAAGCCTCCTGTTAGGTTGTGCCTTGGGTGCTGATTCTGGCAGCACAGGCTGCATGAGTGTGGGGCTCTGGCTGCGAGTCCATCTGCAGCACCACTTCTGTTGGGGGTGTTGTGCCTAGGAATGAAACTGAGACCTGTTGTCCTGCAGTAGGACGGGCTTTTGTTACTCAAATTTCTCTAAGCAGCCTATTCAAGTTTCTACTTCTGTTTTCCGGTCTGCTCTTGTGGTGAGTGAAGTACTGGAAATCATGAGGAGTTAGCATGGGAAATAAAACTTTTCACTAGTCAACTTCCAGCTACTTATGATAGTGATCTTTTGGGAAATCCACATGTAGTTGACTTTTTGTTGTCTTTAAAGCTGTGGGATTCTTGCCATAAAACTTCTGGTAGCCATCTATAACAGCAACTGGTGATGAGTTTCCTTGGGGAAAAAAAATAATGTTCTGGGTGACAGTGTGTATGGCAAACCTCCTGAAAATGCCTTCTAGTCACCTGGCCCTTTTCAGGATCGTCTTACTTTGTCATAAACTCTCCTCTCTAGTAATTGTATGAAGACAAGAATCACAGAATGGTTAAGGTTGCAAGGGGCCTCTTGATTATTGTGTCCAACCCCCCTACTCCAGCAGGGATACCCAGAGAGGACTGCATCCAGGCGGGTTTGGAAGACCTCCAGAGAAGGAGACTCCACAGCCTCCCTGGGCAGCCTGTTCCAGTGAAACAACAGAACATTTTTACCAGCCATAAAAAGTGGCTTTGTCACAACAGTTACCTTCTGCTCCAGCTTCTGATGCCTCCTGTCATAAGAGGCAGGTGAGAAAGGGCCACATGGCAGATAAGCAGCTTTGCTAGAAAGCTGTTAACTAGGAACCAGACAACTCCATATCGGGCACATCCATGGGGAGTGGGAAAAAAAAGGTTCCCAAGAGCCAGACAGCAATTGTCATCCTCTAATGACTGATACTTCATTTTTATAGACAAATAATGATTTCTTTTAGTCAGTGATGATGTGAGGAACCTGAAAGTGACCATATTCTCCTGGAATATTGATAAGGTAGCCTTAACTGGGTAGATGTTGGATTTAGAGTCTGGAGTTTGAGGTGCAGAGGCCTGGAACAGACCAGGGCTTAGTTGTGGAAGGAAGATTGGAGGTAGAGACTTTCAAGCTGTTGTGGAAAAGAGTCAAGTCAAATTCAAAATAAAGCTTGAGGTTGCCTTACCTGCTCCGATTGCTTTCCAGTGTCTTTGAGATGGGAGTGTTTGTGTTGCTTCTTAGCTAGACAGTAGCGGTGTGTCATGATATTTTTATAACTTGGTGACCTTGCTATGTTGCTAGGGTTTGACAGGATATCTTATCCCTTTCGTAGAGGGAAAAGAGTAAGACTTGCTTGCTTTCATGGGAAGTGGGGGGATTTCAAAGGAGAATCTCATGTTTCTTCTGCCCCATGGAAAGAGTGTTTTGTAACTCCTTGCTGGGTAATTTGGAAGACAAGTTCTACACTAACCTGGCTTCTATTTCCTATTTCAGTGTTGTGTGGGATATTTGGTTGCTGCTGTTGTTTACTAAGTTTTTTTGTCTCGGTTGTAGTGTCAAGTACTGTTTCTAATAATGAAATTCTTATAATGAATTCTTACATTGAAAACTATGAACAAAAGTTTGGGAATGAAAGGCTTGTTGGAAGTGGGTTTTTGGATGCTTGTTACCTCAAACATTTTTCTTCTTTCATTTCAGGCTGAAGTACTGATTATGTATAATATTACTGAGGACCAAAGTGTATATGAAGTATTACTTTAAGCTTTCAACACTCTGAATGCAATACTTTATCTTAAATAAATTAATTGATGATTCTTTTATATTCTTTTACAATGTTTTCAATCTGTGAAGTTTTTTTTTTCCTGACAGCCTTTTTTCTTCCTTGCCCAGAGACTTTCATTATGAATTGTTAGGGCTTTGGCATGTTTCAGTGCTTCACCAAGCAGAGAATTCATAATACTTTGCAGAAAGAGCTTCAGATGTTCTCCATGGAGGATGCTGGTACAAATTAATTGGGCTCTTGCTAGGTAGTAGTTGTTGGTCCTTCTTGCACGTGACAGGCAGGAAATACAGAAACTCTCTCTCCTATACTGTACCTACAGTAAGTACTAACAGCCCATTGAAAAGTGTAGGGTTGGATCAGCTGGGGAGCATGTGATACAGAATTTAAATGTATACCTTTGTGTCATCTGATCAAGATGAGTTGTGTTGGATATATTTCTACATTTTGCTTAAAAGCCTTATTGAGCATGATTTTTTCCTTTTCAGCAAACATCTGGTATGATTCAAAAAGAACCATAGGAGGTTAAAAAAAATCTTTAAATTCTTTAGATTCTGCATTAATGACATATAAATATTTATGGATATATTGCTGTTTTAATTAGTGATAATGATTTAATTTGAAATTATTTGATTGACTTGTATAAAGCAGTTGCAATCTGTATTTTGCAGATTGTGCCTGCTTTCACTGCATATATTTTCTAGTATTTCTCTCACTATAATTTTGCTTTCACTTACTGTTTCCTTATATTATTGAATTGAAATCCTATTGATGAGTTCGGAAGTCTGTTTACCTACCACAGCATGTTAGACACTTGTTTAAGTCTTAAACACATCTGTCCTAATAATATGTGTCCTAATTATGCTCCTTTAATGTTTGAAAGAAAATATATGAAAACTAACACATTAGCCCCAAATCTGTGCTTAAGCTTGTGTTTTTTGGTTCTTTATTTTATTTTTCAGTCAGAGTAATAAAGATAACCTTTCTAGACCTTTTTAATCTGTTTGAGACCTCTAAACAGTTCAAGATTAAGTTGTGCTCAGCTTTCTATTTGCTCTTTCTTCAGCACATAAAATGTTTCTTCAGTTGTTTCTTCAGTGGTTGCTCCAAGTAATAAAACTTTAATCAAAATGTGAAGAGTTGATCTTTTTTGGTTTTGTTTTTACAGCTGATTAATTCACTTTCCATTGAAAGTCACTTCCAAATAAGTGGAAAGCTTTGCTTGCGCTCCCTTCTGTTTATCTGGGACGATGTGATAGTGGAAGTTGTCCTAAAGATGAACTCTGCGAAGGGGAGCCACATGCTCCTGTCCAAACTGCCTGGTGGAGAGGCCTACAAAGAGAGGAGAATGGAAATCAATGGAGAAAGAATCTTTAGGAATGCACTCTTTTCATATTCTTTCCCCTTTTGCATCATCTTTTATTTGTCTTGACTTAAAAACTGCTATCTGAAATACATGACGAAATGTAATCCAGTGACTCTTTAATGAAGTAGTTAGAATCAAGTAGCTTTCATGTGTGGGAAAATGACTTAAAGGAGTAATGATCATCAAACGGAAAAGTTCTCTTCACTTGGAAGCAGACTGAAATTCAAGATGATTTTGATGTCAGTGTGTCCAATACAAGTGGCATGTGTCTGCTACAGGCTGAAGAGCAAGACAGAAGAACAAAAATGATGGGACAATAAGATTGTGCAGTTGTAGCTTCCCTTTAGTGAAGTTCTAAGTTACGGGCTTTCAGTTTCCATTTATACTGAGATTTAAAGGAGGTGATGATTGGCAAAGATCTTTTTTTCTTCATGGTGGAACAACTTGAGTTTTTAGTACAAACTTCAAGGGTTTTGTGGACTGCCTAAGTGAGAGGACCAGTGCAATTCTGCAGCCAGCACACAAGAACTTCACTTAAACTGTTGGTAAGCCGCCTGATGTCCAAAGCCATAGCTTTGGATTCTCCTTTTTTCACGGTGGACCACCTCTATAGGGCAGAAACTGTTCTATCATGTTGTGGTGTAATTGACATATTAATTTTGAGTGATACTTTTCTTTTAACGGTAATGACAGGTCTGTAGTCCAGATCTTTTATTTCATACCATATGTCACATTTGTAATTTAACTCTCAACAGTGCTTGGATAATGATTTAAGAGTGCTTTAAGTGTTTGACACTAAGCCCGTAGTGGAGAGAAGTCAGTTATTTACTGTGTGAATTCCCTTCTGGTCCTTGTTAAATAGATTACGCAGCACCTTGTTTTAAGGACAGAGGAAGTAGCTGTATATTCTGAAATGCAATTTTATAGTTTGAAATGAGAAAGGAAAATATAAGTAACAATGGTGTCAGACATAACTTTGAGGTGTGAGAACTTAAATAGGACTTGTACCTTCTGTACACTCACCTGCTAAAGGGCTGTGGCAGTGTCACACAGTCAGGACCCTGTCCTTATATAATGAGATTGGATACATCTGATGGATATGTAAACATCTGGTGAATATGTAAAGATGGCATGTATGGATCTAATGGATCTGTAGCCATGTGTGAGCTCCTAATGTCAGCTGCAAGAAACTCAGTGATTGGGGGGTATTCTTCTGATTGCTTTCAAACCTATGGGCTGTGTTGTAGGCAGGCTGTGATACCTGTAATCAAGTAGTGTTTTTCTTTGTTTTCTGGAATAGTAACTAAAAGGCAGGAGAAAAGCCTTGCTCAGTGTTCTAGCAGTGGGGCTTCTTTCATTGATGAAACATCTCTCGTACGAGGAAAGACTGAGTGAGTTGGGCTTCTTCAGCCTGGAGAAGAGAAGGTCGAGAGGGGGTCTGATCAATGTGTATAAGGACCTGAGGGGAGAATGTAGGGAGGAAGGGGCCAAGCTCTTCTCAGTGGTGGCCAGCGACAGGACAAGGGGCAGTAGGTGTAAGTTGCAACACAGGCAGCTCCATCTCCATGTGAGGAGGAACTTCTTTCCTGTGAGGATGCCAGAGCCCTGGCACAGGCTGCCCAGGGAGGCTGTGGAGTCTCCTTCTCTGGAGATCTTCCAAACCTGCCTGGATGCCACCCTGTGCTCTGGGTGTCCCTGTTGGAGCAGGGAGCTTGGACTAGATGATCTCTAGAGGTCTGCTCCAACCTATAGTTTCTGTGAAATTATAGATTGCCTAGAACTCAACTTGCTAGAAGCTATCTAGCTATCTAGCATTTTGGCGGAAAAATCTATATATCTTAACTTTTCTTGCTAGTTCTTAATGACATGTATCTCAACTTTTTGCTCTGGCTGATATCAGCTCCAATTTAAAAATCATAGCCAAAAAAAGAAGAAAAAACAAGCCACATAACCATACCCTTACTGGAATCTGCCACTAAATAATAACAATAATCATAAAAAAATCCACAAAATACAGTGTAATACTGATAAATTTTCTTGATCTGGGATCTTGTTGAGGGCAGGCAGTCGTTGCAGGAGCAGAACACTTGTTTAGGAGAGGAGACTTCACTTTTATAGCTTGT
This sequence comes from Nothoprocta perdicaria, assembly GCF_003342845.1. Classification (NCBI taxonomy): domain Eukaryota; kingdom Metazoa; phylum Chordata; class Aves; order Tinamiformes; family Tinamidae; genus Nothoprocta; species Nothoprocta perdicaria. The sequence goes on from NW_020455721.1 coordinate 3,538,740, forward strand.
ACTCATGTTGTCATATATAATATATTGACAAGTGTCTTTTGAAATTGCAGTTTTTATCAATTTTGTGCCAAACCCTAGATTACGCCACAGGATTTGCTTCTTTCCAGTTAATGCCTTAGACAGCTTAGAGGGAGTCTTTCTGTAACAATTCCATGCAAAGGATTAAATGTGGTTTTCATAAATGTATAATAAATTAACCTCCTTATTTGAAAGATGCCATTACTTAAATAACAAAGCAGCATTGGAGGAACTTATTATTTTGGAAAGTTCATTTTTAGAGCATGTTGTTTGAACTTTGTTTTTAATAGCTAAATTACAAATGTCTCTAAAAATCAGAGGACAACTCTTCAATTATGAATATTTTTGTCCTATATTTTCCACTTTTAAAGATTTTGCTGCTTGAACTGAGGTGATATAGAAAACCTTTTCTTAAAGGTTAATCAAATAAAGGTCAGTCTGGTTGAAAACTTGGTTAGCCATTTTTTTCCCCCTAAACTTAGTGCATTATATTTTGAATTTTGAGTAGTGTTTAACTACTAAAGTTATTTGTGACCAAATACTGCCTATTCCATGATTTTTTGAAGTATTCAGTGTTCTTGGAGATGTGTATATCTTGGAATTTTCTGGCTGACTGGGTTTCCTCCATCTATGTCAAGTAAAAGGGCAAATGTTTTCATTGCTAAATAGCCAATATCCTCGGTAATTCCAAATGTGGTAAGTGTTTACAGATTTTACTGTGGAGTGCTTTCAGTTTAGCCTGCTTTTGGGAGGTGGGCACAAAACAGTTTTATGTTGCTGTGCTAAGTCCATTCAATTCTAAGGTAATACAAGTTTTGCACCTTTAAAAAAGGAAAGAAAAAAAGAAAAACCCCAAACTCCACTGTTTATTCCATTCTAAGTGGATAATCTTTATTTGCTAGTATTCACCAAATTCTTTATTATTAGAAGAGACCTTCTGCTGCAGGGCTGTAAGGGATAGTTGTATCTTTAATCTGCTGTAGCGAAGCTCTCAAAAGAGCTGAAGTTTGAAGCTTGCTTATTTGTTTGTTTAAGAGTTGTTGTTATGTTTTATCAGTGTGGCAATTTGTGTCTAGTTATTTGACTTAATTGTTTGCTGGTGTTTCCTTCCATCCTGTTGCAGCTTAGCATGTGTGGCTTGGCTCACTTCTGGTGAGGGGTGGTATAGTCTTTGTGGCAGCTGGAAGGTCCAATTCTTAGTACTATTTTGTCTGTGTCTCCCTGTTATTGCTGGGTAGTTCTTACATAAGCACAGAGAATTAAGGAAGCTGTGAAAATGACATATTAGCTGTAGAGAATGCTCAGTGACAAAATGCTGAATATGAGGTTTTCCCCTCATAGTATTGCAGAAACATTGAAAGAAATATTGTATTTCATGGCATACAACTAAGACTGAAAAATGAACTAACATGTAAAGTAGAACTTCTTTGTACGTTCTGCATACTGAGCTGATGATATTCATTGCTTCGGGTGTCTTAGAGCCTAACAACTCAGGAGTTACTGCTCTTATGAACCTAGAATTATCTGGAGTATTGGATACTAAAATCATAGAATGCTTAGGGTTGGAAGGGACCTCAGAGGTCATCCAGTCCAACCCCCCTGCTCACGCAGGGTCACCCAGAGCACGTGGCACAGGGCTGCGTCCAAGCGGGTTTGGAAGACCTCCAGAGAAGGAGACTCCACAACCTCCCTGGGCAGCCTGTGCCAGGGCTCTGTCACCCTCACTGTCAAAAAGTGTTTCCTTAAGTTCCTGTGGAACTTTTGGTGCCTCAGCTTGTGGCCGTTTCCTCTAGTCCTGTCGCTGGCCACCACTGAAAAGAGGCCGCCCCCTCCTCCTCACTGCCTCCCTTGAGGTATTTATAGACACTGACCAGGTCCCCCCTCAGCCTCCTCTTCTCCAGGCTGAACAGGCCCAGCTCTCTCAGCCTTTGCTCACAGGGCAGATGTTCCAGGCCTCTGATCATTCTGGTAGCCCTGCGCTGGACTCTCTCCAGCAGCTCCACATCCCTCTTGTACTGGGGAGCCCAGAACTGGACACAGTACTCCAGATGTGGCCTCACCAGGGCTGAGTAGAGGGGGATGATCACCTCCCTCGACCTGCTGGAGATGCTCTTCTTAATGCACCCCAGGATCCCGTTGGCCGCCTTGGCCACCAGGGCACACTGCTGCCTCATGGTCAACTTGTCATCCACCATGACACCCAGGTCCCTCTCTGCGGGGCTGCTCTCCAGCAGGTCCACCCCTAATCTGTACTGGTGTCCGGGGTTATTCCTCCCCAAGTGCAGGACCCTGCACTTGCCCCTGTTGAACCTCATGAGGTTTCTCACCGCCCAGTCCTCCAGTCTGTCCAGGTCCCTCTGGATGGCAGCACAGCCCTCAGGGCTATCAGCTACTCCACCCAGTTTGGTATCGTTGGCAAACTTGCTGAGGGAGCRCTCCAGCCATTCATCCAGGTCGTTAATGAATAAGTTGAACAGGACCGGACCGAGAACTGACCCCTGGGGGACACCACTAAGTACAGGCCTCCAGCTGGACTCCGCACCATTGACAACCACTCTCTGCACCCTGCCATCGAGCCAATTCCTAATCCACCTCCCCGTCCACACATCTATCCCACACCTTTGGAGCTTGCCCAGGAGGATGCTGTGAGGGACGGTGTCAGAAGCCTTGCTGAAGTCCAGATAGATGACATCCACCGCTCTGCCCTCATCTATCCAGCTAGATATTCCTTCGTAGAAGGTGATCGGGTTAGTCAAGCAGGATTTCCCCTTGGTGAATCCATGCTGGCTACTGCTGAGTACCTTCTCCTCCATGTGTCTGGACACAGCAGCCAGGATGAGCTGTTCTATCACTTTTCCAGGGATGGAGGTGAGGATCACTGGCCTGTAGTTGCCTGGGTCCTCCTCCTTGCCCTTTTATGGGCAAGATGAAGTTTTGAAGCAGGATGAAAGTCTTCACAGCTTGTGAATTACCTATAGAGTCTGGAAGCAGCTTATTCTGCAGCTTGTTGCCTCAAATGTTGCATCAAATTATCAGTATGTTCAGACTGGAATTGGAGGTAGCTACATTGATCATTCCCATTGAAAAGAATGTAGAAAGAAAAAATCTTTGAAATAGTAAGTTGAAGCCCTTCTACCTGTGCTTGATGGAGATTTCTTGAATGTTTTATACTGCCTGTAACATAAAGGAAAGAGAAAATGCTTCCTTTAAAAAGTGGAGAGAAAAGGAACATTTCTGACACTGAAAGGATCCTTTTTGCTTTTACTTGTGAAGTAAAATTTCAATGTAATACAACTATTGAAAACCTTAATTTTTATTTCCTTCCCAGATGAAAGATGACTGTTCCGTGGAGCTTCAACTTTGTTACACTTGAAATATACTAACACTGAATTGAAAGGGAAGCATATTAAGATCTCTTCTTAGTAATAGGGGATTTATAACCTAGCAGTGCCATGTTACAAACTTGGTAGTGATTTGCCTGGAGCACTTATTGTGCTGTCTGATCACAGAATCGCAGAATATCTAAGGTTGGAAGGGACCTCTACAGATCATCTAGTCCAACCTTCCTGTTCAAGCAGGCACACCTACAGCATGTGGCACAGGGTGGCATCCAGGCGGGTTTTGAAGACCTCCAGTGTAGGAGACTCTACAACCTCCCTGGGCAGCCTGTTCCACTGCTCTGTCACCCTCACAGTAAAGAAGTTGCTCCTCACCTGGAGACGGAACTTCCTGTGCTCCAGCTTGTGGCGATTACCCCTCGTCCTATCGCTGGACACCAATGAAAACAGCTTGTCCCCTTCTTCCCTGCATTCTCCCTTCCTGAACTTATACATATTAATCAGATCCCCTCTCAGCCTTCTCTTCTCCAGAGAAAACAGGCCCAGCTCACTCAGCCTCTCTTCATACGAGAGATGTTCCATTCCCTTAATCATCCTGGTTGCTCTTCTCTGGACCCTCTTGAGAAGCTCCACATCCCTCTTCTACTGGGGTGCCCAGAACTGCACACAGTACTCCAGGTGTGGCCTCATCAGAGCTATGATCTGCCAGGTTCCTCTTGAACTGCAGTGTCTGCTAGAATTACCTTGGTTTGATGACTTACCAGTGGAATCTGAGCTACAGGAATATGTAGCCAATGTTGGCCATGAATGTATTTCAAAGGCAGTGACTTAAACCATAATACCTGGTGAGGCTGCATCTGGAGACTGTGTCCAGTTCTGGACTCCCCAGTACAAGAGGGATGTGGAGCTGCTGGAGAGAGTCCAGCGCAGGGCTACGAGGATGATCAGGGGCCTGGAACATCTGCCCTATGAGCAAAGGCTGAGGGAGCTGGGCCTGTTCAGCCTGGAGAAGAGAAGGCTGAGGGGGGACCTGGTCAGTGTCTATAAATACCTCAAGGGAGGCAGTGAGGAGGAGGGGGCGGCCTCTTTTCAGTGGTGGCCAGCGACAGGACTAGAGGAAATGGCCACAAGCTGAGGCACCAAAAGTTCCACAGGAACTTAAGGAAACACTTTTTGACAGTGAGGGTGACAGAGCCCTGGCATAGGCTGCCCAGGGAGGTTGTGGAGTCTCCTTCTCTGGAGGTCTTCCAAACCCGCTTGGACGCAGCCCTGTGCCCCGTGCTCTAGGTGACCCTGCGTGAGCAGGGGGGTTGGACTCGATGACCTCTGAGGTCCCTTCCAACCTTAAGCATTCTGGGATTCTATGGTGCAGTGGCTGAGCACATGCCCTGCTGTCACTGGTGACATGCAGCTTAATCCCCACGAATCCAGTTTTGCCCCAGCTCCTCTTTGTGGATGGCACCGAGTGAGAGGACACCCTCAGGAGCGGGGCTCTGCAGTTACCCCCAAGGCTTTATTCCTGGCTTGATGTTGCTTTTGCACGTTATGTTAGAATGGATGTTGGCTTTACTCCAGTTTCTTAATAAGTGATAGGGTTTCCACTTGGTGAGCTACTGAACTAAAGAAACAGGCTTCTATTCATACTGTTATAATGGAAACTATTCTTTTTACCTTAGTTTTTTTCCCAAATGTATCTCATTTAGTGGATAAATATATTTCCTCATATTTAGGGATTTCAGTCTCCTGGTTATTCATAGCGAGACAGATTCGTTGCAGAAATGTTAGGCAGTCGAGGCAGCTTTCAACCATCATGAAAAAGGCTCCGTTGAGGGAAAGGTACCTTCTTGTGAAGTAAAAAGAGCTGGAGAGAGCAGAAATGTGGCTTAGGAGCTACCCTTAAGCCTCATTGCTCCCTAAGGAAGCAATCCCTAAGTAGGATTGTCTGTGTAACCTTGTGTTCATCGCCGCCCACGCTAACTGGTTGACTGGGGCGACTATGGGATGGCAGCGCTTGTAGCTGTTCTCTGATCTTATGCTGCTGAGTGAGTCCAGATTGCTAGAGTATGTTAAGGAAAATAAGAAAAACCATTCTTCCTGGCAACTGTAATGGAACTTTTTTTATATACATATCCTATTTTTTTGCAAATGTAGTTGTTGCTCATAGGGAAAAAGTCTGAGCCCTCATAGTCTGAGGGCTAAACTGGACTTGCTTAGTATTTCTAGGATTTTTATGAGAAAATTGTGAGAATTGCCTTTTTAGTAGGTGATTTAGCAATGAGAGATGAAGACTTACTTATTTTAAATATTTGTTAGAAAGTGCACAGCTGGAAATTTTTTCAGGAGTGTTTTCTTTTATGCATATCATGCTTCATATCAAGAAAGTATCCAGGTACAGGTGGGTGTGAGCTACTGTGAAAGTATATTGAAAACTTTGTTTTCTGAAGGCACTATTTAGGCTTTTCTTACTGTGACATGACTAAATTTTGTGTGAAGGACAATAGAGTTTCGATTCTTAGACTGTTGGTTATCAAATCAGAGGAAAAAAAAACATTCAAAACTTCACTACTTTTGTGGAGTTTGAGACTGGAAAGTATTTAGAAAAAAAAAAAAGCAGAAACAACCTCAAACCATTATGTCCACATCAAGTGTATTTACAATAAATTAAGAAAAGCTATATGGGTGTTCATAACTAGTTGGTAGTAAATAATGAGTAGATAAACACAAGTGTATACATGTGGCATCCTGAGAACAAATTAATTTTGCTGTTTTGTGACAGCACTTATTAGCAACCAGATGATTAAAGATAAATTGGTTTAGTTCTGGATTACAGCTGTCTAACGAGCAGTGCAAAAATGCAGTGAAGAGCGACCCAGAAGGAGAAGGCTCTGAGTTGTACGCTACAGGACAGTTGAGTATCAGTGTTACTCAAAAAAATGACACTTCAGTGCGTTTTTTCCAGAGGCCAACATTTGCCTCTGCACTGAAACATCACCCTAACATGCTTCGTATTTGCCTTCATGAACTTAACAGCAGTGATAAAAGTAGGTCATCGCTTTAAAAACGGTGATACGCTTGCAGCCTACATTATTTATAGCTTAATAGCATTGACTGCATAACTCATTTTGGCAAAATAAAAGCCAGAAAACCCATGTTATGGGAGCAGACAAACGTAAAGGGAATTTGAGAGTTGTAAGAACCTCTTAATAGAAAATGCATGACCTCTTCAGTTTTTGTTTCAGATGACTTGTGTACACGTCTTTTTGAATTCTAAGATTTTGCAGTTCCACAAATTGTAAGTTTTATTTAATACATTTTCTTTTTTCTCTTAATTGTTAAACACTTATACTACCATTTTTTTTGGAATTAAGTTAATAACAGCGGTAGGCAACTGTCTCATACCGATGAAGATGAAGATAGGGAGCAGTAAGGAAGAATTAGTAATTATAATCTGTATTTCTAACACAAGCTTTTTGGATACAGAGAGCTAATTAAATTAAATCTACTGCTTTCATAACTATAGGGTGGCAGCTTTCTCCTTTTTTGATGGAGAGAGTGTTCATCTTATTAAACACTTCCATTTCATCGTAGTTTCTTCTTTTCCTTTTTGAGTATTTATTTAAGAAAAATCTCAGTTTTGTGAATTGTTAATCTTTGAACTGAAATACAACTGAAAAGTTGCACTACTTCAGAAAATGATTCATTCTCTGATCTTTTGTCAACTCTACTATGCAGGCTAAGCATTGTGCAGCGCTACACCTTTTAATTTGAGGCATGCACAGAATTTTGGAAATAGTTCTTTTTTTATGCTGTTTTGTATTGCTGTTTCTCATTGTTTTGTGTACCCAAGTTGCCTAGCTTACAAAGATGTCAGGAGGTGATATTACATGTACTAAATTTTACTAAAACATTTATTTATTAAAAGCAGTCTAACAAACTTGTCTCTTGATGTCAGCATAAACACATTCTCATGGAATAACTATTTTTTCTAACTGTTTCCATTTGTCTCAGCCCATGCAAACTTATGCTCATATGCAAACAGTCAGTGTGTTATATAAATAGGATTTCCTTTAGTTTTATTTGATATTTTTTAAAGCATTTTTGATAATTTGCCTAATGGCTTGACTCAGGTAGTACTTTGTATTGTCAGGAGTGCAGATGTTATGGGTATAAAAAAAAAAATACCACTGTGCACAAAATAAAGGTGCTGGGACAAGCAGTGTTCCCAGGTTCAAATCTCTCATAGTTATCTCCCTACGTTTTGCATACTGAATGGTCCAAGGTTAAAACTTTTCCCAGGTATTTGCATGGGTTTTGCATAGGGAAGCATTCTTGTGGGTTGTTAACCCTACCCCATAGTTGCAGTTAGGAAATTTGCATGCCATTTACTTTCTGTTTATTGAAGCAAGTGTTGCACAAAGTTCAGTGTATCAGCTCCTTTTAGGTATCATCAGGAGGCACTTAAAAAAATGTTGTGTTTCTTAGCATGCTATAGCAGACATGAGATTTAGAAGGTAAATTATAGTAGGCGTGACCTTTCAATAACACATGCTTATTCCAAAGCATTTTTCCAAATGTAACATCTTTAGTGTATGAAAGGCTTAGATTTGAAGCTAATTCTTCAGAGCAGCAGCAAATAAGAGCTATAGGGGATGTATATATATATTTCTGTCAGTTCTTTTACTCTACCAGGCTACTGTGAAAGAAGCATATTTTTACATTTTACACATTTACACAAAAACATTGCATATCTTGGTATGATGACTTGTTGCCATTTGAAATGACTGATAGCATGAGCTGCTGGATTTGTTTTTGGGTCTGTGTTCCTCACAGTAAATTGTGATTTGTGGTCATATGTTTCTTAGTATATTAATTTTGGTTTCTTTTTGAGGCATAAGCAATATTCATTATTCTTTTGGGTTTGCAGGCTTGAATTTAGATTACTGATTTTTTTTGAAAACTTAGTTCTATGACTGCTTTTAGGATATATCACTAGTTATGTTTTGAACTGGAATTGCTTTTAGGATATTGTAGACTGCAAGTTGTAGTGACTTTCTCCCTTTGACTGTTCCAAGTAGACTTGTTAAACAGCAATTACTTACCGGTTGTCATATTTGCATGTGACAGTTGACCAGTTGATTTCACTATTTCTGTAGGTCCTACTGCCCCTTCTTGTCTTCTGGCACTGAAAAGAGGTTTCCACATCTTAGGATGCTCATGTAACCATGATCAGAGAGTGTCAATGCAAGGGTGTTGTGAAGAGATAAAATTACTGGTAATTTCAAGAGCAGCAATTAGAATCCCTTATCCTTACACCTGTGTTGATTATTTGCAAAAGAAAATTAGCACCCTGCTAGCTTCTTGGCTCACTGAGGCCACCTGAGAGCTCTTTTGGCCTAGAGTCCACCGAGAACAGTGAGGAAGTGGGCAGCCTGCTTGCCCTGTGTCCCCGCTTGAGATCCAGAATCACAAGTCAATCCACCAGAAATCATGAATGCCCCCAGGTCTCAATGCACTATATTTCTGTGGTGTTCTTGGCTGTTGAACTCTATTCATCCTCTGTGCTTGTGTTCACATGAAGAAGGATTAGTGCTGCCTGCTCTCTCATTTGGAGGTTGCTTTCATTCTGGTGGGGAGGCAAGGGCTCTCCTTCCTCACGGGGCCTGTTTCTGCTCAGGAATCGGCTTCCCTTCATTCCCTATCCTTCTGCAGCTCAACGTGGTTCCTGGCCTCAAGTCCCTGCAGGTTGCTGTGAGCCATGGTGCATCAGTCTCCTCTTCAAAAAGGAACTGCTGAAAATGGGGAAAATGACTGGAGCTTCTTGCCCTGAGTTAAGACCTATAGGACCTTTTCTCTTTTTAATCTTTTCATTTATTTATTGTAAAGACAGTTGCTTACCTGTTGGCATCCCAGTCTCATGAGAAGTGAATTTAGAAAGAAGATAGATCTGCACGTAGTGCAATGGTAGGAAGTTGCTTGTTCGAGTTTGCTAAAGTGCTGCTCACAAGGAAAGCTTAAGGTTTTAGGTTACAATTTTAGGTTTGATTCTTTTTTCTCAAAAAAGTAAACCTACAGGCAGCCCAAATACTGTAATGTGATAAATTCATTGAATCTTGACTTTGCATGGAGATGGAGATTGACTTAGGCTGTGTTTAAATGGTACAAGACAATTCAAATCTGTGGTTGCTACTCCTTTTGACCTTGTATTATCTAGGACCAAGAGTAGAAGATTTTGTATGTACCCATTTTAGGGGGCTATTTAAATCTTTTAAATTTTGTTGTACTTAATGAGACGGAAATTGAAGCTATTAACAATTGGCAAATAATGTCTATTTCCAGCATGAGGGCTTCCTTAGCAGTTGAAACTTCATTTGAAGAGCCCTTCATTTGGAGGTGGTGTCTGCTAAGCAGCCTCTGTTGTGTTTCTACTCCCAGGCCTCAGCTGGGCCACTACTAACAGTTGCCTTGTTGTTTTCTCTTACTGCACGGATCAATTCTGTACCAAAACAGATTAACTTCTTGTATTTTTTTAATCTCAGGTTCCTTCCATTATCTGGGTAATTGTGCAGCCAAATAAACAGTTGTCTCGTATTAGTGAGAAGATGGTGGGGAGGGCAAGGGAGGTTGCTTAAGCTTGTAATGCTGGGAGTTTACATACAAGGGAAGTTTTGTAAAGCTTCTCTGTAAAACTGTTAGCTGTGACTTGTAGCAGACCAGTATTAGCAAACATACCAGGCTATCAGAATGGGACTGGAAAAGTTCTCTTAATGCAATTGCTTACTTTTCAAAATGATTTACTACTCTTGGTTAGGGCTTCTTTAGCATAACACAGCATATTAGAGAGAACAATAAGCAATGCTTGCAACCCTGAGTTTCCATATTTTGCCTTAAAAATATATCTGGGGTTTATAAAAACACAGTTCAAAGAAAGTAACTTCTATTATTACTATATGCTGATCTTGAAATATTATAGATTTATCTTTTTTTACTTGATTAATAGAGGAAAATAAAAACTTTTAAAATATTGGTTGATTTCACCAGTGTATCAACATCAGAAATTCAAAGCAGCTCTGATTCTGCAGACAAGAGTAGATGTTATTCTTGAAAACCTGAACAGGGATTCCAAGATAATCATGTAGGGGACTTTGCCTTTTCTGCATAGACCAAACATGTATTACATGTTTTAACCTCATAGCTCATTTCTGTTGTATAGCGAAGAGGATAAAGTCATCTCCTCTTTTCTGTCGTGGTTGAGCACTGCTTTGTCTTACGAGCACCTTTAGAGTAGCTAGGTTTTGGCTGAGAGCTGTAATGTGAGAGAAGGGCAAACTACTTTTGGCTTACTTTAAAATACTGGGCTGTCCTGAAGCTGTTTTACAATCAACTTGGCCATCCACACTGTGGGAGCAGGGTAATAGTACCTTTGAAAGCTGTCTCAGTATTAAGTTATTCTGCATGAGTCAGACTGTGACTGGGGTTTTTTTTGTGTGTGCATGTGATGTTTAACATCTGTTACTTGTGACTAAATGGATGATTTTTTTTCATTCTAGGTATATGATTACAACTATCGTTCAACCAGTGGCTTTTTCTTATTTAAGATCTATTTTTTATTGTTGACTGAAAGCATTGCTTAATTACTGCTCTGTCCAGTTATGTTTATAACTCCTACGATCTATAGGTAGTGGTCTTTATTTTAAGCTGACAAATTTCTCACGTGGATTTTAAGGTGTGGTTAAGGTAGCACCGTTTCATCTATTGATGAGGTTCGTTTCTACCACTTGAGCATCTTCCAGATGGTTATGCTGTAGCTCTACGTTGCTGGCAGCAGGCTAAAGCACTTGCACCTTCCTGCTCCTTTCTGCTAGATGCAACTGTCTGCTGAGTTGTGCCATTGCATCTGTGTCTGCCTCAGCTTTGTAACTTGCATCTCTGACATGGTCCACACGGGAGGCTCGTTTTCTGTAGTGATCAGACTACCAGCATTTCCCCAAGTGTGAGTTCCCTCCCTTTGCTCCTGCACTGATCACTGAGCCTGCCCAAAACTAGTCCTACAAAGGAAGCAAATAGTTCTTCACTGGTTTAGCATCGCAGCAGGGGCACAGACCCCCAAAATACCAGCATAAGAGAAAATAGCTGATGCAATTAGGCATGGAAGTGTATTAACTATTTTAGCAACATTTCACACTTTGGCTTTTCCTTCTAAATCTTATCAGTGACAGTATTTTTGTTCGGTTCCTCTATTATTGTAAATTTTTAGTTTCTGTAGTCAAGTTTTAAAAACCTATGCGTTTTCATGAAAATGTGACCTGTGAGAATGTGCACTTTGCAGTTTCCGTGCTGTTTTGGAGCAGTTTGTGCTGGAGCAGTACGTAAGAGCCAGTCAGTGGCAGTTCTCAGTTTCTTATTTTACTCAAGTTTCTCCTGACACAGTTGTTGGTTCCTTAAGCCCTCAGATGTTCTCATTGTAGTGGAATGCAGTCATGTCTGAGAAACATGGCAGTCCTTCGATAGGATGCATGTGGAAACCCATTTTGTCTTCTCCCACAAAAGAATCTTAATTAGTAGGAAGACTCTTAACTAACTACTAGAGCTTTTTGCTGTATTTATTGGTTTGCCAAGCCTAGCGATCTGGGACCTTTAAGTATATAAAATAGGAATGCAGTATCTGTGTGCTATGACAGAAAAGAAAGAAATGTGATTGGTGCAGAATATTTATGTAGCAAAAGGAAATTGAAATTTTAGCCTTCACTATAGTTTGGTCTGCATCTAGGAATTGAGTTTTTTGCAGTTTGGTTTAGAGTTGCTTAGCGTTTATGTAACACAAACTCTGTATGTATCACTTGGAAATCTTTTCATTTAAACTAAAAGGTACTTTTGTCTCTTCTCCATTCCCTTTCCTATTTGCTGGGACAGAAATGCAAATGCTTGTTCTAGGATTCAAGAACCTATTGGTGTTGTCAGAAGCAATATCCAGTTGTTAAGTGAAGTGCCGTACAGCTTGTAGGTTCTTGACTTGTATAAGATAATATTATGTGATATAACTGGATGTAGCATTAGATATTTGAGGGATAGAGAAAGGATTATCTAGAGCAAATGCATGAGCTGGTTCATTAACCAGCCAAGCTGCATATTCAAAGCTCAGCAACACTTTAGCATCTTAAATATTAGTATCAAATTAGTGTATCAAATGACAGAATGGCAATGGGGTGTTGATGGTGGATTTGGAAAATATACCCCTGAACAGTCTTTCTAATCTGTACAGCCTTTATAGGTAAAGGTAACATTTTATTAGACTATGAATATAGTTGAAGAAGTAGATGTGCTTTTGGATATGCAAACTTAACTTCTGGAATGGGATCGTTTGACTTCAAAGGTAAATACAAGCTGAGAACTGTTGCTCAAGTCTTTATTAGGTATGAGTCTATCACACCTCTGAAGAAAAAAGGAGCTGGTTCTTGTGGTGTGATTGATGATGATGATGATGATGATGATAAAATCATCTTTTCTGGGGAAGGAGACAAGCCTGTGTCTCAGATGATGACTTTAGGCTCATGTCTTCATCTAGAGAGAAGATTACAGTGGCATGGGGGACTTATCTTTCTGTGCTGTGGATGATATCGTTACTGGCTCCTAAAATTGATGAGGTAGCTTATTGAGGTGACTAATATTACTTTTGATATATGCCAGAATAGTTTGTCAGGTGAGCATCATCAACTGAAGGCCCTGCTTTAAATGTCTGGAAATATTACTGGACACTAGTTAGCTCTGTGTGCAGAACAAATAAAGTTTTAAGCACTTCTGGAAATGTCTTTGAGCTTTGCAACATGAGCTCTTCAGCAAGGCTCTGGTTGCCTGCCTGCTTGCAGCGTTGAGCTCTGTGTAGTGCATCTGCCAGTGCTTTGTGCTATGATGTGTTTAGACACACTCACCTTTAGTAAAAACGGTGCACCATAAAAATATAGGATGCACATATTTTAATAATCTTTTTTTTGTATTTTTAATGCATCAAAATAACGTAAAACAAAAAAATGAAGACAATACTCAAGCTAAGCACGGTCTATATTTTGGCAATGTGTGCATTACAGAAATGAAGGCTTTAAGGACTTTCTATGGAATTTTTCTCTTAAACGTAGTATTACATAGTTTCTTTGGAGGTGAGTTGAAAAAAACATGGTAATTGAACGCTGTGGTATTAGTTTCATAAATGTTTACTATTTGAATTCCAATAATCTAATTTTTCTATAGATGGGTAATACTTAATTGCTGAGTAGAATTACTTTTGCTAAGAGAGTAACCTTTAAAATTTGTGTGCATGATGTGATGATATTGACTAATTAATTACCCAGTAGGGAAACAAAAGCAAATGCAAAACTTAAATATCTTGTTATTTGCAGTGCATCAGTAAGATGAGGCAGTTTGAGTAGTGACCTTTTCAATGACCAATGCACATTTTGTTCTTCAAAGGCATCAGTGTTAAATATACAAATGCTTGCAAGAGCTGTGGTAAATATTTCCTATTTGAGTAGTTTTCATAATAGTCAGTCTCAAATTTGCTTTTTCAGTGTGACAGAAACCACTTAAATAGGCCTGTTGAAACTGGAATCTTTCTGTGAATCAGAGGTGTGATGGGAAAAAGGTCTGAGGCTGACAATGATTTTTGGTGTTTCAGTTAACTAAGAAATACACAGCTCTTCTTACCTCAGACTCCTGTGTGGCAGTGAAAAGGGGCTGCTATGCTAAGCTCTTACCAGCCTTAGTAAATGAATTTACCCTATGACATTTTACCATATAATTATGTTTCCCAAATCATTATTTTTTTATGTGGATAGATCAGTAAGCCTGCTTATTTATGCTATGTATTATAGTGGCCCATTTGCTAGTCCTAGCTTGTATGGATTTTATTAGGGATAGTAATATTATGTTGAAAAAAGCATAGCCTTCCGCGGGTTTCCTACCTCTGATGTGTGCGCTTAGGTTCTCAAATGTTAAACTGAGACATTTAGTGCTGTCTTTGATGATGTTTTTTAATGATTTGCACAGTTGCTGTCCACTTCAGTTTGAATCTTCAGTCTGAGCGTGACTATAAAGGTCTGTAACCTTTCCGAGTAGCTCAAAGCCTGCCTCTGTTAATAAGAGCCTTCAATGAGCCTTGTTAGAGCAGCTACATCTTTTAATAAACCTTGAAGCACACAGAAATAATGTTTTAAAATGCCAGAGATGCTTTTTCGGAAATGACATTGTAGCAGTGCAAAAGTGTAGCCTGTGTATCAGAAAATGGAAGAATAAGTGAATTAGCTGTTTAATTTACTACCAAATAATGCTCTGTCTTTTAATATTAATACTTTGTTTTTAAGGGGAAAAAGGCTAGGCATGTATCATACTTCAAAATGACAGGGGCCGAAGGACATACTGAAGACTTTAAAAAAGTCTATTTTATGTGTACGTGGTAAACTCTTGTTTTGAAAATAAATATAATCTTTATCTCACATTGGAAGAGTTGAGATGGAAAAGCATGTGCCATTATATATGTCTGAATCTTGACTCTGTAAGGAGCTAATAACATTTGATTTTAAGTCACTTTTTACACAGTATTCAGAAAATTGTGTTTTGAAAATCTAAAAGTCTGTAAAAAGATTCTGTTTCTGTTTAAAAATGTCAGACAACTTGTGAATAATTTATATGCTTTGAGACAGGATATTTTTTGTGAATATTATGCCGGTCATCTTGAGTGTTTGTTTCGGTCCAAGGATTTAATTCTACTTGATGTGTGTAAGTAATCACATTTGTTGGGGAGGTTGGATTGTGTGCACAGGTCAAAATCGGAGAGGAACAGTAGTACTTATTTTGATGATGTTTGTATGATGTAGGTGTAGGTCTTTGATGGTCTGTTTGGAGTTTAAGCACGTGATGATACCCAATGTGACAAAGGTATGTGGCTCCCAACCAGGAATGCAAGTAAAATTCTGTTCCTTTTAAATCAAAACACAGTAAGTCCCCCAAAAGAGCGTGCCTAGTGCTGTGCTGGCTTGACAGTAGACCTGGCACAGATCGTTTCCCGTTTGTAACAAACGTGAAAGAAAAACCTATTTGGTTTGGACCGGCCTGGGGGCAAAAGCCACGTTTTCAGTTTTTCTCTGCCAGCAATAGGGAAACTGAGGCAGCATCTTTCCTTAGGAAAAGGTGCTGTGGGATGACTCAATATTAGGACTAACTTTGCACTTCCAGATGGGGCGCCTTGAAGGCATGAGGTTCTCTGCTCTGTCTACAGTGGCAGAAGAACTTGGTGGTCGGGTTTGCAGCGCGCCTCTATATGGTGAGCGCGCCTCTGTATGGTGCTTTCAGGCTCCTGGGCTTTCCTCATGTACTTGGCATTAGCTTTGCTCTCCAAATCACCAATTTGAATTTTTACTTCAATTTAGCTGCTGGCTGCTTAGCTGTGAATATTGGCCGGAAAGCTGTGAAGGTCCCTATGTTTCTGTATCCTGCTGGTCATATTCTGATATTGTCACTTACAGGTGACTTTTTTCCTCCTTATCTAGAGAGCTCTCTTAAATGCACTTGTAGGAAGAGCTGTTTTCTTTAGGTTACTGTCTCAAGGCCAGTCTAAAGAGATAAGACTATTTACAAACTAACATCTTGTAACTTTGTGAACTTAAGGTAGGTTTGTAATGTCAGGGAATCCTGTGTTGCCATTGTGCCACTTGCCTTATCACTGGCAATGTTTTATTGCTTTCCATTAGGCTTTCCTCTACTGAAATGCTGGGAAAATTGTGAGTGTGATGGCAAAGAGCTCATGTCTTCTCCCCCTAGAAGGAATGATTACCCTTTAGAAAAGGCTTATTTTGACTAAAAGCATTATTACCCCTGTGTAGTAAAACTCAAACTATGTTGATGAAGGACAGGAAGAAGGGCTGGGTTTTTTGGTTAAGGATTTGTCGGTAGAATTCACTAGAAGCTTTCAAACAAATAATTTTGGTATGGGACGATTACAAGTGGAAAATTGGACCTGCTTTGGTGAGTGTGACCTGCAGGAGCTTGATATGCCTTTTTAAAATTTATCTTTGAAAGCCAAGGAAAGGTAAATCGCAGAACGTGAGCTAAGTGAAAACAGATGTGAGGACAGTGAAGTCATAAGATATAAATAATCCAAAGTGAGATAGTGATCACAGGAGATGCTAGATTAAACTCCAACCCTCAACATGAAAAGGAGAGAAGAGGGAACCATTCTGTTAGATCCTCTAGTGAGAGAACCATACAATAAATTGTAGATAACTATAGGCCTTGATCTCTAAGAGACAGTCAAGTATCTTTTATCTACTGAAAGCGGTAAGGTGAAATTTGCCTGTGAAATATTTTGATTTTTCAGAAAATGTGACATTAATATGGTCACGGTTCCAACATACAGCAGAAGGAAAAGGAGTGTGTAAGTTTGAGACTTCGCTCAATTCATCATAATGAATTTGAAGCAGGCAGCCTTGTGCTAATTGTCTGTGAGAACTTGCTTACATGTTGCTGGGAGGGTTTTTGGGATGTGGGCATGTGCCGTGTTTTGGGAGTTTGGTGCTCCCAGAGATTCACTGAAACCACTTGTATGGCATACAAGCTGTTTATGGCACCTAGTCTATAATTATTGCATTTTATTTGTTGCTGAGCATTATCCGAAATTCCAAATCGGTTAAGAATGTAAAATTTGTAAAATTTCTTCTTAAATTTGTTGGAAATAGGAGTCCGCAAGTTCTAGCCCTTCCCTCCAGCACCTGGGAATGGCATGGAATGGGGAGCTCTGCATTTTATTTGGAAATTTGATCCTTCCCCATTGCAACCTTGATGTGTGTGTGCACACACACACAGAGTATGGAGTATATGGAGTATAGGACATGGTTAGGTAGATGCTTATTGAACTGGGCACTGTCCTCTTCTGTGTTAACTCTTTTAGGCCCATTTCCAGGTCATTTTGACTTTCCTGCGACTGTATATCTGAAATGAAATGGAGGCTTGTTGCTTCCCTGGAGTTCAAGATAGGAAAGATGAAGGTAAATCTTGCCAAGGGATGCTGCTCCCAGTGTGGAGCCAAAGTGGAGGCAGGGGGAAAAACAATACTCAGAAGTCTCCCTTATGTTTTTGATCCATCGGACACTGTGAGTCTTTTCTTTGAAAGAAATAGAGAAGCCTTAAGCAAAGCTGTCCCCTCAAAGGGCAGTGAGTTTTGCTGTAATATGCAATGATTTTTCCTGTGATTTTGCTTAGAGATTGTGTTTGAAATCGAGTTGGATCCTAACACCCACCTTCTCTTGTTTGTGTACGTGGCCTTGGTTTTATTCTAGGTAACTGCTGCTCCATCAGGTGTGTGGTGTCTCAAATGGGTGTTCGCCCTGTCTGGGCGTGATTGAATTGGATCACTCTGAGACCATAAAATGGGAATTTTCCACAGAAAACTGGCATACTGAACACTCTGGTGACTGTACACGTTGTCACAAGTTTCCAAATAGGTTTTGTCCTGCTGTACCCAGTCTCAATGTTCACATCTGTCTGCCCCTCTGCACTCATCTTTCACAGTGCACCTTTGCTTTTCCCTTTTCCCTTGAATAGCCTTCCTTTCTGCTCTGGCCGCAGAAGGACACAGAAATAGAAATGTTATTTTGCCTTAAAGGTTTGCAAGCCAAGTGCAATCAAACGTGTTGGTGGGATTTGGTGGAGAAGCTTGAGCTGCTGCTTCCTGTGCTGCATCCCTCTATTACACACATAAACAGTAACCTTTAATTTCCGGTGTGCTCAGTCTGGAGCCTTCACAAGCTCTAAATTCTGCTGATAATACAGGCTAGGGATGAGGACTGGGAATTAACCACAGCAAAGATTTAGCTGGCTGCTGGGTATGGCACCTTAAGCTCTTATCTCTGGCATTTCAGAAAACTGATAAAGCAACAAATAGATGAGGTGTGAAGGTAGTTCTGAGCAAGTCAATAAATAGCTTGAAGCTACAATTTAATAAGTGTTTGGGCATATCTAGCTCGAATAGCTTATATATTTTAACTTTCTCTTAAAAGTGATAGGTGAAACTTAAATCCATATTCCCTGTGGTGTTAGATATCAGGAGAAATAAGTGGAAGCAAGGCATTTGAAATCGATAAATTGCTTCTAGGTACAAATTAATGCTGGCAAATGTAGAGGGGAAAAGAAGATTGTGAAACAGATACAGAACTAAAGTTTTGCTTTAGCTTATGGACTACAGCACAGACCAGAGCCTGGCTCTTGTGAAAAAGAATATAAGGAAATTATCCTCAGGAAGTTATGCTTTGTAAACCAGTTTGTACAGAACAGTTGTGTTGGATATGAAATCTGTAGAGTAAAGCTGCTTCATTTCAAGTATATTATAAAATAGATCTGTGGTATTTAAATGCTTTTAAAATTAATTATTTGTGGTGTAATTGATTTGGAAGCAAAGCTTTTTTTTCTGATTTTTGGGGGGGTTAAAATTTGTGCTCTCCTTGGACATCTTTCACTTTATCATTGCTTTTGGTGGATCTTATTGTTTACGTGGACTAGAAGTGAGTAGATAATTAGAAGACCTTTTTGTATTTGTGTGTGTGTGTATATATACACACATATATAGTCCATATAATATATATAGGAGTATATATATTCCCTATATTATAGGGAATATAGAGAGGGAGAGCGAAAGGTTCCTATCTATGTAGAGCCGGGCAGAAAAGGCCCCTGGTTTCTGCCTGTTGTGGTTGGGGCTGCAGCTGCTGCATGGGTACGTGGTGGGACTGAGGTGCTCTGGCTCTCCCCTGCGTGCAGCAGCCACAGCCATTAACGTTTCATTAACTGCGAAGGCAGAAGCACCTGTTGAGTTGAGTGAGACTTGTCCACACATGTTGCACTGAAAGGAGACTAAAATGATCTTCCTTGAGGGACAGGTCATAGTCAACCCGTACTTACTCTATGGGTATCAAAGGTAAATTGCTTAATATTTATAATGTGTTTTGAAGCTTCTAGTTGGACAGTATGGTGCAATACTTTTTATTTTGGTGTATGACTTCTGCCTGTTAGTGGCTGAGATAGAAACTATCGGTGTGTGTTTGCTAATTTGAGTAACTTTGTTTTACATGAGGCTCTATGGAGGGAATACACAAAGACTGGGAAAAAAGCACTGAATCGCACAGCATGTACTATTTTTGGAAGATCAGTTAGGCTAGAGAGTTGAGGAGGAGGAAGAGTTGCTGGGATTTTTCCAAATTTTCTATACAAAACAAACTCTACTTGCGTTGATCATCTGAATGAGCTGCTGGCGTTATTTGCACATCGTTGTAGGTTGGCTAAAGTAGATTGAGCTTTTTTTCTAATGTAGGATAAATTGCTCATATTAGTAGCATTTGCATTTAAATTGTGAACAATGAGGACAGGCTCTCAGTGAGTGAAAGAAGCAGAGGACTTTTGGTATGTACCAGAATTGCTTGTACCTAAGAGTGGGATAAAATGCCCACCTTAGAGCTCAGTGCTCTGCGTGTGACACCTGCCATGTGCTGCTGCCCAAGGGGATCCGGATGCCTCTACATTGCACTGTGATGAACAGCGTGATCATATGAGTGGCTTTCTGCCAACTCACCTCTTCACTTGCTTTTTGTCTCCTTCATTGGCTCCTTTGTTTGTATGTATGTTGATTTTAAGGACTAATTGTATGATTCATTCTATAAAAAATGGTGAAGTCTTTATTTTGGAGGAACACATTGAAATTCAGGCCTTCTTTTCGCATTTGGTGTATAATACCATGCATGGAGAAGTCTTTGACTATTTGACTGAAGAGTTATTAGAAAAAGGTCTTTTCCAAGCCTGTAAGCTTTTATCATGCTAGAAAGCAAAGTTGAATGTAGAGTGTGGTCATATCCTTATATTGATAAATGGAATAATTTTCCATTAAAATAAAAACCTAGAAGACAAATGACACTGTGGAATGCAAAGAAAAATCCAAAGATGTTTATGGCACGGTAGCCAGAGCCTGAGAAGTCCGTAACTGGACTGTGGTATTTTGTTCTGACCAACGAGGAGAGCAAGCAGGCAAGGCAATGCTAGATGTTGCTGATGGTCATACAGTGAAGGGAAACAAAAGGTTTATCTTAGTCACTGGCCGAGTTGAAATAAAGTTTGTTCTTCCATGGGCCTTTTCCTCTGTGTTGCATCCTGTTCCGCATGCTTGTGCCAGGCTGCGAGGCTTGTGCTGGTGGGAGCACTCCGAGGTGCGGATTCCTTTCTCTGCACTTTTTTCATATATAGAAATGTTAGCTCAGCTAGTATATTTTCCAGGCTCTATTTACAATATGTCTTCTGGGTATCCTCAGGTTTTCCGAGTTCTGCAGGCAGCAGCAGAGTGTCGAGAGCTGTTGAGCTGGCCCCAGCTCTCTCCCCATCTGCACGTGCAGTTAGCTGGGGAGATGCAGCAGGGCTGCTGCTCTGGCATGGGGTAAGAGCAGCACACTGGGCATTGGGTTCAGTGCTGGACAAAGGGAAAAAAGTCTCTTTCTTGTACAGAAAACATGATCTCGCTTTGGAAGGGTTTGGAAAACTTATCAGTGAACCTGCAGTTGTGCCTCAGCTGTCTAGCCACTTGAGAATGTAATTATTGAAGATGCTTAGTTTCTTCAAAACAGAAGAAAACAGGAAAGCTTACCTGTGCAATTAATTCACTAATGGAAAGTGCTAATGGAGAAGAAAAAAGAGCAGCTTTGCAAATCTGCAGTTCACATTAGGGGAAGCAGTGTGATAGGGGAAATATTTCTGTACTGAACAGGTGTGCTGTATTTCTTGGCTTGATAAACAACCAGCCTTTCTCTGTGGGGTCGGGTCTTTAAATAACTCTTGCAGGGTGAACCAGGCTGTAATATTTTCATTAAATGTGGACAGAGTAATCTGTCACGAACAGAGTACTTTAGAAAACCAACGAGGAAAAAAGTCTTGTTCAAATCAAGCTGACCCTCTAATTTTACGTCTCAATACCACAGATGAGAGCAGGACTGTTTTGAAAGACATTTGCAATCTGAAAAGTTAACATTTCCAGCATATGTTTGTCTGTGTGTTGCGTATAATTGGTAAATGTGTGGTAGGTTTTCTGAGGTGGCAACTGCAATTGTGGCTTTTGGATTTCAAACAAATGCCATCTGGAAGTTCCTGCTAGCTTTGGGGGTTGCCTCTTAGTTGTGGTTGAGGGAGCCGGCAAGAGGAAAGTGCTTGCTTGCAATCCTAAGCCAAACATGTCGCTGGAAAGTTTGTGGTTTCTATATGTAGTATGAAGTTTGGAGAGCCAGCAAATGATGGCAAGAATATTCTGTGTGCTGAGAAAAGGGCTAGAAAGAAAATAAATAAAAAGAAAGAAGAATTCTCCTTCTCCCCTTATTCCCATCCCTATGGGTCATCTCCCAGGCAAACAAAACCTATTATCTAGAAACAAGTAGTTGAACTTAATGTCTCCAGAGAAACACCTATCTAGTGTTGGTGCCTCAGGGCATTTCTGAGCTAATTATTTATGAAAGGGTTTCTTTTTCAATATTTTTCTGAGGTCCTTTGCCCAGCGGCTCAGGAGATTATTAAATTAGCAAATGCCTAATTTCAGTAACCAAGGCTTTAAGAATGAGTCCCTAAGAAGTAGGGCTGGTGAAAGAAAATAAAATAAATTTGCTGACTTAGTTCCAGTCGAAGTGCTGGGTGACTTTGGTAACTGGCTGAGAGAGATCCGTATTGCCTGCATTTGCCTTCTCTTTTAAGGGAGTTTATTCACGTGGATTACAGTTGTGAGTGTGGGCACCACCCTTACAGCTTGGATGCTGTTGGGTCTTGCTCTAGGATATGAAGTATATGGAAATAGAAGAGCTTGAAGTACGTCAAGTGAGCAAGGAAATTTGGAGACAATGAGAAGAAAGACTCATGAAGTCCCTGAGAACAGAGTAAGACATGGAGGAAAATGCCCCAGGAGAAACTTTTATGATTACAGTGAAATATCTTCTTGCACATTGAGTTATGCAGATTGATTTACAGAGTTTAAAAGGACGTTGCACAATTTACATCTTCTGCCTTTTCAACAAGCAGTGCTAAGAGAATCTGGTAGTGGTTTCGATGCAAAGATGAAGGATGTGCTGAAGAAGATAATGAAGGGCTGTTATTTTAGGGCTTCGCTCTCCTTCTTTCTTTCACTTCAGTGCTCTGTGCATGTTTTGCTTTTTAAGTAGATGTGGTATGCAGAGGAGAGGGGTTGGAAGAAAAGAGTTTCTGGAAAAAAAAAAAAAAAGAAAAACCCAAACACCAAGTGAAAAACAAATCAGATGTTTAATTTTCAACTGATAGTGTTAACTGCAGTCTTAACAAGAAGTTCTTTTGATTTATGTGTTCTTCTGTAGGTATAATGATGATTCAGACTTTTGCCTTTTTATACTGTTGGTGTTGCATAATGCAGTCAAGTTTTGTTTTCCAGAGCTTTCCAATTAAGTTAAGTGTTCAGAAGTTTCCATGACCTTTAGGTTTCTTTGTAGTCCATGTTGTTTTGCAGAGAGTACGATAGACTTTGTGGTTTATTTCCAGTGTAGCTTTTCTTTCATGGAAAAGATGTCACAATGCAAAAAAGCCATGGCTTTGAGTTGTGTTTTTGAGCAGTTTAAGGCTGATTAGACCTAACTTTGAAGTCCTAATATATAGGAAAGTGGGAAAGTGTAATTTATTATCAACAATATGTTCAACAGCCATATACTATAATTTAAAAATTGTCATTAGACTGAATGTATAGGGAAAAAAAATGTGAAAAAGATCTATTTCAAAAAAAAAAAATTCTGCAGAGTACAGAAAAGGGTACCCATACTTAACATATTCACTGGTTCTTACTTATGGTTCTTACTTCAATGTTGGTCTTAAAATGGACTTCGGGACGAGTCAGGTGCCCACTTGGGTGAGATCAGTGAGGATCACACCGAAAGGTGTAAACCTCTTCTGGTCTTGGCTGAAGTTTTGACTTAACAATTTTCTGAGGATGAGGGCCCAAAACTGCAGCATATATTAACTGTTGCAGCATCACTGTGATCTCAGAGGGTGGTGGCTGGAATTCAAGAGGGCTCCATGAGGTGCCTTGTGTCCTGCTGTCCAAGGCGGAGCTGAGGTTTTGTCCTGTGTTTCAGCAGGTCCATCAGGGACTTGTGTTTAGCCTAAGTGGCATCGGATGTTTGCGAAGTGAGAGCTGATCTCTGCCTAGTCCCCTCTTCCCCAGTCTCCTGAACTAATGTATTCTCCTGCAACCTCATATCCTGTTCCTGAGTCCAATTTTTGAAACCAAAGTTTATGTGAAATTGAAAATATGCAGTAGACCATAGTAAATCACTGCCAGTGTGTGTAATATCTTTCATAGGTACATATAGAACAGTAGAGGACTAGAGGTCTTTTTGAGTAATTATGGTATGAACTGTCTAATGAATAAATAGGTATTATTCATGAATGGATACTGTATATACAAGTAAATCAAAACTAGTATATCAATACAACCATGTAAGAGATGATAACAGTTAATAGGAAAAGAGATTAAAAACAAATACAGGAAAAGAGCAACTAAGTGTAAGGAGTGATTTCACTGAAAAGAGAGGACAACCCACTGTAACCATTTTATTTTGCTTATATTATTTTTAGATATATATTTTAGATGTCTTTTTACTTGAACTCCTCAGAAGATTTTATTCTGCATTAGTAGAGGCTGGAAGCTGTGAGGGAATGGAGTGGGATGTATTTGGGAAGTGGGGCGGGACCAGAACTGGTTCCCACTGTGTTAAGGTGTAAGGACTTTCTTACCCCAAGGTGTCTGTTCTTCCAATACTGTTTTAAAGCAAAGACCCTTCCTCCAGCTTGAGGGGAAAAGTATTGGCCTAAGGAGGTATTATGGTAGGGACAGAAATTAAGCCACCTTTTGTTGGAATCTCTCCATACCTCAAACTGTCAAGGTATGTACATGATGTTCCACATCCTCCTGGCAGGATCCTCACCCTGTCACCCTCTGTTGCAAAGCACCCCTGTGATTCTCAAATGGGTGTTTTATGGACGTGGAACTGAGTTTATAAATGTTTGATGAGACTGAAAACCATATGAAATGCAAAGTTTTGGCAGCATTATTAGAAAATGGTGTTTTGAAAATGCATTTGATTTGTAATGTGGTGGCTTTGTTTAGAGCCAAGAGTTCATCATTTTTCTGATTTTGAAATTGTACCTTCTCTTGCCTTCCCATACGTCATTCCTAATCAAATTTTCACCCATGTTTACCTTTCTAACAGTGACTCATGTTCATTAGTCTGAACGTACCAAATTGTTTTGCTGCAGTCTGGGTTTGAGGAGAAATTCTTTGGCTTGTTCCATTTATGTTTTGACCTCAGGATAGAGACAAATTGAAATTGTCCCTCTCTTCCAGCTTGTCAAGAGGCAGAAATCAGATCTTGGAACGATCTCGATAGGATTAAAAATAGCTGAAGGCCTGAGTGCTGCTGTTGACTATCCCTTTATCTGTAACCTTTGTCTGTGTAGAGCGGCTGGTGCTTGATCCAACAAGTTAATGGTGGAATTTTGATCAACAAAGATTAGAAAACTTATAAACGTTTTCTCTTGTTTAACATAAATGTCCTTCGGGTCCTATTTCACATGTTATTTGCATTTTTGCTGCTTCCTAGGTCAAGTGATTTTTCATTTTTAGTGTTGAGAATCATAAGCATTTGTATAGGAGGAAAAGGATATTTATTCATGTTTATGTGAATAAATTCATGATGAGCGCCTATGTAAGCGGGCTTGAATCTTTGCAAGCTTTTTTTCTGCTTTAGCAGGATGTCAATTCAAATACGGCATTCTCAAAAAGATGTTTTCACTTTATTCATTGTTCTCGGGTTTATATTATTTTAAATACCTCATTCAATATTTTAATACTCAGGAGTATCCAACTAGTATAAGCTCTTCTGATGAATGTTAGAGCACTCAAGTATGAGGTGGCCTATCTTGATTCCAC
Organism: Nothoprocta perdicaria; assembly: GCF_003342845.1. Lineage (NCBI taxonomy): Eukaryota > Metazoa > Chordata > Aves > Tinamiformes > Tinamidae > Nothoprocta > Nothoprocta perdicaria. Next base: position 3,564,105 of record NW_020455721.1, read on the forward strand.
TAAATTTTTACTTCAGAAGAAAAAGTGATCTTGCTAATTGTGTAACATAGTTGTGTTTTATAAGGTTAGAGTTTATAGGAAAACTTGTGCAGATATTTCCTGAATCTGTTAATCTATTCAGATATGACAAGATTTTGAATCTACAGAAATGCTTGGTTCTGGATGCAAATTTTATTCTTATCTGAGTAGAGGCAGGTATTCATTGTGTGAATATTTTTTTCTAAAGGTTGTTCTGATTATAATGTAACTAGGATACAATTATAACAAAAATAGGCATTTTTTTTCAAGTGTACTACTGCGACTTCTCTTTTCAGTAGATACTTGTGCCTTGTAAATTCTGGTTTGCTGCTTTTGTGTATCTGAGACACTCGTTGCATTTTGTTAGTGAAAGCAGCTTTTCTTGACCACTTGTTTAACTTTAAAAAAGCCCCTTTATGCATTTTTGTGATCCTTCTGCCTTTATATGTAGGCCAGATCTTTCCAGGGAAGAACATTTTTGGGAGGAGCAACCATTTTTTCTCAAGTTTGCTTCTGTGAGATGTAACCTGGTGGATTCTCAACCTATAAGTGAGACACCAGTTCATTCTTCCTTTGCAAAAAATAAGCACTAATGGAAGTGTATTCTTATTTCCCTCTTCATTTTATTAAGCAAGCAACTTGTACTTTAATATGTTGAGTATAAAGTCATTTTTGTGAATAATCAACTTGTTGGTCTTTTTTATAGGTTTGATCTTTTTTATATGTTATTATGAGTTCACTGTTCAAATAGTTCTTTAATACAGCTTGCTGTCTTTGTCTCCTAGAGAACTCTGCTGAAGCGGATTTATGGCTGCTGAATAGTTGTACAGTAAAAAACCCAGCTGAAGACCACTTCAGAAACTCCATTAAGTAAGTTAATACACTTGTTTACAAAAGAACGACGTATTTATCAATGAATTCTGTTTGGTTTGGTTTTTAGTTTTAAAAGCTTCATATTTTCAATCCAGTAGGAATTTTGTTTTTTTAGAGCAGCAAACCAGGATGAGTCTGGATGCTGTAGGGGTTACCCATGACTGGAATGCATTGGTGAAGTGTGTGGGATAGTGTTGGTAGTGCTATCAATACACTTGCTTGGAAAGGCTGCTGATCTATTGGAGACTTCTATAATAGTTTTTGAAGAAAATGCTGTTAAATTGATCTGAAGAATGTTGTGGGTTTTTTTAGTAGTAGAGTTGTTAGGTTGCCACTTTCTCCTCTACTTCAAATTCTAATTCAAAGTACAGATTTAAACTAAATATTTTATTTAAAAGGTGAACTGATTTGTGGATAATCAACAGTAGCCTTTTGAAGAATCTTTTATTTCTGTGTAGCATCTCATTGATAGTGCTGTAAAACACTACAGGGTAGTGATTTCTGCCTCTGACTTCTGCAGAAGTATCACTGTGGTGGGAGGAAACAGAAGGCCAAACAGTTACAATTGTGTTTTATTTCGCTGCAAACATGTGCTGTGGTGTGTTATTTGTAGATTTTACCTTTAGTAAATAAGTATGGTTATTTATGCAGTCGCTTATGTAGTGTGATATGCTGCTGATAGACTGTTGAAACTCAGTTTGGTGAGAAAAGCAGGGTGCTTACCGCTTAGTTCTTACTAAGTTCTTACTAAGTGCCTGGCATGGCCAGCAGGTTATGGAGGAGGGAGAAGCTGGGGATCTAACCCGGCTGCTTGCAGTGCAGAAGTTCCTAGCAGTCTGCTAGGGCTGCAACCTGAGGCAGAAGCAGTTTGCCCCCAGTAGGCAGAGCAACAATTTAAGTTTCCCTCTGCCCTCCGCAGAGGGTTTTAGTTCCTGACTGCTAGAACTGCATTTGGTGAGAAGAGCACTTGGGTTTTTTCCTGCTCTTCCACCTCCCATTCCTTTTCCCAGAATAGCTGCAGTTAGTATGTGGTGGCCAGCAGATCTGATGACAAGATCTTTTCCATTCCAGTTGTGGCTATCTTTCTGCTTGACTAATAGGCCAGAATTGATGTGGTGAGGTGTGTGTCCTTCACCCAGCAGAAAAAGTTGGTTAAGAAAGAGGAGCTAACAAAAAGCAAATGACCAAAAATATTTCCTTGAACTTTCATGTTTCTGTTGTCACTACGTTAATGAGCCCGATGTTATTTGTAGCCTTAGTGGCTTGGCTTTTTTTCCCTTGCTTTTTTCTTATCAGTCTTTTTGGGTCATTCTCTTTTTCTTCTCTTTGAGAGTTATTCCTTTCCTATAGCAGGCATAACTTATATTTTTTTGAGCATTTCCTTATTATAAAGAAGATCAACTTGTGTTGTAGTTATGGTAGTTGTATGGACTAGTTCTGTATTTTGGGGATGATTCAGTTATGAATTTGAAAAAAAACAAAGCTTTTCTTAAATACACCTTAATTTATTACAGCAGCAAACCAAAAGTGTGAAATTTGGATGATGCAAAGCTAATTACCATTGTGTCCTGTCATATTTGTTTGCTGGTAGCTATAGAGATTTTGTTTTTTCTAGGCTGGAGTAACAAGCTGGAGTAACAAGCTGAACAACACTCAGCCCGTGGGCTGTCAAAGCAAGCAAATTTGAGGTGGAAAAATTAATATGCAGCAGCTCGATAAGTTTGTTCTTTCAAATGAAAAATTCTTTAGCCTGAAAGTGTTGCATAGCATTACAAATATCATCATAACATGATGATGATACGAGAATTATTTCAATTTGGCTTATTCTTTAACCTCTGCAACAAATTTTCCTCATGATGTTCTTGCATATTGCTTTGACTCTCAAGCCCACCATTTCAAACTAGTGGTTGTAACGACCACTGGTTCAAGAATGGCTGTCTCAGAAGTTGGTTGCTCACTAATGCTGCATGCCAATGGTTGTAGAAGAACTTAAAAGGTTCTTTGGTTTCAGTGTCTTTTGAATTTATATATCTGTATCTATATAAAAGAATACTCATCACCCTTTTCATTAATGGCTCTGTTTTTATAGTAGCACAAGACCATTGACAACATAATGTTCATGACTTTTCCGATACTTTTTAGAGGTAGTCTGCTCCCGTCTAGCATTGACCAAGTTAAAGGTTTTGAGGTGGGGAAAAGATGCAGAGGACAAAGTTATATAAAGATCATTAACTCTTGGATGTGAATTGAGAGCCTTTCTTGGGCAGATTTTGTTTTCTCGTTAAACTGATGGTGAGGTTACGGTTAGAGGTAGGCAATAGTGATTAAGACTTCACAGAATAATGGAGTTGTTTTGGTGGACAGAATTTTAAAGATAATATCCTTCAGAAAGGAAGGTTGACTCCCGAAAAGTTGAAAGTAAAGAGTATAAAGTAAATCAGATAAATATGAGTTGCCTGATAGAAGTTAGAAAGATTGAATTAACTATGGAACGCAAATAGTTGGACACAGAAAAAGAATCTCCTCAAACAAGTACAATGAAATAAGAGGAAGAAAATACCCTTAATAAAAGCAGGAGAAATGATGCAAGGAATAGTGATATGCAGTGAAACATAGTCTGTACAATGGGAATTGGACATATTGCTGTAACTCTGTTCCTCTGTTTCTGGTACTTTTCCAGATAGGGTGTTGGCTTATTGATCTTAAGGACTTATGCATTTTAATTTTCCTATCTAAATTTAATTAGGAAAAAACATATTCCAGAGATCCAAACATGAGGAAAGTTTGATTCCAGTAAAAGTCTGAGATATATATATATGATTTTCAAGATGTGGTGTGCACAGTCTTTTTCATCATAAATTGATTCTCATAAATCAATCTGTTATGCTTTGCCTGTTAGTTTGTGATTTTGTACTGTATTTTAAAAATGGAGATGGACAGGTCTGTCAGCAGCGTAATATGTGGGGAAAAAAATGTTATATTTTTGGTAAAGCTTTGAGTCCATGCTAGCAGGAAAAAAAAAGGTTTTTAAGTTATAGTTCAAGAAAAGTTATACAAATTGTTAGCTAACACTAGCATATTTCATTTACTATTTGTATAGAAAATCCTCCTGAAAATGCATGATTCAAGGTGTCATATTGATGAGAATGAGTTTTCTAAAGCCTGTATTGACATTGTATCTTAAAGACAGCATGTGCTTTGTGTGTTTTAAATGCATTCAGGTAGGTACTTCACCTTACTTGGAGTCAGACAGCTCTGGAGAGGCTGCGGTAGGAGAATGAGTGCCAAAAGTCTTTGTAATGGCTGTCAAAGACAGTCACTTATTTTTAAGTTTTCTGGAGGAAAAGTGACTTTTTTTATTCTGTTTATCCTGGAGATATGAATAGACTTTACACTCTGAATAAGTCTTTACATGTCATTCTAAAAGCTGTCAAATATCTTCATAAATATATGCAGAATTTCTACCTTCTACCACAACTCATGCTGAGTTATTTTTATCCTGTAGCTCAGTTAATTAGAAATGAAAGCTGTTTTATGGAAAGGGGGCTGTTGTCTCTTTCACATTATTACTTTTAATGGTGGTACATACTTTCTTCTATCCGTTGCTGCATGGGTTCTGCCTGGATTTGTTTACTGAATAAACAGAAATAGATGATCATGTTACTTAAAGAAAAAAAAATTGTGTAATAAAGTTTAGCTGCTTATGTTTTGGATGATTGCATTCCTGAAATAAAGGCAGCAAAGAGCCCGGGAGACTTTCTAACTGAGAGAGTTCTTACAGGATAGCCTTGCCTTGGAAACCTTATCCTGTTTAGAGTATTTTATGTTCCAAATGGGCTTCATGGTTGAGACACCTCTAGGATATTACTCTGTTTTGAAGTACTGTAGAATAGCATGCAGTTAACAATGAGAAGTGACTTCAGAAATATTTTAAATACTTTATTTTAACATTTTACAAAGTAAATTTAATTTGCCTAAGAATTTAAATAAATACTTCAAGATAACCTACAATCTCTGTTTCAAAAGTAATCATCTTTTTTCTGCTGTTAACGTTTGGATGTGACCTCATCTCCTGTCAGTTAACAGACTTATAGGAGCAAAGGGTGTATCTATATAAATGTTTTGTAAGTAAACAGTATAAGTAAACACTGAAGAATGAAATATATTGTTAATATCTCTTGTAGATGGTCTTTCCTGTATTTCTTTTTTCTTTTTTTTTTTTTTCACCATTGGGCAGTTCTGTGATGACTTGAATGCCAAAGCATTCTTTCAAAGTATTCTGTCTGTTGAATTAATCTTGGAAAATTCAGAGCTTACTTTCAGTATTGTCGTCACTAAAATAACAAAAAGGGTTAGTCCACCATTTTCTGACTGTATCTCTATAATTGTCAAGTAATGTTTTTTGTTGTAATTTATTTCTTAAAATGTTTCCTAAACTGTAGCTGTAAGCATTACAAGAGTAAACATTCAATAAGTGAGTTATTAACTTTAACTTTTATGAACCACAGTAAATCTGTTTAAGGCTGTTTGAGGAAGAGAATTAAGCAGTGCTCATTACTTCCCTGAGAGCATGTTCTGAAGAGTTCACCTTGCTTAAAATAAATAAAGTTACTTTGTGCTTTGGTCCCAGAAGTTCCTCTTGTTTCATGGATCTGTTTGTGATCTTGCAGTTTTTCTCAAATGTTGGTTTTAGACATCTAACCCACTTCTAGCAATCTCTGGGGGGGAAAAAAAAACCCAAAACAAAAAACAAACAAACAAAAAAACCCAAAGAATTATCTCTACTTTTCTGGCTAAGCCAGAAAAAGAAGCTGTCTTCTTTTTCTGAAGACAGAAAAGAAGCTGTCTTGTTTGACCCTTTTCTTTGTGTCGTTGCAAGTTACAGGTGGCTTTTCCTAAGGAATTTTCCTTTTGATTCAAGTGTTCTATGTGGGAATGCGCTATCTGTCTTTGTGAAATAACTAAAAAGAGGACACATGAAGAATGATGTGGTTATGCTGTTGAGGAGGTATCCATGGCTTGTTTCTTATAGAAATAAGCTTGTGCATTGTTAAACACCACAGCCAGCCATTGTGGTGTTTAACAGATAGATCCAATTAATACATAACACATTTGGGTAAATATATGTTATTGCATACATTGGCCTGCTCCAGTCTGTCTTCACCCTTTCTAATAGCTACAAGTTGTGACAGAAGTGTAAATGTGTTCAGGAGTGCAATAGCCCTGTGCTTCCAGTTATGTGTTTGCTTCAGTTTTCACAAAATCACAAGTGGGCGCTATGGAGAAGCTCACTCTTATGCTGGAGGAAGCATCAAATACTGCAGAATTTACTGAAGTGGCAATTTGGTACGACTTGGGTTTTCAACCTTGTATTGAAGAGGTTTACAGAGCTCTGGAGTCCAAGAAATGATTAGTATCCAAAAATTGCTTTCTCCAAGATCAGGAGCGATGCATCCCAATGAGCAAGAATTTGAGTAAAGGGAGCAGGAGACCTGCATTGATGAGCAAGGAACTTCTGGCAAAACTCAAACAGAAGGAGGTGTATAAAAGGTGGAAGAACAAACAGGCCACATGGGAAGAATATAGGTATGTCATCTGAGTATGCAGGGATGGGACTAGGAAGGCCAAGACCTATTTGGAATTGAATCTAGCAGAGGATGTCAAGGAGAGCAAGAAAAGCTTCTTTAAATAGATGAGTAAAAAGGGGAAACGCGTGCTTGCTGCTGAATGGAGCAGGGGCCCTGCTGATGGGTGATACAGGAAAGGCAGAGAGGTGCAGTGTCGCCTTTGCTTCAGTCTTTGCTACAAAGGCCAGGCCTCAGGAATCCCAGACCCAACAGAGCACAGAGAATCTGGAGAATGGAAGGCTGTTTGAGGAGAATTGGGTTAGAGATCATTTAGGCAAACAGGCCATCCAAAAGCCCATGGACTATGATGGGAAGCACCCACAAGTGCTGAGGGAACTGGCCAGTGTCACTGCTAGAGATCCGTTGCTGGAGAATGAGCGGTGCCTGAGGACTAGGACGAAGCTGTTGTTGCTCCAGCCTTCAAAAATGGCAAGAGGACCCAGATATCAAGCCAGTCAGCCTCTCTTCCATCCCTGGAAACGTGATGGGACAGCTCATCCTGAATGCCAGTTCTAAGCATGTTGCAGGTAAGAGGTGACCAGAAGAAGCCAGCCTGGCTTCTCTAGCTGAGCCAGTCTGAGGGCTTCTCTGAGGGGGTGATTGCCAGGGAAGGTGAGAGGAGAGCAGGGGATGGGGTCTACCTTGACTTCAGTAAGGCCTCTGACAACGTCTCCCATAATACGTGTTTGATAGAATCGTTGCATAACTTCATTTGTCTTCCAAGGGCCTTTTCTCTTTCTCAGTAGGCTTTTAAATTAAGTTTTGATGATTTATTTTTTAAGTCATATTTTTAAGTCTCTTCCAATCCAGTGATTGAAAAGGATGAGTAAGGGGCTTGATTTCTGTTCCTTTAATGTAGTTTTTGATAAGAAATAGGCTTTAAATTTTTATTTAGACTTTTAAGAAGTAACAATGTGAATAACATTCTGCTGCCTGTATTTAAAAGTGAAAATAACCCTAGAGGCAGACTTTTTTCTTGTTTAATTGCTGACATTTGGAAATGCAATTCATCTGATACCCTACTTCAAATCTAACTGTTACTTCCGTGGATCAAAAAAGACAATTCACCACTAAATTAAAACAATTTTACCACTTTTTAAGCTTTTTGCATTTACTAATGTATTTGCAGCATAAAAGTAGATTGTGACTTGTTTCTACTGTAAATACTTGATTCTACAGTAAATCTGAAATAGCAAAGTACCTCTGGAAGAGGAAGCGCAAGTATTTCAGTGCTATTTATTTTACAGAACCTTCTGCCAAAGAAGATAATTTTGCCCTGCTCTTCTGAGATGTCATAGTCTTGCTGTTCATTGCATTTTGTAGGATTGTTAGCTGGCGTGACATGTCTGTGACTGTGTAAAATGCCTAACACGGTACCTCAAGGAATATTGTAATTAGGAGTGCTGCCATTTTTTTTCCACTCTGTATATTTGAAGATATCTAGAGAAAAGTTTTTTTTTTTTCTGAAGTTACAGTTTGTTCTGCAAGGTGTTTTTTAATTATTTTTTTCAATGGGCAACAGGAAACTTTGTGTTTGAGTCTTTTTTTTCCTTTTTAATAAGAGAAGTTGCCAGTAACATTTCTTTCATTAGTCCAGAATACACTGGAAAAAAAGTCATTTGAGGGATTCTTGTCATTATGAGGGATTCTTGTGTTCACAGATTGAGGAAAGACTTGTGTTTAAGTATGCTGTATTTTCTCTCTGCAAAAAAAAGAGTCTTCCCCAGCTAATAGGAATTGCTTAGTTTTGAGGGGAAGTTATAAATCTGTTCACTATATATTTTTTTTAAATTATTTTTTCCCCCTAATAACACCTGAAGATGGATGACAGTCCTGTGAGTTCTTAAAAGCCTTGACTGAGGTACATTTATAAGGTTTATGTTCTTAGAGCTTTGAGCCACCTGTAAAGATCTCAGCAGGCCCACAAAATGAACCAAAACTGGGTTTGTGGTATATCGTAGCTCATAATTCCATTAAAAAACAAGCAGAGCTAAAACAAACACAAACCAACCATGCTCTGTGATCCTAGCTATAATTTGTGTATGAATTAGCTAGTCAAAAACTTTGAGTACTTGTCTTGAGTTTAATGGACAGATTGTTTTGTGGTTCAGTTTTTTCCTCTTACAAAAACTTCTAGAAAGAAAAGTTTCCTACTAAAGCATACAAGACTTTTTTTGATAACTATGTTCATCCATATGGCAAAACACTTCTTTTTTTTTTATTTTTTGTTTTTTTTTTAGTTACATTTATTAAGCCTAGTTTACACTTAGCCCGATTTCGATGGTTTATAGTCTGAAATATAAGATAGGTGTCACACTCTCTAGCTTACAAATGATGTGAAAGGTAAATTTTTTTCTTAGAAAAAAAATCATTTAACTGGAAATCTTTGTGAAGAACTTACTGATCTGGAACCTTTCAGCTATACTATAGGGAAGTTTGCAGTTGAAGGTGTTTTGGAGAGTGTGAAAGACAAACGAGAGCAGGGCGCTTCTCGGGCCAGGTGAAACAAGGCATGGAGAGATGACGATCAACCATGTCTCTCATTGCAGTTACAAGGTGTGTAATTATGTCTCACTTTAAACTCTCGCATGATCTTAAAGAGCAAAATCTTAGAACATGAAATCCATGCAGTGTGTATAGTTAAAATTTTAGGAATTTTATAGTTAAAATATAGATTCTATAAAAATATAAAATCTTATACATAGATTATTGCAACTCAAAAACAAACTGATTTAAATCAAGGATATTCCACAATGCCAAGATTCACTTAAATGATTTTACAGATAAAGTAAGAAATGGCCACTGATGAACAAGAACCTGGAGCCTTATGTTAGAGTGCATCTAAAGAAAGTAACTCAGGAGAACGGACTTCTTAACTTACTTTTTAACTTTGAGAATATTGTTATCTATGCTTTTGTCTTTATTTGATGGAACAGTCATATTTAGGAGAAATATTCTGTGACTCAAAACTATTTGTTTTAGAAGTGTTTTTCAATTTCATTTTAGAGCTTTCCCTTTCTTTCTTGCACCCATCTCTACTTAAAAAAAAGAGCATGTAAAGTGCTGCTTGAGGTAACATTGTGAAAATAGGGAATACCTTGGAAGCAATCAAGAAAGGCTATCTTGAAACATACTTTTTTTTCCCTTGTGTAGTGGTTAAGATAAAAGGGTTTTGGATTGATTGCAGTTAAAGGGCTGTATTTTGCAAAGGAGATCTGCAGAAGCCTGGGTTCTAAACTTGGGTGAACTTTAGTTTAATATTTAACAAGGTAAAAACCACTACAAGAACAGGGTCTGTTGCAATCAAATTTTAAACAGTATTCTGGAAAACATTTTTGACTTTAACGTGAACACTTTTGGGTTGATTTTAAGTACTTAATGTAATCGATGACTTAATGAGCTTTGAGATGTTGAATTGCCCAGTGGCCTTAGTTCTACATTGTACGTTGAGCCATGAATGCTTGATATTAAAAAAAAAAAAAAAAAAAGGCTCCATTAGATTTTAGACATCCTTTCAGCCAGATAGATTGTTAGGGACTGATGTATTTTTGTTTGATGTTTCTGAAACATAAAATACCTGGTCATGAGAGGACAGCTCTGTATCATGATTTCGTGTATCTTTTTGAATTTCTGAGTTGAGCTCCTCTGGTAGGTTCTTAGCTGCATGGGCTCTTGGTGTGCTAGTGTTACAGATATTTGCAGGCACTGGATTTTGGAGAAGTTTATTGTGGTATGTATGAACTTATTTGACAACAAATGTAAATCTATTAAATCTAAAATCTAATGTAAATCTAAATTCAGTGCTATGGATAAACAGGGCAGGCTACTGATGTGGGAAGGACAAGTCTCTGGGGGCTTTCTGCGGTAAGATTTCCACTTGTTCCCCTAGGAGCCAAAATGATCACAGAATCATACTATAAATTCTTAATTTAATGTTTTAGAACAAGAACTTGCATGAATATATAGCCATTTGAAGGGTATTTTAAGATGAACCTTTGCTTCCTTCTCCTTTTGCCATAGTTTATTAGAGTAGCATAATTTTACGAATCCTCTGTGACCAAACAGGTTTAACAAATTCAGCAAAAGTAAATTTTTCTCCATATGGTTGCTTCTGGGACATGAAGTTCTTGTCTTCTAGTGCTGACTGCCCCTCTTTTTCTAGACAACAGTTAGATTTAATAGAAACAATCAAGGAGATTCAAGTACCGTTTTGAGGTATAAGTTTCAGGTTTGTTATGTTGTTTAATTGAAGAAGACTTCCAAGAAAAGGCTTTTTGAGGGAGGGGAAGAGGTTGGGCAAAACTGTGCTTCTCCTTGTGTTATTGGCATTTATACAAAATGCAAGTTAAAACCTGCTAGGAAATGTTCTAGCAAGATGAAACGATATGTTTCCAAACCACCAAAAAAAAAAACCCACCAAAAAGACCTTGATCTCAGTATGCTAGTGCTTTTCTTAGAGGTTCTTCCATCCTGCTAGGTTAAACTCTTGCTTGAGATTAGCAATTTAAACTCTGGTTTGCCATCACTGCTCAGAATATTTTCTGTTCATTGTTCTGAAAAAGGATCCCAAATGGAAAAAACAAATCTTGTTTGCCTGGGGCATGGTATGGATAAGACTGCAATCTGCCTTTGCATGTGTTAATGCAAATAATGTATATGGTGAAATAGAATGAGCGTATGAGTAATTCATAAGTTCTATAGACACAGACAGAAGATGCTCAAGCTGATTTTGCTTATGCAAAGAGAACTGTTGATGATCCTTTAAGGACTTTTGGATTATACATTTATAAGATAATGAAGGATTACTGAAAATGGAGCAGTTTGAGATGTACCTTGCGTTCTTTTTTTACTTTAAACAGTAGGTGAGATCTACTTTCTTTTCCTCTGAAAAAATGAGATTTGTCCGAGCAGAATGAGGCCAGCAGTCTCTTGCTCTAACAGATGTTTTGAGATTGCAGTTCATTTGATGATATGCAGTTCAGTGCTCTTCCCACCTCTTCCTGGTATGCAGTGCCATTGAGTCATGGGCTTTTTCATTTATATTCTCACTTGGGGCCTACCTGAGTCAATTGGTGCTATCACTGGACACCGCATAAGAAACAAAGACATTTTAGACTTAACTGAGGCATAAAAGCCGTGTTGAAAAGGGGTAGAATGCTGCCTGAATACCATGGAAATGAAATGGGACAGAATTGGGATTGGGCCCTATTGGTTTGGTTTGCTTGCATACAGGAACTAGGGTTACAAGAGGTTAGAAAGGCTTTGGCATTGCTCGCTTGTTCGGTTTGCTGCATGCGTATCTAGTAGATAACAACACTTTCAACAAGCTGCTTATTAAGAGAATAGCAATTTGATCTTCTTTCCCCTTTAAAAAGGAATTTTGGTTTCAGCAATCTCCTATTTTACTTTCCAAATGGGACAAGTGCATAAAATAAAAATTTCTGCTCTAAATGCACAATTTAAAAAACTTCATTGTAAAAGTTCAAGTAGAAAAAGAACAAAGTACGCTACTGAGAATTGTCATTAAATTGTGGAAAATCTTTTTTCTCCTATGTGAATATTAAAAAAAAAAAAAAAAAAGATGGAATAGGATTATAATACTAAAACTTGTGATTCAGTAATTTGAAGATCAAGAAAGCTGTTTTTTGAAGGCGGGGTGGGAGTTTCTTTGTCTGTGTCTTTTCTTCCCAGGAAGAAAAGCATTCCTTGCTGGTGTTAGGTTGTGTTATATGAGCTTCATAAAAACCAGTGGTTTGCTGATGATGTGACACTTTCTCAGTGCTAACAGGTGCTTTGTTTTTACCAATTCAAGCCAGCAGAGTTGAGCAGAACAGGTTAATGTCTGGAGTGCCCGAAGCAGGTGGTTGATAGCTTTGCATATTTATCTAATTGAATGCATGTTGGCTGCTGTCCTAGCAGGCCTGAGTTTAACCAGGCACAGGGCACGGGCGGGCGTGCAGAGACTTGCCATAGCAGGATGAATGCAGAAGTCGACGGGATCTAAACTTGTCCTTACCGACAAGGGTGTTTTCTGTTTGTTTTGGGTTCAAAAGACCATCTACGAATACTTAATGAGTGTTTGTCCTAAAACAGAAAATGCTTGCTTGTCTGGGTGTGCTTTGGTAGGAAAAGCATCCTCTTTCATGCTTCTGCAGGTGTCATGGGGCTCTGTTGGAAGAGAACCTGGGAAGGACAAAAATATGTTGGGGAGTTTTATTTTGTCTCCTATTAAAAAACCAACCAAACAAAAAAACCCCTGCTCCTTGCAGAATATTTTAATTTATGTCTGTTGTGTGTTTGGGTTAATTTGTCTGATCCCCTTAGTATGCTATGATATGATGAGGTTTTATTTTGGTATGTTTAGTCAAGGAGTGCTGGGGTATTGTCAGTGAAATACTGTAGTCAGTACTGGATGTTGAATACGTCAGCTGCTGTCTCGTCCCCCCTGTGACGGGGACATGAGCATCCTCTAATGATGATAATTAACCTTATAATGATAATGAAGATTAATGTCTGATAACTGCTTATAGCAGGGTGAAAAATCAACTCTTTTTTCATATATTGTTCTTACAGCTGTGTACACATTTACTCTAAACAGGAAAAGGCTGTTGTCTTTTTCGCCCCTATTGTAGTTTATTAGTGTGATCTCAAGAGAAATTTAGTATTGAAGATGCAGAAGTTTGTGGGCTTTTTTGTGTTGTTTGTTATATACTTTTTTAAGAGAAGAATAATGTTAAATAAAACCATTGAAAAGGTAAGTTATTTGCAGAAGCAGTTTATGATTACTACTTATCGTAATGGTTAGCATAAAGTTTCCAGTTTTTATTTCATCTTTCCAGTGTGTTTTCTTTACAAGAACAATATCCTTAATGTAGCCTGTTTCTGTAACAGACTTAACTTTTTTGCACTTGCCTTATGCCATGTCCCAGGCAAGAAAATTTTGTCTGTTTTTGGAGCTTTTGACTATAAGATAGTTACATATTGAGTCAAAAACAGATGCAGCCATGTTTGTATCTTAACTACATTTAAAACTTCTCATTCAGGTTGTTCTCAAAATATCTATGTGTCATATTTAATTTGAAGCCTGAAGCAATGTGTGTAACTTTCTTATGCAAGGAAGGCAGCAGAAAATGGAATCTTGACTGCAGGTTGTTTTTTATATCCGGCCCTGTTACTTTGAGCTTTATTATCATGACTTTTTGAAGCTATTCTTCCTTAGACTTCCTCCTTGTTCACTCCATTGCTTGATCTTAGTAGGTGGTCTCCTGTTTAGCTGGGATTGGGCACATTTGCTGGTTTAATTAGGTGCACTGTGGTGGAGTTAACCAGCACAGACATTTGATACAGGGAGCTCTCTGAAACTAAAGGCCGTAAAATTCAAGGATCTGTGAAAAGTAAATTGTGATAGCTGAGCTTTTATGTGGGAAATGGAAACTATTATTTTTATTTATATGCTTGTGAAAGTCATGTGGCCTCTTATGGTCCTTTTGCACTTACACTTGTACATTTGCAGTTGGTTAACTTGATTATATGTGCATGTATACCTATACAAAAACTTCATAGGAAGCAGGTGAAATATGTGCATTTTCATAGGTATTGTTATGATTTTCCTTCCACTAGTCAGAATTACGTCTGACTTAAGCTAATATAAATCCAATATTTAATGCAACTCGAGTTTCAGAATGTAATAAGATTCATCTTTCATTGTCAGTCTTTTTTGAAATATGGATAAAACAGTCTCACCGAGAAGAATATAAGAAAATGTTGTGGGTTGATGTGCTTGTTGATGGTTCAGCAACATGACTAGTTATCCAAGAAAGGGCTTAACTCGCCTTGCTGGCAGTTTGGTAGCATGTCTGGTTTTCCTAAGATGTTCTGCCAAGTCACAAGCAACAGTTGGGGGGTAGGGGCAAGAGTGGAACAGTTTGTGTTGTCTCTAAATGTTACTTTTATAGAAATTGAAAAAGATTCCTAGGATTTATTATGGAAATACTGAGCAGCCATGAAGGTGGGAGCTGCTTAACATAAACTAAATTCTGATCTCTAAAGATCCAGAAGACAAGAAGACCGTGCTGTAGGCATTAAGGGGAAAAAGAAAATATATTTGTCAGTCTCATGTTCTTAATATGCCTTTTTTTATAATATAGTATTTGAATTGACAGCTTGATTTATTGGCTTTATTTCTATTCCACTAACTGATGTGCTCATGAGGAAGGGGATTGTTTGCCTCAGATTTGAAATATATTGGTTTCCTGTGTTTATGGCATAATATGAATTAAATACAGTGTTAAAATAGTTCTTAGGCAACGTGTTTTCTAAGTCAACAGCTTGTAGTTTTATAGCAACCAATGCATGTTCTTCAATTTGTGGTTTCCACTGATGTTTCAAAAAAAGATATCGGTTAAACATGTTTGTTGCAAAATTGTTAAGGGGAGCTGTTGTGAAAAGCTCCTCGGCTTCTTACGAAGCCTGGGGGAAGGATGTTTAATGAACATTAGGCTGGTGTTGGGTGCTCCGGGGCTGCCCTGCCGCCCTGCTGCGGTGGCGAAGATGGAGCGCCCCTGGATTGGATTCCATGTGCCTCTTGCTGTGGGGCCACATGCCAAGCCGACACGGTCGTGATCCAAGAACCTCCTTAGCGAGCATGTTCGTATGGAGCAGCCGAGCTGCAACTGCCTTCCTCTAATATCCTAAATTGTATGACTTGCATAACAAGGTTTCCAGCTGTAGTCTGTTGCTTGGTGCAGGATTTCCGTGGGAGGAGAGGGAGAAGGGATGGAGTTTCCCCGTTTCGCCCCTCTCCCCGCAGCCGGCACCGGGAGTGCTCGGGAAGGCCGCGCGCGGCTCCGCCATCTGCCCCGCGGCCTGCGCCGCTCTGCGCAGCCTCGTTCCCCCTTCGCAAAACGTCTGGAGTTTGGGGGACATGTAACATCCCCCTCTCTTGCCCTTTTCTCCTCCTCCAGGGAGGAGCCGCTGGAGTCGTGCAGCTTTGGAGCTCTTCTGGCAACCTTTGCTGCTCTCGGGAGGCTTCAGGGCGTCTGCCCCAGATGCGCGAGGCAGCTCTAGGAAATGGCTGCAGCAGCGCGCTAGGGACCCTGTTCACTTCTTCAGTGCTCAGCTATAGCACCTTCCCCCCTTACTTAGTCCTGGTTTCTAATTTTAACCTGTTTATAATAGAGAGACGAACTCTCTCCATAGGATGATTTTTTTTCCCCAATTTGCCTCATTTGAATTATAAGAACCTTCTAGTATGTTTTAAGATTCTCTTTTTTTTGCGGTGTCAAGATCTGAAGTTGCACAATAGGATGTTATGTTACTGACCCACAGTAAATTTATTATTTATATTTGTATATATGTGTTTGTGTGCATGTGCATGGGTATTTTTTAAGAGATTCACAGCTTATCTCTTGTAATTGTTCAGACACACTGAGACATTGAGGTAACCCATAAAAATCAGTGAAGACTGGTCATCTTGATTTGGCTGCACATGGATTCGGTTTCCACTTCTCTGCAGGAAGAGCCAATGTAGGGTTTGCTTTTCTTCTAGAGGCTGGGCTCATTTACTCTGCATTGTTGGCATGTGGAGGCTGCCTGCCCTTACACTGACTACTTTTCATAGCTAAGGGAAGACCATATACCCTGCATGTCTTTGAGCTTGCCCAAATGCTAACAGAATGCTCTTCATTTTGAATTCTTCATTTTGTTCTTCATTTTGGATGCTCTGTTGCAATTACGGAGTCATTCTGTAGTTCCATGATACTGGAGTTGTGTTGAGCTCTCTTACTGTCTCCAATGCTTGGGAGTCCCTGTAACTTCCATCCCAGTGCAAAGGGCATGAGAGGGAGTCAAAAAGGTACTTTATCAGGCAAAAAGAAGTATTAATTTTGTGATTAGTGCTAATGGCTCCCATGAAATGAAAATTTCAGTTGCTTCACCCTGTCTCATACCAATGCCTAGTCAGGTGGTAGTGCCGTAGTTTTGAACATTTCCCAAGAAACATCACTCACCTTTTGTACTTTAAATGGGAAAGATTTGGTTACGTTTAGAGTAGCTAGTTCTTAAACCTATTAACATATCCATGGGCTGAAGCCAGGATGTTTAAGAACTGTAGAATTGGCTTATAAAAGAAAAAAATATATATTGGTATGTGAGTGCATATAGAAAGGGGACATGACAAATCTGCATTGCAAGCATTCCATCATTTTTGAATTTTTCTGTAGCTGATGCTCTAAGTTTCTAGAATTGAGATAAAATGAGAGAACCTTATTTCTTGCCAGTTGAGTCAGTACTGGCTGATGGCAGATATCTTGCAAGATTGTATTTTTAAAGTTGGGTTTTAGAAGAGAAACTGTTATCTGGAGTTGTATAGCGTCCACAGTCAGTAAGGCAGTGGAAGCTTATGTTCAGCCTTCGCTATCATCCTGTTTGCCTTTAATGATAAACTCTCGCTACTGCCCTGAGATTAATTTCAGAACAACATTCTGGTATTTTCTCATTCTTTTTCAAAAATGTCAACAAGCAAAACTTGTTATTTTTGTTCGGGAGTAATGAGTAATGCCTTCAAATCAAATCCCACTGAATTTGCCTTTGAGGCCCCAATTATATTAAACTCTGCTTGCTGTATTCTCCTTCTAATATTTAGAAATCAAAGAGGAGAAGGGGGAAAAAGTAAAATTTATCTTTATTTTGTTGTAATTTTAATGGAGTTATTCATTTGTCTATTTTTGCCTAAAATTGTGCGTTTCCTGATGATTGTCATAATTTTGAAATCCAAGGCACCTCAGGGACAACTTCCATGGTATCCTGCATTGCTCTCAGGTGACTAGGTGCTCTCCCTTGCCCTGTTTAGGTGGGCTGTTACGCTGCCCTCCTGTATGTTTTCCTCTCCTGTGGCTAAAACCAACATCAGTAGAGCTGTTTGTAGGATGTCTTTGAGGGCGGAAAGACAAGTCAGTGTGGTGTTATCTGAGGCTACTCAACTTGAGCATGGTTGCAGAGAAGAGGCACCTGCCTCTGGGTTTAGGCCCCCAAAATTAGAGGGAACAGATGCTGAAATTAAGCAGCTGTGTTCAATTTAAACAGCTCCTCACATGTGCAGATGAGCAGCTCCACATCTGCCTCCACCTCTCTGACTGAGCTTTTCCACAAGCTGTGCTCTCTTTTAGCCCAGATGACCTGTCCTTGCGACTGAGCAGAGGGCTGAGGGTGTGTGAAGTTAAATGGCAACTGCATGGGATGTAAATGAGTATCCAAACGTGGGTGCTAGTATTTCTTTTCTCAGCAGTCTCGGGGTTTTAGCAAGGTGCTGTGCAGTGGATAATGGGGAGGCTTGGTGAAATCTGGGTTGTAGAGAATGGATGTCCTGGGTGATAAAGAGGAGAGTTCTTAAATAGCTTGGGGCCAAAGCTTTCTGTTTGTGCTATTTAAACAAATTGCTTTGCTTTACATTCTTGAGCTATTTATCTCTTTTTTTAAAGTGTATTGAAAAGAAACATTTTTTATTTATCCTTCTGATAGTTTGCATATTTGTGTTAAATTATTTGGATCATAGATATGAGCCTTCATGCAGGTTGCTAAGTTAAATACATGCAACTGGAATTTCCAACTCCAGTTATTTATCAATCATTCCTGTGCTGTTCTTGCCTGTCTTGCTCATTTGGGCTAGGATGACTCCTGAGAAGCTCTCACCTCCTGCTGCATTTCGTGCACTGTGCTTATTCCATGGGAGCTGCAAGACCATATTTCTGCCTGTAATCAGTATGAGATGCAAAGTTTTACTTTGAAGGTGAATTCAAAATTTCCCTTTGAAAAGGAAGCCTTAGTTAGGAGAGAATTAATTTCCCATTGTGCTGTATCTGACTGCCTTACAAAACTATGTTTTGAGGTGATAGGAGTCCCCACTGGAAAACAAACAACCCTCCCTGCTCTCCCCGCTAAACACAGATATGTCCGTGATAATGATTATCATTTTGTTATGGCAATTTCCAGAGGAAGTTGTGTATGAATCATAAATTACAGGATAGCTGAATACTCAAAATATTTTCCCATAAACATATGTACACTTTCTGTTGGTTAGGGGTTGCCACATTACATTGAAAGATTTAAAATAAATAGCATTGCCTGACTCCCCAAATTAAAAAAAAAAAAAAAAAAAAAAAAAAAAAAGGAGAGGGGGGATATTTGTAAGTTGTATAACATTCACTGGAAAGTAGTAAAACCATGTCCTGCAACTAAATCAGTTGTTAATGTTTGTTCCTGTAAGCTTGGATATTATCAGTGTTTGAAAGTCATTAATGAGATTTTTTGCTATCTGCCACTATCTTATTTGCACCCTTACTGAAAAAAACTACGCAAGTAGTTTATAGATGTTTTATAATAAAGACATGAAAAATTACAGAATTCTTAGCTTTTATGCAAGACTTTAAAAAGCCTGATTCAGTCACCTCTTAGGAAGCCTGCTAAGTTTGATATGAGATCAGTTGCTGATTTAAGTGGTCTCAAGGGCTAACCCTCTGTTTTATGTAACAACTTTATTTCCAGAGCTTAGAACTCAGCTCCAATCTCAAGATAAAATTTCACAAAAGACGTAAATGTAAAAGTTTCAGCACAGACATTTTATGTTCTTATGATTGTTAGTAATTCAGAAACATTAGCCAAAGTGGTCTAAACTGTCTTGTCAGATTAAAAGCAGAAATTATTTCTGGTTTGTGGAAGGTGAAATAAGCACCTTTGCTAAAAAAAGCACTTGGCGCATGCCAGCCTATTTAGATGTCAGGCTATCACAGGGGACAGACTCATGTAGGAAATGTCAGATCTCTGTTGCTTGCAGAGTTCTTTACTGATATCACGTTATTTTCTTTTTAAAAAAGGAGTTTTAAAACATGGATTTTGAAAGAAATATGAAGCTGATTGCAATAATGGCTTTTATTGATACTTATTTTAAAGCTTGTGTCCTTCCCTCCCTTCTATCATTTGCAGAAAAGTTTGATTTCTAGGGTTCTTTATGGCGATAGTCTTGGAGGACAGTAGACTTTCTTCAGTTTCATCTAGAAAGTGATACACCTATAAACTTGGAGGTTTCTGGAGTGGCTTGTGTCAGTCTCTGCATTAAAACAGATGGATATCCAAATGAAAGCCCTCTCCTACCGCTGCTGGGTTGGTGGAAGATGTATTTTGCATCAGTGAAGTTCCCAAGCACGACATGCTGTAAGCATCACAGTCCCATCTATTTAGGAGCAGGTAATTTTCTTGTATCTGTTCCCATACATTGTGTTTCAGATGCAAGTTTTAAAAGTAAATGGATTCTAACTAAATATTTAACAGATTTATTAAAAAAGAACAATCATTTCAGTAAAACATTTATTTTATATTTGTATTTCATGTGTTTTGTATCATAAGAAAGTTATTTAAGCCATTTGAAGACTAGCATATAAAAATATTACATAAAAATAGAGTAGCAAATTCAGGATAGAAGTGTTGATGGCTGCTTTGTTACTACAGAATGACTGATGGGAAGAGGGGGAAAAAACAAGTATTTTTGTTTTATTTTTCAAGTGTTTTATCGTAACACAAATATTTTGTTAGCAGTCTGAACTAATGGCCGCCTCTATTATGTGAGCCCCTTGCCCATCAAAATCTCCGATGGTTTAAGATGTTACTGCTTGTGGACTGGACATTATTGCTGCTACAGCAGCAGGAGAAGAAGCATCGTCCCCCCCGTAGGTGTTTTAGCTTAATCCCTGCTGTAGGCTACAGGCCGCTCTGTGGATGGGGGAGTTCAGGTGTATGCAGGGTGTGTTGGGTGACTGGTGGGACTGTCGCGCGGTGGGAGCGGTGGTAACAGAATAGCAGGATGGTTGAGGTTGGAAGGGACCTCTAGAGATCATCTAGTCAAGCCCCTGCTCCAGCAGGGACACCCAGAGCACAGGGCACACGGCAGCATCCAGGCACGTTTGGAAGATCTCCAGAGAAGGAGACTCCACAGCCTCCCTGGGCAGCCTGTGCCAGGGCTCTGGCACCCTCACAGGGAAGCAGTTCCTCCTCTCATGCAGATGGAACTGCCTGTGTTGCAGCCTGCACCCATTGCCCCTTGTCCTGTCACTGGCCACCACTGAGAAGAGCTTGGCTCCTTCCTCCCCACATTCTCCCTTCATGTACTTACACGTGTTAACCAGATCCTCTCAGCCTTCTCTTCTCTAATGTGCAGCCCTCCCTCTGCCCAGCCTGAAAGGCAGCCCCCAGACAGCTTCCCTGTCCAAATGTGAGCTCATGACACTCATTAGCTTGGACTAATTGACAGATGTGGCAATCTTTGATCAGTAGCTCTCTCTGCAGAGCTTTGACTTTGTGTCACTTTCCCATGTTTGTAAATATAGAGTATTACTGAATTCGAAAAGTAAAATACTAAGAAATGAAGCATTAAAGTGAAGAAAGTTACTTTGCAGCCTTTAAAAAAACCTCTTGGTAGTTCTTATTAAGCTATCGCATTTTGCTTTTCCAGAAGGTGACTGCTTCATTCAGTGTACAGTACCATGGTAAACAGATAATTATTCAGCACATTGATACAATTTTCATTATGAATTCTGGGGTACTGTAAATTAACACTTCTTTAAACTTGGAAACTCTGCTCGAAGGGCAGATGTATTATTTTTTTATGGCTTTTCTGTGTTTCTCATCACTATAATACACAAGTATTTTCCACAAATGGATTGATTTATTTTCATTGCATTCTGTGGTCAGAGCTTCATGGTATTCCATTATTCTGAATTACAGCTGAAACTTAGAAAGCGGGAACAGAGTATCTGCAGGCTTGGGCACCCCTCATGTGTCTCGGAAGGGCTCGATCCTTCCGGAAACTCAGCTATGGCTGTAACTTCCATGTTCAGTGACTCCTGGAAGTGGCTGCTTTTGCAGATCAGATGCGTGGTATGACAGTCAGGGATTCCCAAAGAAAGGAAGGTGCAATTAAATCTAAGGAAATATCTTCATAGGACTATAGAGGAAATGTGGAGCAGAAACAGAAGAAAAAAATGTCTTCGGTAATTCAGGTTGAAAAAAATAAACTGGAAGGCAAAAGATGGGGAAAGAAAAGTAAATTCTCTGTGAATATTTTGCTAGCTTAGGCTTAGACTTATTTAGTGAGCTTCAGGCTCTTTTAGGCCAGTTGCAGAAGGTGCACCTGAGCAGAAAGCAGCTGGATATGCAGGATGTGTCATTGTAGCCCGTATCTCCTTCAGGCAGATGTAGCGCCGAGCAGTGCAGAGACTGCAGACCTTCCCTCCAGCCTCTCCTCTCGCCTTTCACCTCCAGCCGATGGATTTTGAACCAAACTGCTTGACAGGTGGTGCAGGAAGATGATCATAGCTATGTGCTTTCCCCCAGATGGACGTACAGTTACCAGATACACTTTATTTACCAACTGTTAATGGTTTCTTAGGGAAATAATTCTGTGCCTTCTGGCCTGGAGTTTCATAACCAAGTGGACCAGCTAATGCTCAGCAAATTGGATTTGCAAAGGCCAGTTTTGCTGTGACTGGGTAAGAGGCTGGCTAATTCTTGTTGCTCAATAACTACTTCAATAACCACAGTGAAGTTAAGTGTGTCTGCAGAGCTAATTGCTGTGGCTCCTTCTGGCTTACAAAATGGTTAAGAAATGCCTGATAGTTTTTCTTTCATTTCTGAACTTTTAAAAACTATTATATTATTTTAAGAATGACATAGGATAAAAATTTGATATTGCTGCAACTTTTTAAACTGAGCTGACAACTCTGGTTCAGTTTTAATCAGAAAAAATGCCTACGTCTTTCTGCATTTATCCCATTAGTTATAAGTACAACATTTAATGCATTTTGGTGTTTTTCTGCTTCATTTACATGTATGTGTCAAAGGCTCACTGAGCTCAAACAATGAAAGAAAATCTATCTCATCTTTCAGAAGTTAAAGTTTAAACAGAGCAGATTAACTGTCTACAGACTGGCAGAAACAAAGGAGATTTTCTCAGCTTTGCACCTGTCAAGGGCAGCAAATAATCACTGCTCAAAAGCAAAACCCAAAACGTTAGTGGAGCAGCAGCTGCCATGCCTGGCGTCTCAGGTGGATTCAGGTACCTGGGCCAGGCACCTTGAGGAACATGGAGCTTCTGGTGTGAAAAGTGGAGATTTATTCTAGTGGATAGAAAAAGCATGGGATCCAGGGGTGCTATTTTCACTTGAGAATGTAGCCAAACACATTGCAATGAGGATTTGTGCTCTAGTAGGGTAGGGAAGGAATTCTGTCCTCACTGCAGCTTGACTTGGATGGTGCTCAAAGCAGCTTTCCAGCCATCTCGACTGGTCTAATCGGAGAGTAGTCCTTCAGTCCCCCTCCTTGTTTCCTCCTTGTCTGTATTTAAAAGATATAGTCTCTCACTGCAGTAACGAAGTAAGTTACAAAAATTACATGTTGTCTTGCTGTCATATAGCAGGAAGAAAAGAGCAATTTGACCAGAAGTCTTTGTAGACGTTAATTGGCTGCTGTGTTTTTGCTGGAATTCATCAGGCATGTGGCACCATGTTGCTGAAGTCTGTTATTGAGCAGATCAGAAAGAACAGCCCCCACCCCCAACTCCTACAACAAAAAGTGAATTTCAGCTGTTCTGATGGAGCATAAGGAAAAAAGCATCTATATTTCAGGTGCAGATAAACTATAGCTTTAGGTGATTTAGGAGGAAAGGTACATGTTCAGGACTTAAATCACCAGTACTCTGCTTGGCTGTCTTGCTGTAGCTCTGCTCAGTAGGCTTCTGAAGGAAGTATTCCGTAGCCCTGTTCATCTTTGAAGTTAGTGTAAGTTGTAAAGCTACATATAATGATAGAATGACCTCTAGAAACAAAAACGTGCAGATGTACTTAATGCATTTGGTATTATCAGTGCCTTACATGTTAATGCCCCTGTTCTGGGCCTTCTTGTTGTTTTAAATCAGTTCTCTCTTCTCTTTCCCCAATATCATCCGTGAGCTTGGGGCCCTGTGTTTCAAAATAGTTTGATGGTTTCGAGCATAGTAGGGTCTGCACTGTTGCTCTTGCTCTTCATCTCAGATTCACATTCACAGAATATTTAAGGTTGGAAGGGACCTCTAGAGATCATCTAGTCCAACCTTCCTGCTCAAGCAGGCACACCTACAGCATGTGACACAGGGTGGCATCCAGGCGGGTTTTGAAGACCTCCAGAGTAGGAGACTCCACAACCTCCCTGGGCAGCCTGTTCCACTGCTCTGTCACCCTCACAGGAAAGAAGTTGCTCCTCACCTGGAGACGGAACTTCTTGTGTTTCAGCTTGTGGCCATTACCCCTCGTCCTGTCGCTGGCCACCAGTGAGAACAGCCTGTCTCCTTCCTCCCTGCATTCTCCCTTCCTGAACTTATACATATTAATCATATCCCCTCTGAGCCTTCTCTTCTCCAGAGAAAACAGGCCCAGCTCACTCAGCCTCTCTTCATACGAGAGATGTTCCATTCCCTTAATCATCCTGGTTGCCCTTCTCTGGACCCTCTCCAGAAGCTCCACGTCCTTCCTATACTGGGGAGCCCAGAACTGAACACAGTACTCCAGGTGTGGCCTCACCAGAGCTGAGTAGAGGGGCAGAATCACCTCCCTTGACCTGCTGGCAACACTCCTCCTGATGCAGGCCAGGATCCCATTGGCCTTCTTGGCCACGAGGGCACACTGCTCACTCATGGTTAACTTGGTGTCAACCAGACTGCATCTAAGTGCAGTACAATGACGTGTGAAGCCACATCACTGTTTATCTGCTCATCTACGTTTTTTTTGTTTTGGTTTTGTCATTGTTATGAAAATTGTGAGCCTACACATATATTTTTCCTTGTACACTCAGTATTTCTTACTGTCTGGCTGTTTAACTGTAGCCATACTTTTGGACAGATAGGGATGAAGTTTTTTTCTTTGTAGTCCTTTTGATTCCATGTAGTTCTGCAGGCCCCATGTAGCGGCACGAGGGCAGAGTTCTGTGTATACTGAATGCTCTTATTGCATTATCCTATGATTTTTGTTATACATATAATAAATATTAGCCCAACAGTAATTTTGAAATTATGGTTTTGAACACTTCATGTCTGGCTGCTTGATACTTGAGTTTAAATATGAATTTTAACATAATCAGCTAGTCTTAATCATTCATCTTGGAACAGCATAGAACATCCTTCTATGGATGTTCTTCTGTGGAACATCCTTCCAACTGTGAGCACTTAGCCAAATCCATATGTACTCTATGCTGTCAAAGCTCCCCGCTTTGCCAGGCTGTTAATTAACAGTGACAGTTGGGCCACTCCTCTGCAGCCGAGTTGTTCTTTAATGAAGGCCCAGGGCTCTAATGGACGTATCCAGTTACGTGGGTCAGCAGCATTCCCGGGGGTTGCAGCTGGGGCCGATCCCATTTAACATCTTTGTAGATGGTGGGACAAGGAGCATCCTTAGCAGCTTTCCAAATGACACTGCGCTGGCAGGCCGTGATTCCAGGGGACCTCATCCAGCTGGAGGAGGGATTCAGCAGAACCTCCTGGAGTTCAGGGGAGATGAGCACAGCGTGGGCAGATCAACCCCATGCAGCAGAAGGGGCTGCTTCTCTGTAGAGCACAACCAAAAAAGGTTGGGAGTCAGCAGAGAGCCCCTGCAGCAGCGAAGGCCGACCGCACGCCTAGGCCGTGTTAGCAGAAGTGTTTCCAGCAAGCTGATAGGAGTATTTCCTTCATTGCCATATGGGAGACTGCAGCTGGAAAATTGCATCCGGTTTTGGACTCCTGAAGACAAAACGTATTGCAACATGCTGGAGAGAGCTGAGCAAATGGTCACAGAGATAATCAGAAAGCTGGAGGTGATGATGAAAAAGGAGAAGATGGGACATCTGGGTTCGTTCAGACTGTAGAAGGTGAAGGAAAGACTGGAGAAGCTAAAGCAGCACAGAGATAGGACAAGAGACAGTAATTTCGCAGCAAGATCCTGTTGCACTAAGTGAAGCTCCAGTGTGAACACTGGAAGCAATGATCTTGTTGCACTAAGGGAACTTCCGACTGGCTATAAGGGGAGAAAAGAATGGCCACAGTGAGAGTATTTCAGCAGTAAAAATGGGTTACGGAGTTTGCAGAGTCTCCATTCTTGGATATACGCAAAAAATCTGGGCAGCTTTGAAGTTAGGCTCCCTTTAAGCAGAGATTTGAACCTGGCCTCCAGAGCCCCCCCTTCCAACCTATTTTTTGCTGATTCTCTGTAGTTGGCTTGTTAATGGCGAATTCTTGAAAACTCCTTTTATAGGATTGCATTAGCCCTTCCTGTGCCACTAAACATAAAAGCTTTGTCTCTGAGGACAGGAGAGTATGTGCCGGTCTAGCTATGGAGCATGTGAATTTTATGTGTCCTTTCAAGCTATTTGGGGAGGAATAACACAGTTGACTGAACAGGAGAGGACTTTTTGGGTTGTTTTTCCTGGTGTTGAGAGAGGAGAGCCCAGAAGAGCAGTACTTGTATGAGCAGCAATACTCTCTATGGCAAATTGGTTGTTTGCTCACTTCTTGTCAGTAATACTGCTCTGCCCTTGTTTATTTCTGTTCTAAAGTCCAGATGTTTTGTAAGTGTTGCCCTTTTCTTAGGAAGGAAGGGTGGCAGGTAAAGGCCTAGACCCTTTCCAATGTCAGTGCTGTAGGGCCAGGGTGCAGTGTTAGTATTGCTGGCTAAGAGGCACTATGGTAAAATTGAAAGGAGTGAAGCAAAAATCAGGGAGTGGGATCAGTAAATATATAACTGTTAGCTGTTCTGAGACATTTTCTTCATGAAAGTGTAATTTCTAAAATGGAATTATCTAATCCTTTTTAAATAACCAGAAATTTCAAAGAACAATTTGTCAACTAACTATAGCACCTTTTTTTGGTATCTTAATTGTTTAAGTGTTTTCCGTCAGGAAGAGATGGTAGTAACTCCAAGGTGGGCAAATGAAATATAATACATCTCTAACCTTTTCTAGGTTGTTTCTGCCTAGGGAGCAAAGATTTTTTTTCTAAAATGTTCCCTCTTCTGTAGGAATCATTGTGCTATCCTGTGTTACATGGGTTTTGATCTGGAGTTGCCAACAGGTTTAGTTTGTAGAGGTATTTTGGTTTGCCTTGAATTCCTTTCAGTAGTCCCTTATTCTCTTTGATGCTTTTTCTACTCCTGTTATCCTTTATTTCTGCAGATTATACCTGTAATCTTTCTGGAAAAATCAAATTTCTTCTGAATGGGAGCATGATGCTTGTCTGCATTGAATGTTTGAAATCTCATAGGGTGATAATCTTCTAACTTGTGTTTTTCCAGTAAGTCTTTGAAAATCTGCTTTTTCTTCCTGGTGCTGTCAAAATACTTGTGGTTATGATTCAGACCTGAAAGGTGGAGGGGAAAAGGTTTAGCAGACAGGAAGGGAGCCTCATGTTGGCCTGTCAAGTGAGAAAGGTGAACACTACTGAGCTGCAATTTACCAAGTCTTAATAAATGAGCAACTAAGATGATTAAGGGACTGGAACATCTCTCATATGAGGAGAGACTGAGTGAACTGGGCCTGTTTTCTCTGGAGAAGAGAAGGCTGAGAGGGGGTCTGATTAACATGTATAAGTTCAGGAAAGGAGAATGCAGGGAAGAAGGGGACAAGCTCTTCGCATTGGTGGCCAGTGATAGGACAAGGAGCTATGGCCATAAGCTTAAACACAGGAGGTTCCATCTGCAGGTGAGGAGGAACTTCTTTCCTGTGAGGGTGACAGAGCAGTGGAACAGGCTGCCCAGGGAGGTTGTGGAGTCTCCTTCTCCGGAGGTCTTCCAAACCCGCCTGGATGCCGCCCTCTGCCCCGTGCTCTAGGTGTGCCTGCTTGAGCAAGAGGGTTGGATTAGATGATCTGTAGAGGTCCCTTCCAACCTTTAATATTCTGTGATTCTGTGAAATGCGAAAATGAGGTTCCTTTTCTTTTCTTTCTCTTTTTTGTTTTTAGCAAGTCAATTATTTCAACACTTAAAATTTTCCAGCTCCTTTTCAAACGAGAAGCTGTGGTGTTGCTTTGAAGCCTTGTGCATCTCCAAAGCCTTTTGATATTGTCACAAACGAGTGTACTGTTAATATTGACTCCTGTGCTACGAATTGATGTTAAGGTAGAGGTTTACACAAGAGCAGCTTTAATTCATCTGTACGCTCTCACTTTTTGGTCTTAAAAACAAGACTTAAAGGGAAGCAAGTTGGTGTGTGCTTGTGTATTCAGTGCTCAGCAGCTGATCTGACCTGATAGGCGCTTAATGATTTAAAGCAGCGAGTGGCCGAGGGGCCGGACACGAGGCTGAAATGTGGCCTTCCCGCCCGGGCCAGACGCAAGGCCTCCATCCGGCCTCCCGCTCGGGCCGCCCTGTGAATGGGGGAGCCCGTGGCGGCTCCCAACCTACTACAACTTAAAAATCCTTTTTTCCTCTGAATCTAGTAAAGATGAGGTTACATGCACCTTGAGCTCCAGTCTAGGTGCTCTATCGGCTTTAACCTCCGTGCGTTGCCTCCTGGTGGCCTCCCGTTTGTGCCCCGTGAGCGCGTTTCTAGCCGTGCAGCTGGGAGCGATGAAGGACGCTGTTGGGCTGGACCTGCACAGGTGTGCAAACAGCAGGTTTGTGCTCTGTTTGCTGCAATCCGAGCCCGTCACTCCTTGAAGTATTTGTTTTTACTGGAAAACTACATTAAAGTAGCGTTAAACACGTTACACTGCAAATAGCACGTGAGCAGACTGTTTCATCACTGCAAGAAAAAGAGCCTTTTTTTCTTCATGATGAGGCGACTTTCGCTAGCAAACCCAGCCCATTCCCAGTAGGAATACAGGACTGATAAAGCTGTATTGACTAAACAGTAGTGCAGACCTCATCGCAATGGGAGTTTGTTACTATCATTAACTTATTCTCATTTTACTGTCATTACCCAGTTTAATCATCTTGGGAAAGATTACCCTTGGTGTACTTTAAGAAATACAAGAATTGCATAGCTCGCTTGTGTTAAATGCCACCCATGGGCAACGCTGAGGGTCTGTTGGTGTTCCTGTTAACTTCACAGAGATTGAAGCATTCTGCTTTTCCTCGTGAAGTTGGTGACACTGAGATGAGTGCTAGAAAGAAAGCAAAACCGTGGGCACGTGGGTGCTGGTGGCTGCAGGCAGGTCTGCCTGTGCCCTCCCTCCTGGGCCTCGCCTGAGAAGGGGGTCCCAGGGGCTTGAGGAGGAGGCTCCTCTCACCGGAGCTTCTTGCTCCGTCACCCTCTGTCCTCCCTGTGTGGATTGCCAATATGTGACCCTTTTATTCCCCTTCTTATTCCCTTTACAATCCTAATTTTAGGATTAAGACCCTCCCATCTACTTTCTCTCAATCCACCAGCAGTTATTGCCAGAAATCATTGTGTAGCTGTCGGTCACAGATATACCATGCAGTGTGGAGCTAGCAATACTGAACTTGTTGACAAGAAAAGGCAAAGAGCATTGAGTAGTCTCTTTCCTTGAAGAAATGAAAAAAATATGCCCTGTTAAGATGAAATAAGAATGGCCTTTTTCTTGAATATGTCTTGTATACCCAATCAGATGAGCATTATAATGTCTTCATGCAGTGAACACTTTATATCATTTAGTTTTATTACACTACACTGTTAAAAATGCATGTGTCTGAATGCCAAAACGGGGGTGCATATTTCTTCCTTACTAATACAACATTTGAAGTATATATAAATATTTTATCTGGAGCAGGTGAAGAATTGAAGAATATAATCTGGCACAGCACAGGGATTTATTATTTCAACAGCCTTTATGTGCTGGGTATTACTATTTATTAAATATGCAACAGCGTTTAACTTTTTAATTATCCTCCTGGTTTGATGTTTTTTTCTGCTGTGGTAAGTAGCTGCTACAGTAAGTGGAATGAAATTTGCTATTAATAGTTAAGCAACAGGTTGAAGGCACTAGAATTAATGCAGATTGCTTGTAACATGCAGATGCACTAAGCATATATATAGGTAGTGTTACTGAGAATGTATAAAATCACATGATTTGGTGTTTCTTTGAAACATGATTTTGCATATTCTTTGTGTGTCTGCATATGAAGTGAGTTTGCTCTTAGATTACTAAAATTATTTTAGGAAAAAATGAATGAATATATTTTCAGAGATGTAAAAAGAGGTCAAATCTTTGTCTCTGTTTTTCCATTCTGTAGCTATTTCTCCTACACACTAAACTTTTCAGCATTAGTGTTTCATTAGTATATCTGTGTTTTGTTGCATCCATGCAACCATGTGATATTGCTATGAAAGAAAAAAAAAAAGGAAAAAATAAAGAAAAAATCTGAGCCATAACAAAGTGAATGGAAGAACAATATTTCAGATTTGAAAGAAAAAACAGTCAGAAGTTGGAAAGATTTTTTTTTTGGAAGCAAGCGTGTTAAAGTGATCACCAGTGAGCACTGAAGTACCGGAGCTTGGGCCTGGCTTTTTGTGGTACGCTCTCTTAGCAAGACTGCCTTAATTGCCTTAACCACCGACTGGTTAGGTGATGAACTAAGCAACTAACCCCAAACCAAATGATATAGAGCAGCAAATGAAAGCCATAAAACTCTTGTTTAAATGTAATTGCTTTGACTTCTCAGGGAAAAAAACCCAAAACATATAAAACTAGTTAAAATATAGTGTGTTTACTGTGTGAGGCACATGTTGTGTTTTGGAGCATAACTATAAATTCAAGCAACTCGCACTTCTCTGGAGTTGGTGTTTCCCAAGTTTCTCGTCTGAAATGGCAACTGCTGGATTGTCTCCCAGTGGCTGTTACCAACTCCGGCTATCAAGTCCGCATGGAAAGGGGTTAGGAAGCGGTTGTCCCAGGGGGCTGCAGCCGTGGGGCTGGGGCCCAGGTGAGGCTCCAGGACAGGCCTCGAGGAGCAGCGAGATCCTGCACTTATGTAAAGAGGGAGCCCAAAGGCGGCCTTGCTAGCAATCGTCCTCTGTCAGTTTGTCATAAAAGGCTGAGCCATCTGTTGCTAGAAAAATTACCCCAATCTACCACCTGGTGTTTCATTGAGCCGAAGGATTTATTCCAGATAAGCACTGGTTTACTTAATAAATATTGAAAGGGGGAAAAAAAAATGGAGTAACAGAGGAGGTACAAAGGGAAAAGGAGGCAAGGGTTCTCCCTTGGTGTTACTGAGTGCTGGATAATACCCGTCGGATCACTCTCGTCTCCTGGTGTGGTTCATGTGTCATTAAAAGCGATTGAAGATTGAATGCGAAGCGTTAACATTAAACAACTAGGAGGTTATGCAACGACGGGTATAAAGTTCTGAGCAGGGTATGATTTAATTTGGAGCCACAGATGGCCACCTGCTGCACTTTTGTTCTCATGGCAATCTGGCAAGTGGCGGTGCTGGTTTGGTGCTTTTATTTGTCGGGTATGTTTGGCAGCGTCTGAGAGAGCTGCCAACTGTCAAATCCAGCCTAGACTGATGGACTACTTGGCTAAAAACACCCAAAACCCCCTTATGTATGATTGTGGTCATTAAATATGTGTATATTTAATATTAAATTATTTTTAATAATCAAAATATGCTCTACTATGCTGATACCACATACACATAAGCTGTGACTTCATCAGAGGTTTATTCCCCTTTGCAAATCTTTAAAATGCAAAGGACCACAGGCTTACTAATGCTGTACCAGCACTTGTATCTTATACCCCCTGTACTAATTCTCTCTTATAGGGTGATACAGAAAGAGCCACTTTCAGTTTACAGGTTCCAGGGGTAACGGAGCTCTGGACAAGATGTGGCTCGTAATACTGATCCCCTACCTGCCATTACCAAAGGATTTTGAGGATATTTTTCAGAGAAAGCAAGTGGCACGGAGGTCTCCGTGGACTTGTTGGGATTTTGCTGAGGGCTGAAATGGTCAGGGTGCAGCTTGGGTTAAGGTTCTGGTGTGCGGCAGCTGGGCTCTGCTGGGTCTGCTGGTGCAGACCCCCGCCTTCCTGGCAAGTTTGGGTGCTCCCAGGTATCTGCTCAAGTAAAACAAGCACAGGGATTATCGGGAACTTAACAGGTCTGTAATTTATTTGGTATTACACTGAGGTTTTTATTTCTTCATCTAATTCATGTGCTTTTTAGATTGAGGACTTGTTAGAAAGTCAATGAATGAGTGGGAAGGAACAGCCAATTGTGCCACTTGCTGTAAACATTATCAGAAACCACTAGATGTAGGGTAGTCTTTTGTAATATGATTTATTTAAATTTATTATAAGAATGGGAAAGGACATTTGTTGCAAAACAAGTGCTAGAAGAAAAACCCACAGGCACCTGAAATTTTCACATTACAGTAATTATCGCTATCGTTAGTCATCTAATGTGCTGGTTTTGATGTATGTTTGCAGTATTTTGTAGCTTCTATTCAAATCCTGATAATCTGAGCAGCATCTTCTTTGTTCAGGCTCTTATTAATTACCAAAGCAATGTGATTTTTACTTTAGAGGTTTATATCCTTTTCCAGGGAATTGAAAGGAGGAGAGGAAGAGGAGGGCAGTATTACAATTTGAGATTTTTTTTATGCACCTGCCTATTGTGTGTTTAAATAAACTTTGGAAAAGTTTAAGAAGTTAAAGTTTATTATCATAAACTTATAGAAGTTTATTGGTTTCTGTAATTTTTAAAACCAATGGCAAAGCTAGTGTTTTGTTTTTCTTTTTTATAGGAGTTCTTACTTACACAGCCTAAAATAAGATACTTAACAGTGACATGTTGAACAAATGTCAAAAATGTATTCCTGTACAAACTTGTTAAATGACAACAAATATTTGGCCCTTCATTTTCCTGTTTCCGAATTTGTTTGGCACATCCTGGAATATGCTTAATTTGAGTCAGTTCTGTCTGGTCAGTTCTGTCTACACTGAGCTGGTAGAGATTTAAATATTTTTCAGCTCTATTCTGTAAAGAAATAATAATTTAGGCTTATATTTGATATCAAAGTGTTTTATAAATCATATTTTAAAAATTTGGATGTATTGCATTTGTTAGTCTAATTTTAGAACAGATTTTATCCCTCATCTGTTCTCTCCAGCTATGTCCCTGGTTCTCTAACTGGATGAAAGCAGGGAGTGAAGTCCAGTGGTGAAAATTCTTCACTTTTGGGGAAAAAAAATCTTGTAAATACTTGTGTTAAGTTAAATCCACTTAGATTCAAAATCAGTAGTGCTTTTGTCTTGGCGAGTCCTTAGGAATAAAATGATTTTCATGGGAGCAGTAGGTATGTGAACACTGTCTATATAATGTATGCTCAGCACTTCTCAGACCAGTTACAGTTAGAATCTGTGGTCCTTGGTTGACTAAATTTATCTAAAAACACTTTGGGGAGCGTTCATGGTCAGCTAAGAAAAGAATTAAGTATTACAGCTAGCCTCAGCTAAAATATTTTTGGGTTATAAGCATAAATAAATTTCATGCAGCTTTTCCCACGTGTGGATCTGGATAGGAGGCTGCTTTGTGAGCTCTGCTCTTGAGTTTTTCTCCAGTTGCTAGTTCTTCCTTCTCAAATTGCTTGAACTCTGGGCTAGGCCTCGAGAATATGAGTTTGCCAACTCGACTGGAGCCAGATGAGATGACTCCTGCATTGTTCCCATATCATTTTTTTGTGTCTTCTGTGGAAGAGAGAAACTATCCCTTGCCACTCTGTTCCTTCTTAGATTCATTTGATTTAACCCTGCGTGGTGAAGTCAGTCCTGTCAGATGAGCTGAAATCCAAGTTATTTAGGGAAACAAACTCTGAAATGCAAAGAGTTTCATTTGCTCTTCACCCTGTATCAGAAATTGCATGTTAAGGAAAATTGCCTTCATCACTTTGGATGTTTGCCAGTACTTTCTGGGACTGAGGCTTTGTGCAACACTTAGGTAGTGAAAACCTCAGTGTGGTTTGACTTGTGTGTGGCATTTTTTTTGGCTCTGGCGGTTTTGGTGTGTAACGTGGCTGAAGGGAGTGTTGTCCCCATTGGACTGGAAGGCTTGTGCCCAGTCTGTCTCGTTTCCCGTCATGGAAGGCCTGCAAAGTGTTAACGACAGAGCACAGGATAATGATCTGGGCTTCAGAACTCAGCTTTGGTTTTATTGTATGAGTGACACGGAGCAAAACTTCTTACTGGTTTGGTTTGTAACGTCACGATGAGGAGGGGGGTGCAGCTTGTGGATATGAGCTTAGAAAATGATTCATAGGCAAAATAAAGATTATCTGCTTCTTGGATGAAAAGTGATATGTAAAATGCAAAGGAGCATTATTCTGAGTCTTTATGCGTATAATGAGCAGGATTTTGTGATTATTCTAGCATGCAATGGGATAGTCAGCTCTAAAATATCATGACGTACTAAAACACCTGTCTGCTGTACATGCTTATCAAATTCCTTCCAAGGAAGGGTTTTGCTACGGAAATAGAGCGTTTTGGGTGGGGGTCTTATGGAGCCCAAAGAGAAGCAGGTTATGCCCAGGCAGTGTGAAATGGCAAGGGATGTTTCAAGAGGTGCTGGGTTTTGGGGGTACTTGCTGTGCTGATGTTGTTCATTTAGAGAAGATGGATTGACTGTCTTATAAAGTGTAGCGGTTAACTATTTTGCAGACTTTGAAATTCATTTAACTTAATGCCATGCTGTAGGTGGTAAAGAAGATGATTATAGTTTGTTTGGGAACAGAGAAAATAGTCTTACGAACATGGGCCTTTCAGGCACTGGGTTGGTTATATTTCCACTTCCCTTTGGCATGGTTTCTAGCAGATTTATCTTTTTTTTTATTATCATGTCAGAAAACAACCTTTGAAATATGCAATTTTACATTAGCGTAGTGGTTTGCCCATCTATCCAACATTCAAATTTAAATTTAACTCCTCCAAAATAAAGTGTTCATACCTCCCATTAGTATAACCGTATGCCAAATTTCAGACAGACTTATGGATAATAAGGAGGACATGCTTATTTATTCAAGTCTGTTCAAAAATCCCATGTGAACAGACTTGAATTTCACCTTGACTGTTGCTGCAACATGCGAATATATCCTGGAGGTGACCCACACACGTAGCCAGATTTGTGAGCTGAGCACTGCTCTATGTTTTCCAAGGCAGAATTCCTTATGGGCAAAAAGGGTTTCTACTGCATTTCACACATATCCTTCCACTGTATTTTGTATATTTTTGTGTTGTTTTTTTTTGTTCTTCAGTTTATTTGGTCAGCTGATCTCCTGGAAATGAACATCTGACTTTATAGAAGTGATTTTACAAACTTTTTCTGTCATGTGCATTCTCTTTGATGATGAACAACAGATTTCCCAAATTCAGAACTATTAAGGGCAGCTTTTCAAATCTGCGAGTAAAGATAAAATAAAATTTAATCATTTACAAATTGATTGATTAGTCATAGATATTTGGAGTGGGATGGCTAGTTAGCCTTTCTACCTTAATTTTTTTAATGTGTTTTCAAGTAGCACAAATGGAAAACAAAAATCTATTTGAAAATTGTCAATCCTGGGTATGAATTGAGCTCTGCTGGAAACATCACTTTGACATAAACTTCAGCAGTACATATTACAACTGGGATTCAGCTTCTTTCATTTCTAATATAAAACAAATTGCTATTAGTAATTTTGGCCAGTTTGGAGTGTGAGGGAGGAAGTAATAGGAGACAAATAGGTGACAGAGACATCAATTAGAGAAACGCAGAGTTTATTTTTTTAACCCAAAACAAAGGCAAATCGAAAACTTTGGCTTCCATAGGTGCACTGGCTGCCATTGGGGTCAAAAGCAAATCTTCCAGGGGCCAGTACTGGGCCCAGTGCTGTTCGATTTGTTTATCAATGACCTGGACGAGGGCACGGAGTGCACCCTGAGCAAGTTTGCAGATGACACCAAGCTGGGTGGAGTGGCCGACACTCCGGAGGGCTGTGCTGCCATCCAGAGGGACCTGGACAGGCTGGAGAGTTGGGCAGAGAGGAACCTCATGAGGTTCAATAAGGACAAGTGCAGGGTCCTGCACCTGGGGAGGAATAACCCCAGGCATCAGTACAGATTAGGGGTCGACCTGCTGGAGAGCAGCCCCACGGAGAGGGACCTGGGAGTCCTGGTTGACACTAAGTTAACCATGAGTGAGCAGTGTGCCCTCGTGGCCAAGAAGGCCAATGGCATCCTGGCTGCATCAGGAGGAGTGTTGCCAGCAGGTCAAGGGAGGTGATTCTGCCCCTCTACTCAGCTCTGGTGAGGCCGCACCTGGAGTACTGTGTTCAGTTCTGGGCACCCCAGTATAGGAGGGACGTGGAGCTTCTGGAGAGGGTCCAGAGAAGGGCAACCAGGATGATTAAGGGAATGGAACATCTCTCGTACGAGCAGAGGCTGAGTGAACTGGGCCTGTTTTCTCTGGAGAAGAGACGGCTCAGAGGGGATATGATTAACATGTATAAGTTCAGGAAGGGAGAATGCAGGGAGGAAGGGGACAAGCTGTTTTCACTGGTGGCCAGCGATAGGACGAGGGGTAATGGCCAAAAGCTGAAGCATACGAAGTTCCGTCTCCAGGTGAGGAGCAACTTCTTTCCTGTGAGGGTGACAGAGCAGTGGAACAGGCTGCCCAGGGAGTTTGTGGAGTCTCCTTCTCTGGAGGTCTTCAAAACCCGCCTGGATGCCACCCTGTGTCACATGCTGTAGGTGTGCCTGCTTGAGCAGGAAGGTTGGACTAGATGATCTCTAGAGGTCCCTTCCAACCTTAAATATTCTGTGATTCTGTGATTCTTTCTTGGAACTTTATGAACTTGGTGTTTTCCCTTTAGTAACATTCCTCATTGGACATCTGCTCATTGTCTCTGCTTGCTTTTAGTTTGCTCTAAGCTGCATTGTTTGGGGAGTGGGGATCTGTAAAGCTTCTCAGAAGCAGAAGTGTGAAATGTTGAATATGCTGCAAAAATGTGGGAATTTTCTTTTAATATTTCCTTAGAAATGCACTTAAAATCACTGTTGCTGGAAGGGGGAGCAAAGAGGAAAGGCCACCACGATGAGTGACTTCAATCGCTCAAGTATTTTAAATAAAGATTTTTCGTGGAAGATGATTAAATAGGAAGTGCCCTTTGAATTTAAGCTTTTATTTGGTATGTTAAGGAGATTTCTACTCTTTGCTTAGTAGTTGCATCATCATACTGCAGTCAGAGCAGCAAAAATCTTCGTTAGTATAAGTGTTTCAAGTAGTCTTTTATCTAACTATCAGTAGGTGTTTTTCTGTGATACAATGACATATCATAGTTTATACCAGTATTTCTTGATTGAGCAATACCTTCTTTGAAAGATTTTTATCTTTTTTCCCCTCTTTTCTTCAGTGAATGAAATATTTTCAGTGAATGATATTTTGAGGATTATGCTGGAGATCAGCTGTATTTCAGAGAAAACACTATTAACTAAGTAGATGAAAAGATTAGCAGTGTATTAATTCTTCCTGGCCTGTCCCTTCAAGCAGCATCAATCTCTATCTGGATATGTGTGCTGTAAAAAGTGGATAATAACTAACAAGACAGGTATGCCTAAGAAATCTTAAATGAAAGGCATTACATATTGGCTAAACATACTCAACTGCTGCTGGAAAATGAATGCTCTAACATTCATTTAATTTTGTTTGTTTTTTCCCCAAATTTAGGATGGTGGTGGTACAAAATATACCAGTAGAGAGATGATCTTTGGTGGCTACAATAACTGTTTACCTGTAGATGCCCTTTTGTACACAGAACTACAAAAGCCTGTCCACCCCCAGAGGACTTTTTCTGCTTGTTTATCAGCCATTCCTCAAGCTGCTGAAGAGCACTTCAGACCTCCTTCCTTCAAGGAAAAAGAGGAGACATGGGAAGAACCAGGTGCCCCTAATTAGTGCGAGAGGTCAAGGTTTCTTCAAGTGAGCTAGCAAGATAATAAATCAGATTGCAGTCTGTTTGGCATAGGAACATACTAAGCATGCAGATGCTTACGGAAAGGGCCTCTTTGTTTTTTTATTTTTTTTTTTTGTTCCTGAGGCTAAGTGATGTACTGCTCTATGGGTATGGGTATGGATACGGGAGAGCTTATCTGAAGGATAGCCATTTGTTCCATTTCAATACACCATTTTACCAAATACTTTTTACTCCTAGATAATGTTTATTCTTAGTTTATCTGTAGACTGATAAAAGGCCTCCTCCCTTTTTCCACTGTTTACACTAGAGGAAAAATTGGGTACATAATAGGTAATGCAAAAAGATGATGTTGTAGCATCTGGTATTTTTCATAACTGAAGCTTTAAAGAACAGTTCGTAACCTATGGAATGTTTTCGGTGGTGCATGTTTTAGATGATTTTAGGTGTTTTTATGCTTCCCTGGTTTTCTAAGAGTGAATTTTTATTGGGTGGACATTACCCTTTAGCAGGTCTCCTTTGTTTTGTACTTAG
This sequence comes from Nothoprocta perdicaria, assembly GCF_003342845.1. NCBI lineage: Eukaryota > Metazoa > Chordata > Aves > Tinamiformes > Tinamidae > Nothoprocta > Nothoprocta perdicaria. Next base: position 3,602,105 of record NW_020455721.1, read on the forward strand.
GAGCTTTTGTTTTGATAAGGGTAATTCCTAACCGGAGAGTTCAAGACCCAACGCTGAAGGTAAGCGCAGTTCAGGATTGTTTAGTGCCTGTCGTTGGTCGCCAGGCCCTTCACGGCACTGCGGCTGATGTCCAGGATTGTTTAGTGCCTGTCGTTGGTCGCCAGGCCCTTCACGGCACTGCGGCTGATGTCCACACATCAGGGGCGGGCAGTGCCGCAGGTAGCAGAGCGGAAGGGGGCATGGGTTGGCCCCCCAGTTGCACGTGGGGTCAGTTTGCTGTAGGAGGAGCCCTGGTGGAAGTCCTGCCGTGTGAGGTGCTGCACGAATAGGCCCCGCTTCCTGCGAAGAGGAGAGCCCCACTCGGTTGCTTGATAGCGCTTATAATTCGCCTTATCTTGTGAAGGCTCTTGATCCTGTAGAGCGCTGGAGTTACACATACGTTTTTGGCCTTTCAAATATGTTAAATGATTGCTCTAAAATCTCATTTGAGATAACAGAAGTGACCAAAATTTAAGACGAACTTTCCCACTTGGGACTTACTATGTATGACCACTTGATCTGTATATTATTTTTAATGCAGATAACTAGAAATTTTGTTGCTCTCCTTTCTAGTTGCTTCAGAGAGGGTAAGAATACTTGCAACTTAAACCAGTGTGTGTATTTTTCATGAAATGATAGTGGGTTGATGAAACCCAGTACACAGTAAAGAGTGATGTTGGTGGTTAGACCAAAACCTCCAACATGCACGTGCATTGGAAGCAGTTGGGAATATTTAGCCAGCTAATTTTCCTTTCCAAATGGAAAGAAAATCCAGATTCTTGTGTGATTGCCAACCACCGAGCAGCGGCGGCCGTCAGCAATGCTGGGCTGTGTGTGCTCCTTGCCTCTCTCCTTCGCTCCTGCTCTCCCTGCGGAGGAGCCTCCGCCGACAGGATCTTCTCCATTACTCCTGCTCTAGGGAGGCGCCTTGTGAGCTGAGATGCAGCTCGATCTCTCCCTGCTCCCTGTAGATTTGCTTTGAGGAATGCAAACAAGCTGGTTCGGCTGTTTCTTTACACAGCAGACGGGCTTCTTCAGCTGTCGTGAGCTTTGCTTGACAAGGAGAGTTGGGTGTAACAAGGTGCTTCCTAGGCCACACATGGGGCCTGCGACCTGCTTGGGTTGGGCAGCTCGTGTCTGAACCCACCTGCGCTTTCCAGGAAACTTTAAACATCGCAGTTACGTGGCTGTGAATTTTTACCACTGAAGTCTTTCCCCACTGAAATGAGATGGTCTTGGTTTTTGAAATGTGCCTGTGGTGGGGAAGGATGAATTTGTGAGGGGATTTGAAACTGCTCCTTGGTTAAGGATCAGTGATGATGATGATGAGCCTTCTCACTGTGGGACTGTCTCAGCAAATTGGGTGTTTGATGGTTTCCAAAGAACCAAAGCTGAGCAAATTGTGGGTAAAATGATCTGGGAAGAAAAGCTTGGACATACATTTCTAATAAGAACAATTCTTTATGTAGTGTGCTAGGGGCATGCTAGTTGGGGCAGGCTTTTTATTTTTTGGCTACACATAAATGGACAAAAAGCAAAAGACTAGTAGAAAATGAAGCTTGTAAAACAGATACGTGCTGGACAAAAGGGAACCAATGCTATTAAGAGAATGCCTCTGACTGGATCACCAAAACCCATGTATAAACTTGCTAGCATCTTAAACTCCCTAGACAGCTCTAACAATTCACTCATGCACACTTTAATAAATCTCGGGATACTGCAGAAATCCGTCACATGAGAAAAATGCTAATACTAGATTAAAACAAAAAATGGCAGCAAAACCTGGTGATCAAATCTGTTGATTTAGTAAGAGGCTTTCTTCATCCCAAAGAGAACAATATATAAGTCAAGAGTTAGGGGAGTGTAATTTATAGATAGTCTTGGAAAACGTTGTTGAAAGTCATGGAGAAATTATCCAGTGCATTTTTGGGCCTGAAGTGTGAAAGTGAAAAGTGAAGTATGTGTTGTTTGGGCTGGATCAGTTTTGGAAGAATATGTCTTAACTGTGGGCAAAAGTGTAGTGCAAAGAGTCTGAGTGTTAATTTTTCCAGATTACTGGTATATGACTTGGTGTGTATTTTCACGAGCAGTCTGTAGAAAATAGTCAAGATTCCTGTTGCAAATTTTTTTATGTATATTTATGTGTTTTCCAGTTTTCTAACTTGGCAGCTGGAGCTGTGTTACGGTCATTGTGATTTTATTATCCTGAAGACATTTCAAACTGAGTGGAAACAGTTTATCCATCTCTTTAAGAGAAACTATATCCCTAGAGAGGGAAATCGTTTAGCAAATAAGTATAATAGTACGAAATCTCTCTGAGATAGCCTTGAATTAAATCCTGTCCCAGCCTGCCAAATTCCTCTTATAGGAAAGGCACTCTTACAGGACAACATTGGATGGCATTTTTGGAATATGATACAGTGTGTCAGAAATCCTACAGCTTGTGTATATCCAGTACATATATATTTTGAACAGAGGGAGAAAGTAAGAGTAATTTTCAATATACTTAAGGGAGTATGAAGGGGGATTGTAGCTGTTACAATTTAGGAGTTCTTTTTTTAAAGAAAGTGCATCAGGAATGAAGACTTGGGAGTATTCTGAAAATCATCAGGGTGGGTAGGAATGGCCTCCAATTGACCCGTGATTTAGCTGCAGAATGGGGTGAAACTTAAAATGAAAGATAAGCTTTTCAAGTCACGTGAACATTGCAGCACTATGTAGCTCAGTGGAAAGAGGTTAGAATCAGGCAAACAACCTAAGCTGTGATGACCTTTCTGTTTTATATCTTTATAGCTAGGATGCCTTTCATTTTTATGAAGTTAAGATCCGAATAGTAACAATGCAGAACCTTTTTATAATTCTGTAGCATGTTTTGATAATAAGCCTACATACAATACTTAAATACAAGCTTATTGCCTCCTTAACAGAGCTTTTAAGAACTTTAAACTGCGTTTTGCTGATTTAGATAGATCCATACCTTATAGATTATGTGTTTGAGTTGCCTTAAATAAGGTTAAAATTTCCCTTACCTTACTCCAGTTAACAGAGAAGTCTGGGCTGTGTTGTTTTAAAGGCAAGGTAAATCCATGGAGCTCAGACTTTGAAAGGACCTTTCAAGGAGTCAGGTGTTGAATTTTAATAAAATTTCAGTTCCAACCCCTCCCCCCCCCAGTACCCTTAAAAAAACAAAACAAACAAAAAATATCACAAGACCCCTCAGTGCAATCCATTAACATAGGTTTCTACTTGATGCCAGTCTTTCTGTGCACTGACTGTTCAGAATCATGAGGATTAGCTGTTGAATGCTTTGTGCCTTTTTATATGGGCTAGAGTAGGAAAGAAATCATGTTTGTTATGAAATAGTACTTCACAGAAACCATATTTTGCATGTAGTGTTTCAGACCAGAGTCTGCAAAGTGTCCTTGAGTGCACTTGAGAGAAATCTGGAAGAAAAATCTGGAAGCGATGCTTTTGTAGCAAATTTCAGAGGCAGAAATGGTGTAGTTAATTCTTCTCCAATCCTTCAGTGTTTTAGAATTGTAGAACATAGTTGGAGAGTCCTTGTAGGAGCAAGTAGTTTTCTTATCTAAAGTTTCATGAAAGGATGAGAATTTACAATAAAATGCAGTAGAAATCGGAGGCTGTAAAGTAGACTTGGAGACTTGCATTGTCTGATATAGTTTCCTTGTGTAAGTTTCATTGAGGTCTGCAGAAATGTATATTGAATTAAAACAGAAATGAAAAATATGAAGCTGTCACACAGGGAATGTTCTTTGAGCAATAAATATTGCTTAAGGATGTTTGAATGTTGATTTTTGGGACTATTTTCAGGTTTCTGTGCAACATGCATGCTACAGCTGTTGTGTGAATTAGTATGTGTCTAAAGTGCCAGGAGACAGGGACTTCAGATGCAGATGACTTCTCCACCTTGGTGTACAGCCAAAGAGGTGCTATAAATATGGTAATATTAATCTCTGAGAGTTGTAGTTTATGAGAAAATCTGAAAAAGTAGGAAATAAAATAACTGGAGAGCATACTTGGGGGGTTATTTTTAAATTTAAATTCAAGCTACATTGGATTGCTGTTTATTTGAAATGTTAGATGTTAATACATAGGAGTTAGTATATATTGTGTGAATTGTTTAAATTTTGCTGACTCTTCAGATGTGCACATGACCTAAAACTTACAAGAGCTGAAGCACTTTCTATTGTATCCTCCTTGAAATGATGGTAGATGAAGCTTGCAGAACACAATCTATTGCAAAACCTGATGGTATGATGTCACTGTTACGTTAGCCGATGTTCTTAGGAAAGCTAATATGTTTATAGAAATTACTCCTTTTACTGCAGTAAAAAAAATAAAATTTTGTAACTTATTCTGTAACTTTGTTGCATTTTGTGCAAGGTGTAGATGGCAAAGCTGATGAGAATTTCTCCAAGCTATTTGTAGGATCTACTTCTTTCAGTTAACACACATACACATTAATAAGTCTGACATAGAGAGGAGTCAGGAGCACTGCCTGAACTGTTTGTGGCTTGAGCAGATGCAGCCGCTCTGCTCAGAGTCCCAGGTCGCAGTGTGAGAGCACTAAAGCCCTGACGCTGCTTCATGTGCTTTTAAGCTTCATGGTTGCTAATGGCATCTTCTCCCCTTCCATGCGTAAGCAGTGTTGACAGCGACAGAGTTGAAAAATCTTCCAGCTGTGCACAGGGAAAAGCGAAGTGCAATCCTCATGCAAGTCAGCTGGGAATTCCACTTGTGTTTAGGTTTTGATAATGCAATTAAAAAGAGCTCGAGTGGAAAAAGTGAAAAATAAATTTCTTTTTATAAGTGGAATTGATTAAATAACTGTACATTTTTGAATTAAACCATTGTAGAAATCTATTGCTTCCAGAAACCATGATGAGTTTGTGGTAGTGTAGAAACAGGTATTCTACCAATACAAAAAACACATTTTCCACACAATAAAGTTATCCTTCATACACTTCTAAAGTATAATATGAAGAATTGTTTGGATCTTTGCCGTTATATTAAGAGCAGTATAAAGCAACAAGGAATTAAGGATTTTAATGAAGTGTTAGTGAACATTACTTCATAATCTGTCAAGATGAGTCTGAGAGCTAAAGAGCTGCCTGTTGAAGAGCTGCTGGAAGGGATGGAGATGACCATGAAACGTAAGCCTATTTTTTGCACTCATTTGCAAACCAGGCAAAGCATCTCCAGGGCTTTGGGAGGTGGCACATGACCTGGAGGAGGAACATGGCCTGGAAGACATTATTCCTCTCTCCTTGGTGCTGATGAGGCGGCACCTGGGTTACCCGGCCTCGTTTGGGGGAATGGGAGCAGCTGAGAGACGCTGGGGGAGCTGCTCGGAGCTCTCTGGAGCCCATCAAAGGGCTACTGAGATCGTGGCTGGCTTGAGTCTGCCAAAGAGGAGGCTCGTAGATACTCCAAGAGCAGCCTGCAATTGCTTGAAAGGAAATTGCAGGGGTTTTGGAACCAAGCTGCTCTTGATGGAGCGGAAAAGAACCAGAAGTGGCAGGAGCCCCAATTTGTGGCCTGGGAGGTTTGTACTGGGGGCTGCAGGGGGGAAAGTCGCCGGGGGGATAATGGAGCACTGCAGCAAGCTGCATGGAGGCGTTTTGGAGTCTCCAACCTTGAAAGTTTTCTGGTCTTGGCTAGGAAAAGCAGGGGCCAACTTGATGTCTTCAGCAGTGCTCCTCTGAGGAGGAAGTGGAGCTGGGTGACCTGAGGAAGTCCCTTTGAGCCTGCAGCGCCCCGAGTCTCAGGGAAGGATGTTCAACACAAGGAGGGAGGTTCATGTTGCTTCTATCACTGATTAATTACTCTCACAAACAGAAACTAAATAAACCCATCCTAAGCGCCTTAGCTTAGAAGTTTGCTAGGTTTTCCTGTGAGAGTTTATGGAGTAATAAAACAACAAGCAAAAAAGAGAAGCTTTCTATTAGCTTTTATGTATGTGTTTTGAAAATTGTATTTAGTGGCTCTTGAACAGTTTTGTCTCTTCTTTTGTGTGGTAGTCATAGCTGCCTGGTTGTGGGTAGCCAAGCACTTTGGTCAGAATTCCTTTTTCCCCTTGGACAGTGTTAATTTTTTTCCCTTCGCTACCCGGAAAGTATTTGAGAGGAGAATTTGTTGATGGGAAGAAGTGCTTGGTATTTTTAGACTTGCAGTCAATTTGCTTATTAGAAGCTATTATGAGTACACTTGTCTTTGTAAGTAATGTGAAATATGTTCAAATTCTTTTCTTGATAATCCTTTCTTAATTTCCTAGGTAGTTTGTTATTGAGAAGCATACAGTACCTCTGGGGAAAAATCTTTTCTAGTCAACAGTAATTGATTTTTTTTCTTTTTTTAGCCATTATATCAATGCAATTTTATATTCCAACCATTGGCCATGTATCTATATAATTTGAAGCCTGCCTAGCCTTTGAACCTGAGGGCCAGTATAGTATATTACAACTCAATTATATAAAATAATAATATGCTGCATTTTTTTTATGTTGTAAGAGATGAAGAGTTAGGAGAATTGATAAGGTAATATAAATGGAGAGGTGATGAAACTTAAGAGCGATGCCACAAATACTAGACCAGAATATTATATTTCCTACAGGAATATGTGTAGAAAGAACAAAAAAAAGATATGCAAGATCTAAGTGGGTTATATGAGATTTTGATTTCTATTTCTTTAATCTGTGAATCAAAAGTTTAATGTACATCTCCAAGTGAATTTACAGGAGTGTTTCTTCTACCAATTTTGAGAAAAGTATATCTGATTAAATGGCCCGGCTGTATATGCAAAAATAACTCCAGTTTAGGAGTTAAACTCTCAAGTTGGGAGTGGGGAAATGAAGAGCTGCTGTTTCAAAATAGTGGGAAGAGTTAAAATGCTTTCATTTGGAAAGAGAAAAGTAGTGGTAAAAGGTAGAGAAGTGATAATGCTGCTGCTGTAGGTTTGGAAGATTTCTGCTTCTGAAAGCAATCCCAACACTGATGGTTTTTTTTTTTTTTTAAATCCTTGCTGGAAGAAGACTAACATTAAAACTAGATTAAGATAACCTAAAAAATTTTAAACCAGCACTGGTCATTCTTCTTTTACTGAAAGAAAATAGAAGTTTAACTGGAGGGATCTCATGTGCATACATTGCATCCTAACACTGATGTGTTTGAAAAAAAGTTAATTAAAATTAATATTTGCAAAGCAGCAAAAGGAAACATCACTATTCCATTTGGGGAAGAGCAGGTAAAAGCCCAAACTGGTGCAAAATATTGCTGAAATAAATTAATTTTTAACTATTGAAGCAAATATTTCTTACAAGCTTTCTTACATGTCACCTGTGGATGAGGTACCTGTTAACTAGTGAAAATTTGATGGTGTAGAGCACATCTTGGGGACTACGCTGTTCACTTCATAAGCAAGGGAGCTTTGTTGCAACAAGGGACCCATTTGACTCCCTTCTGAGTCTTTGCACCTGCGCTTTGCGCATTGCCGGGTCCTCCAGGTGGTCTAACAACCTAAAGGATGTGGCTATAGCACAGGGAGAAGTGGCAACATCTCTTTACCTTCCTGGGGGTTTATACCAGAGATATTACTTGTGTGAGGTCCCTAACTTTCAGCTTGATGCTGGCCTTCTTCCACTTTTATGTTACTACCTAAGAAGTGTGTGTGCGTGTGTGTGTATATATATATAAAAACTATTCATCACCAGGCAAGGTGAATTTAGTAGATTGTCAGTATGTGCTACTTTAAGTCATTAAATTGTTGTTTTAAGTCTGTCAAACCTACGTGATGGTTTTGCAATTGGCTTTTAAGGCACAATTGGTTTAAAAGGTTTTTCTTAAGTTGGGAGGAATAGCAGCTGGCCTAGATCCGTTCCCAAAGGCCAACTTAATAGGTCTGTTCTCATGGTGGGAAGGAACTTCCCACTGTATTATTGGTTAATTCAACCTTCTTTGGAGTTACAAAAAAAAAAAAAAAAAAAAAAAAAAAAAAAAAAAAAAAAAAAACCAGAAGGGGCAGCATGAGATATGAGATCTAGGATTTATTCCCTGATCCCATCCTGTTCCTGAAAACATCCTGGTCTGGCTTTCCCGTTAAAAAAAAAAAAATAAAATAAAATCTGTGCGCTGTGACTTCTAATGCTTTGCTGGAAGAAAAGTGAGCTTCATCTACCACTAGAATGGGTTATTTGTGTGAATAATGCCTGTACAAGAAAAGCTATTGCCCCATTTGCTCTTCATAGAGTTACACTTAGAGAAATTCTGAGTAAAACTCCAGCATGGAGCTGACTTGGTCAAAATGAAATTACTTCCCTGTTGGAAGGCAGGCCTGGGGGTAATAAGGTGGGTTGAGGAGCCTCCCTGTAGTTAAGAAGTAGCTGCTGACCCCTCACTGAGGGTTGCAGTAGAAGCAGAGGGCTGCCTGAAGAGGTTGGAGGCTCCTTTCTACTTCTGTAGAACAGAAGCCAAAAGCTTATTCTCACAGGTGGTCAGTAGGTAGGATAGGAAGGGTGCATTTTATTTCCTCTGATGCATCTTCTCAGCAGCTTAGAGAATATTTTGGTACATGGCAATACAGGTCTTGGGGTCTTGGTGTCAAACATGACATTATTCTCAGAATGACATTCGTTTTATTCTAAAAAGCTCTATGCTTGATGATTTTCTTTCTTTTGCTTAGAAGAGATCTTTAGAACCTCGGTTTTGAGTCTGAGGCAAGCATTTAAGTGTAATTTTGAAATATTTTGGAGGAGGAAAAAAAAAATAGACATGCTTGCTCCTGTCAGGAAGGGATAACGTGTAACTTATTTTTCCTTAGAGGATTTACAGGTAAGCTGATGGCTTTTGCCAGGGGAGACAATTTCAGAGGAAGCAGCATGGTAATTTGCGGGCTGCATTCCTTGAGATTGACTCTTAAAGAGCGATTTTATAAACTCCAATAATGAGTGTCAGCCTTCTCAAATGAATTTTAGATCTTCATATACTGCACAAGCTAAACCTAGTAATCATTTGGGGACCAAAGAAGGGTAAAAGAAGCTGAGAGACCTATGGAGATTCAAGCAATTCTGCCAAGAAATTGTAACATTTCTCTAATTCATTATATTAACCAATACATGTTCACTGTAGATGGAGTGAAGAGTTCCTGTGTCTTTTCTGGTTTTTCTGTGCCATTTTTTGGAGACTCTAAAGCTGCCCTTCTCTTGTGCGCTAATTTAACTCTAAAACGGAGAGGGGGGAAAAAAAAAGAGAAGAAAACCCTAAATTCAGCTGAATATTTTTCTGTATCAGTGAGTTAAATGGGGCAGTAGTCCCATAGGGCCCTGGATCCAGTGAGCTGCAGAGCTTGGAGCAAAGGAGGAATGACAGCAGATGAGCAAAAATGAGGAGGAAGGAGCTTGGAGGATGGAGCAAGGTAGGAACAGCGATAGCAGCGGGCAAGGACGATGGGAAATAGCCCCTGAGTGTGTAATGAGACATCGAAGTGGCTGCAGGTTGATGAAGCCACAAGCTAAGTCACCTTTTGTGATTCTTTTAAACAGAAGAGATCTCTGTGATTTTTGTGGATTTGGGGGAATTTATTACAGATTTATTACAGACATCATGGTTCTATTCCAGGGATGCTGCACTTTCCAGAAGAATTGTGAATTCCTGCTGATTAATTCAGCAGATGAGGCAGTCCGAGGATCTTTCACATGTTTGAACGTTTAGCCGAGTAGCATTTGTGTTTCTCCAGAGACATCACAACATCATTTCCATGGCCTGGGAAGTAGCATTCCCCACAGTGTTGCTCTTCATAGTCCTTGGCAGACTGATCTCATTATACACCCAGATCATACTGTAGAAATGCAGAGCTGCCTTAGCAAAACTTATTCACATACTCTCAGGGTTCATAAGGGACTCCAGGCACAAGCTTCCTGTTAAATTATGGCTTCACAACTTCCTAAAACGCCTGGTAAGAACTGTTCTGGTTTTTGAGTAATAGTAGGTCACAAGAATAACATGGGTAAACTAGGTAGTGCAATGTGCAATTTTAATGACACACGTTAAAATTTGTGCAGCTACAATAGTGTGTGTGTGGCCCTCTTATAGAAATAGTTCGTTGACACAAAAACGTCTATAGTAGAGTCCATTGCCATCTCCCTAGGAAGGATAAAGTTTGCTTAACTTTCTTTCCACTTGCTTTTCAGGTAAAAGCCAAGAGAAAGTATCTTTGTTCCCACTGAAAATTTTCTGCTGTTATTATTGGATGAATATTTTATAGTTACCATCAATGAAAAATGCTAATGACTTCCCTGCAAAGCCCTCTTTTCCCTAATCTCTCGCTTTTACTGAGTTTTCTTCTCTTGTCTTTGACTGGCAGTTAGTACTTAGGCGACAAGCTGCCATCTGCTCATTATTCATCGTTTTCATTATTTAATTTTACCAACAAGATATTTTTTGGGGAAAAAAGGTTGAGCTTGGTTTTTGTTGGTTTCCATATTCGTGCCATTCCTGGTTTGTGTTGTGTAGAGATAGGTAAGTCCTGTCACTCTATTAATGGTCCTGAAACGATGGCTTCAGCGCGTTCATTTGTTAACTCTAAGGTCACGCAGTACTTGGCTTCACTGTTAGAGCAGCGGTTTGGAGATCACTCGTTTCGTGACGGAGCAGCGCGTGGTTTGCTCCCTGCAGAGCAGATGGATTCTAGATTCAGACAGTGGCCGTGCGGTCCTGTGCATCTGCAGTGTGGTGGTAAGTTGTGATGATGGCTCCCTGAAAGCCAAGAATCTCTTGCTTAGAAGGTCATGGGCTGGCAGGAGACTACCCTGCGTACGGGAAGGAGCAGGGGATCAGTAACAATTGGGCTCCTCTTATCTGTCCTCTCTGCAGCAAGGAAGTTATTATTTACATTGGGCATTTGCCTAAGCTGAGCTTAGCTCAGCTTCTCTGCTCGCTCTTTTTTGAAAGGTCCCCATTTTTTTTCCTTGCTACTCTGCTGAGGAGCAGAGCGAGTCTTGAAAAAGTCTCACAACTTCCCACGTGGCAACTGCCGTGAATCATCTCCCACGGGGCTGCAGCATCTGCAGCGATGATCTAACAGCGACCAGTTGTGGGGGACACTCAGGGTATGGAGATATGGACATGCTTCATCCATCCCAACTTACCCAATGCCTCTTCTTTCAGCTTGAGAAAAAGGAATACAGCAACAGTTGCATAAAATCTGGCACAGGATGTTCCAGGATAGGCAGATACCTAATAACATAAATAGAAGCCATCAAATGCAAGGCAGAAGTTGTATCTTAAAAGCAGAATATGTGGAAAATATTTCAAGTGCAACATATGCAGCCTTTATAGCATTGCTACTGATTTTTTTCCACAAAGTCCTTCTGTCGAGTGTCCTGTTATTTAGGAGGTAGCTTGAAGAATTCTTTTATTTTAAAGAGAATTGCTCTAATTAAATTTCTATTCAGGTGTATATCTGGGAAGGCATTTTTAGAAAGGAATGTCTTATGAGAAAAGGTGCCCTGATACAATTAAAAAGGAAGTTCAAGGTAAGGTTCATACAATTGCGGGGGTGGGGGAAAAGAAATAAAGGGGAAAAAAGAGGATATATTTATCATGCACTGTTAGCTTCTATGAGGCATTATTCTCATTACTATTCATGTTTTTGAAGGATAAAAGCTTTTGCTTTTCTAATACAATTGCTGTACTAACTAGATTTCTGAAGAACAACTTTTATAGGCTTTTGTAAATCTGAGTAGGGCTCATTAAACCATGTTAGAAGGAGGTAACAATATAGTACTGTAGTACATATTTTCAGAAATAGTTTCTTGAAAGGTGAGGCAAAAAAAATCCTTACAATGCTTTTTCATTTATGGTGGGTTTCATGGTGTGCATGCTGTATTATGGATGCTAATAAAAAACAACTATGAATATTTAGTTCTGACATTTCTGCTTAATTTCTCTTTAAAGCAAAAAATCTCGGTGTACAAAATTCTTTATTCTGCAGAGACCTGTACAACATTAAAAAAGTTGAATGGAGCCAACACTTAATATGAAGAATACTCAGTTTAACTTTTTCTTTTTTCCCTCCCCTTAGCTCCAGTTGTAATCCCGGAAGATCCAGCAAAATGTTAAAGCTAGGAAATAACATTAAAATGCCATTTGCCGTGTCAAGGGAAAGTTTGTTTATTTAGTTGTTTTCCCTTAGATGAAAAGGCTTGAATAAAAGCTTCTCCTCTGTAGTTCTTGCAGGTTCCCAAGTAGCTGGGGAAGGCTGCTGCTCGCCGCAGATGATACCAGATGCGCAGCTGCCAGGGGATCTGTGCTTGCCTTGCTGCAGACAGGGCTCGCTGTCTTGCCTTGAGGCATTAGCTTGAGCCTCTTAGGCAGTGTACACAGTGATTTTTATGCTTTGGGTTAGTGCACTGTCATGCGGCAGCGTGTGATAATTATAGGGAATGCATAAAATTGGTTTTCTTAGTTGGTTACGGAGAAAAAAGTTGCGAAAATCTCAAGTATTTGCCACTGGAAGAAAAAGGAGGATTGATGATTTTAGGAATGTGGTGCTGTTTTCATTCCATGCTTAAGAAATCTGCTAAATTGACACTTCGTCCTGGTTCTTTATTCATAACAGTTTTTTTAAGGAAGAGGTGAAATGATTTGCATGTACACTGTATGCTTTAGCCTGCAAGTAGAGGATCCATGAGCTGCTGTAGGATGAATACTTGAAGACTTCTTGAAATTCCCATCAAAACACTGAAAATTTTGTGGAGATAGTTAGTACATTTCTCTTGAATTTGACATCATAAGCATAATGCATATTCCTATTTTAAGATATTTAATTTCTTCCTTCACAGTACGTGCTTAGATGGCCTCTCATCTCCTGTAACATTACAATTCCTGTGTTACTTGAAAGGCATATCAGATTGTCCTTCAGTTTCAGCTGTAATTTATAAACAAAATTCTCCATTTCAACCTTACAGAGTGAAAACTCTGTAATTGCTCTTTTCTGACTGGTATTAAATAAATACTTATGTTCAGAATTAATGGTTGCTATTTGCTTAGGATGTGCCTTATAGTCCCTCTTGACCTCTCTTGAGTCTTGATGACAGTCTGTGTCCCATGTTCCCTGACCAGATTCTCGGCTGTCACTGTGGCAAATAAAGATTAACGGAATTTGAGCTTTCAAGCCTGTGCTTTTGTCCAAGATACACAACGTTAATGCTCGTTCTAGAAACTATGCCATAGTTTTTTGTTTGTATCAGCTTATTTTGTATCTGAAGTTCAAACATCTACAAGTTGACTTTGGAATGTAATGTGTTGAGTATGGCCCTCTAAAATAGAAGAAAAAAAATGATCAATTTTGAAAAGAAAATATTAACTTTTGTTGTTTTCTTGTTTGTTTTAGGAAAGCCCAAGAAGGGAACAAGAAGGTGGTTCTGGCAGGCTGTGTTCCACAAGCTCAACCTCGGCAGGACTATCTGAAAGGCCTTAGTATTATAGGGGTACGTACTGTTATCAACTGTATAAAACTTGGAAAGAGGCCAGAAATCAGCAAGTTTTTATAAGGTTTCCAATGTCAATAGGTAGCCTTCCTGCCTTTCTCTTGGAAAAGGCAGTGGGTAGTTTGATACCTTTGTTGGTGTTTGCTGCACTGTGCTTAAGGCCTTGTTGCGTCCCTGGGGATTTGCTTTGGCTGGAGGGTGAGGAGGGAAGGAGAAGGATCCTGGGATCAGACTTGAGTTTCAGAGCTCTATGGAGCTGGAAGGTGGGGTGAGAGCATGGCTCTGTATTATAGCATAGTTAATTTGCCTTAGACCAAAGGAATAAATACTTGGCTCAATTTGGTGAAAGAAACATAAAAGACAGAGCACATAGACCCACTTACACAGACCCAACTGACGGCTTATATATTACTTGGTGCTATTAATAAGAATGGCAAGTGGGAATGATTATTTTGGTGAAATTTGAGGCAACCTAAAGAGTTAATTTGTCTGAAAAGGAACCGTTAAACAGTTCCCGAGCTTCACCTTGAATGTAGCCAGGGAGCTTTTGGTGTAATTCAGCAAGTAAAGTGCTTTCAGGATCCTTTGGGATGAAATAATACAGCATAATTGAATCAGCTTTGTAAAATTGTAATGAAAATCGGGGACACATTGTCCTAGCACAAGCTCACAAAGATTCTTCATCATTTCAGTCTTTACCTTGAAACTAGATGAATTTATAAAAGGCACTTTTGAGTTGAAAGACTTAGGGGATTCAGTGTATGTGAATTACAGGGTAAAATTGTCCTGTGTTATGCAAGTAGAAGCAGGTGACTGCGCAGCATCTTTCTGATATTCAAAATGTAGAAAACTCAACGTGTATTCACTGCAGTGTGATGAAAGATCAAAACTAAGCTTTAAAGGAACAAAAAAGGGACAATTTTATTCTGTTTAAAAGAATTTGCATACATGATGCAGTTGAACAAACTGATTTAGAAGTGAAGTCATACTTCAATTAGGTAGGAGATGGCTTCATTTGCTATTTTACTCAAATTCTTACTGCAGTTCTGAGTTTGTAACTGGCAGATTTGTGTTTGGCATTTAGTAGGACCATTAGTGCAGTGTTCGAAGTGCCGTGATTTGAACTTGAAAGCATTGAAACATTTATCTTCCCAATAAACACACTGTCTGCTAATTGTCATTTGCTGGTTATAAACTTCTCTGTGCTCTAGGTTAAGGATGTTTAAGCCCAAAGAGGTCTTGATCTTTAGGCATAAATGTTGACAAAAGCAAAGCTGGGAGCCTGCTCCTGCTTTTACTGCCTGCATTTCCAGCCTGTGTATGTAGGATTTTCTTCTCATTTTACAAAGAGTGTGCAAGAGGGATGACTGTTTTTAAAGAGTTAATGTCTTACTACTCTTAAAATATTTTTGAAAGGCAGTTTTGACAGAACAGGGAAAGAGGAAATGTTCTCTTGGCAGCTGGACACTGATTAAGCTCTAAAATCGTAAACATTAAGACAACAGTTGTGAAAATCTTGCTTTACCACCAGGTTGGTCTCATTTTTTTTTTTTTGTCTTGGCTAACAGATGGTTGATTTATTGTTGATTATGTAAACTTTTTTTTTGGAACAGCGTTGTCTGAGAATGTGGTTATTTACTATTGCTAACAATTAGAACTCCTTTGGGAAGGCTTTTGAAAGGCAGACTGTGTCAGAGTGCTCTTGCTCATCTGGATCCGACGGAGGAGGAAGTTGCAGTGTAACCACCAGCAAAATTCTTGTAACCCAGGGCTTGTTTTGCTCTTTGCTTGGAAAGGGCAGTACAAATCCAGCAGGGCCTTGCTGGATTTGGGAGAAGGGAAGGAAGGGCAACTTGGTATCTTTGCAAACAGGGATTTGCCATTTGTGATCTTGGTGTGCTTTTCTGTTTCCTTAAAGCCATTGCCAGCTTTATAAGAACAATGTGGGTTGGGAAATAGGCACAGGCTGTATAGCCATATCATACACAGCAAACATGAAAAAAACCTGTTTCCAGGGAAGGGGGAGCTCTTGGCAGGAGGAATAAACTCAGAACATGTGCATTTAGACACTTAGCTGGAAGATTAGAGCACCTGGCTCCAGAAGGGGAAGGTAACCAAGGAGGATCAAAGGATATACCTGATGGTTTCATCAAGGTTGTGCTGTTTCTGTTCTTGTTGTTCTCCCTCCACATAACAAACCCTGCAAAACCTCGTCACCCTGGAGGGTCTAGCAGGCCTGCAGGCAGGGAGCAGAAGCTGAAATTCATGGATGGGAGTCTGTCCTTGCAGGGTTTGAAACAAAATTCTTAGGAGATCTGAATACGTCAGAAACATTTAACCTCTATTATAATGTTACACATTTTCTGAGCTTCAGTTTGACTTGTGGTAAAGAAGGCCCCTTGTTATGCATGTGGAAAGATGCAAGCAGCAGTTTGCTCTGCAGATGTGTGAGTCCAGTAGCCCTGACTAAGGATGTCAGCTCCAAATCCCACTTCCTGTGATGACATAGCATCCTAGCCCTGTTGTCATCTTCCTTCTGTCATCAACCTGTTTGCCAAGGCAAGAGTTTCATCCCGTTCTCTTGTCTGCATAAAGCATGTCCAGTTTCACCAAGCCCTTCTTCCCACCTCTGCTGCCACACACACAGAGTCAGAAGGAGTAGCTCTGATTTATTGCAGGCCCTTTGAGCCTGCAGGGACTGCCTTCTGGAAAAACATACTGCAATCATTTAAATCTCTGTGCAAGGGCTCCTTGTAAAACCCTCCTAATAACCCTTTTCTGTACCTGCTGTGCTCTTGGATACTTTTTGTATTTAAATATCTGCCTTGAAATTCTGGAATATGATTTGTGGGGGTGTTGAACACTCCCAGTAGCACAGCCCTTCGCTGCCAGCATTTCTTTGAGATGGATCACTTATTATAAAATGCTACGTAAGCTTTGAAAAGAAATGACTAGGCACTTGGCTTTTGGAGTTGTACAAAAGCTAGAATAGACTTGGAATTTAATGTTCCTCAGTTGCTGTGCTCAGTGAATTGTTTTGACAGAGTTATTGTGAATGAAAGTTTTACCAAAATGTCAAGTGCATGTACATTCCTACAGTTAGTGTCCTAAATCAGGATAATGTCTGGTTTTATTTTTACATATATTTTATTTTACAGGTCAAGCTGTAGAATTTCAGTGACATAGGCAAAATGGATATAACGATACTTCCCAACCTTGAGTTGGTTTTAAGGCATTAATGCATTAATGATTGCAAACTTCTCTGTTGCCCTTAAAAGCTAGAGTCTTGTAAAAATAGTCTGCTATATGGTTCATGAAAGACAAAGATGATGGAATTTTATATTGACTGGTTTGAATTGACAGAGCTTCTCAGAGGGCTTGCTGAAGACCTATGGAGCAGATGCAGACTGTTTTTTTGTAACTTAGGGGCAAGAAATTGGTCAAAATGCCAGTTCAATTCCAGTTCAGTCCGAGCTGTGCAAACTGCTCAGCTTTGTCTCTTACCTTGCTGCTGTTACTTAGGTGTGATATGTGAGTCTGCAAAGTCAGGAAGGGATTGCATGTAGGTGCAAGCTCTTAAACTGCAAGTTTGATATGTCAATAGAAGCTGTTATTTTCTACAGCAGTTATATTGAGTCCTATGAATCAAAAAGTATGGGAATTATCTTTCATGTTATATTTAAACTGCATCAAAGTAGTAATAGCCAACTTTCTGCTTCCCTTTATTTCTGTACAGTCTGATAGTACTCTCAAGATAACTTCTTAATTCAGGACTTTATCCATAATCATATCATGATACCAGTATCATTGTCTGTGATACTCTAATTCAGCAAACGTTTTAAACATAGATGTTATCCCACTGAAGTATCTGGTCACTTATACACAACTGGTAAGTTGTGTATAAAGGTCTGCATTTATGCTGCCTAACTGAGTTGTGATTCGAGAACCTTTGTTGCTCTGCTCCGTTTATGGTCAAAGAAGATGGTTATCTTGAAGATAATCCAGGTTTTAGAAGGTTTGATCTGGCTTTTGAAGAAGATTGGTCTCCCTGTTACTGACTTCAGAGAGAGCAGAGGCTGAGCAGGCTTTTAATGCGTGACATCCAACTGAGATGTCTAAATCTTGTGGGATGAAACAATTGGTGAACTGGATTTGAAATCTTTCTACACAAGACTGTTTTATCTGTAAGGCAACTGATTTATTTCTCTTGTCCATAAATGCAAATTAAAGATAGTTTTTTTTCTTTTTTCTTTTTTTAGGGGGAAACGGAAGGTTGTTTTGCTTCAAGTAGTTGTAAGGTTTGTGTGTATATGTATTGTAGTTCTATACCTACCTTTACTTTCAGGGTGTTCACAAGCAGGGAAGTCTAAATAGCTTCTGCTTCAGTAGCAACCTCCATTTGTGCAGGCAAAGTGTTGCTCCTTTGCTGTATTCCAGGTGCTGGCCCTCAAGTTCCCTCAGCTAGGAGTCTCCCTGGCTTGAACTCTCTGTTTTGCAGGTTTTCTCTTTCTTGGGCTTTTAAAACTTAAATGTTCCTAATCTTTTCTTTCTTCAAATGACTTCCAGCCCATCACTGACTTCAAGAACTTGTCTTGATAGTCCCTTTCCAGTGTTGGAGCTTCATCATTGCTTACATTATCCCGGAGAAATTTATATCTCTGGGACATTCGGTAACAGAGCCAGAGGGAAGGGCCTTTGGTGCAAACTCAGGATGTACTTAGTGGACAGAGTTGTAATCTGTCCCATCAAAATTGAGAAAGCTCTAATGAATTGTGTTCAGATCTTCCATGGTAGAAAGAATCACAGAATCTTCAAGGTTGGAAGGGACCTCTAGAGATCATCTAGTCCAATGCTCCTGCTCCAGCAGGGACACCCAGAGCACGGGGCACAGGGCGGCATCCAGGCGGGTTT
The DNA here is from genome assembly GCF_003342845.1 of Nothoprocta perdicaria. NCBI lineage: Eukaryota > Metazoa > Chordata > Aves > Tinamiformes > Tinamidae > Nothoprocta > Nothoprocta perdicaria. The sequence goes on from NW_020455721.1 coordinate 3,620,560, forward strand.
GGAAGATCTCCAGAGAAGGAGACTCCACAGCCTCCCTGGGCAGCCTGTGCCAGGGCTCTGTCACCCTCACAGTGAAGAAGTTCCTCCTCACCTGGAGACGGAACTTCCTGTGCTCCAGCTTGTGGCCATTACCCCTTGTCCTATCACTGGCACCGCTGAGAAGAGCTTGGCCCCTTCATCCCTACATTCTCCCTTCATGAACTTATACATGTTAATCAGATCCTCTCTCAACCTTCTCTTCTCCAAGCTGAACAGGCCCAACTCAGTCTCTCCTCATACGAGAGGATGAGGATGATCCTTAATCATCTTAGTTGCTCTCTGCTGGACCCTCTCTAGGAGCTCCATGTCCCTCTTGTGCTGGGGAGCCCAGAACTGCACACAGTACTCCAGGTGTGGCCATGGATTCTAAAAAGAATCCTTTTTGGAAAGGATTCCAAAAGAATCCTTTTCATGCAGAAGAGAAGCAGGCTCTGATTTAAAAAACAAACAAAAACTTCAGGGGAAGACCCTGAGAAGATCATTATTAAAGGGATCATAGCTGCCACTTTTAACTATCTTTGGTGACTTTGTCAATACTTGTGAGAGCTGAGCTTCATCAGAGTGTGAAACCACAGTCTGGTTGTCCAAAAGACAGTTGCTGCTGGCAAATGTCTCATGGTTTGCCTCTGGTTACTGATTCTAGTAACTGAATCAAGTCAATCCCAGCACCTATGGTAGAAACAGGGTTCTTGAGCTTGGTGATGTGCAACCTTTGCAGCTATTTTCAGGAAGTGATGCATCAGATGCAGCATATCACAAACCTTGTGATCTGGAGGCATCAAATAGTGTAATGTAAACGTGCATTCTATACTCCCGAGTTGATGCATAGCCATGTTAGGAATACAAACCTAATTTGACACAAACTGCCTATTTGAACGTCAAGATGTTTCCATCTTCTACAGTAGTTATTTCTCTGATAGGCACTGTGTTCTGAAATAAAAGTTACAATGCAGGGAGATATTTTTTTCTGAAGGAATTGAAATGCTCAGTTTGTAGGATTTAATCCTCTTCAGAGAAGAGGGCGAGAATAAAGTCCCTGTGTACCAGGCAGTGGCATAATTCCAGCAAGCATAAAGACCTCAACAGCTGGCAGAGGACAAGGTGCCTCCGGTGTAAATGTGCTTCCTGCAGCTGACTCGTCTGAAAATATTTCCATGCTGTGCTAAGAGGAGAGAAAACTCTTTTCTTTTGTCATGTAGGTGACCAAGAAGCCTTAGAATCAGCCCTGAATTGCATATAATTGCATATTTCACCCATCTTCTTAGCCACATTCTGTTTCTGTTTGTTTTTTTCTTTTTTTTTTTTTCATCAGAGAGATGCCACAGAGAGGAGCATGCAGAAACACAGGCTTCTCCTTCAGAAAAGACCATTAGGACATTGTATATCTTGACTAAAAGGAGTTAATTATTAGCTTTTTCTGAAGTTTTAACACTTCTCATTACCCAGCTTTTGTTGCATGGGACATCTGCTCCAATTACTTCAGAAGATTAGCTTAGATCTCCTGACCTGTAAAACACTTCTGTCCATACTTCAGTGGACACATGAAACTACTATAAAATACCATTATTTCACTGTGTAAATCTACTACACATTATTTCACTGTGTAAATCTACTACTACTATAAAATACCATATTTTCACTGTGTAAATCTACTACAAATTTCTACCATTTTGACTTCCCATATGTCAACAGAATTTCCCCAGAGGTCTTGGTGCTGCCCCAAAGAGACACTTCAAAAGAGCTTACTCTTATGCTTATGTTTACTCTTATGTTTATAGATGGACTTTCCTAGATATTTTTAAGTGTTCTGAGGCTCACTGAGACCCATGGAGTATAAACATCTCAGAGTAAAGATGCAACCTCTCAATCTTCAAACATTGAGAATTTCTAGGGGCTTTCTTAGAGGTTTTCTTTCTTCCAGAATTTTGCTTATGCGAAAGCGTTTTGGGATGCTAGTTCTGCTCCTGAGATGGCTCAGGCCGTGTCTGAGCACGGGGAAGAACTTGTGTGACCATCCTCATGTGCATGTCTGTCTGTACTCGAACCAGCTCGTGTGCAGGGGCAGACATAGCGCCTTGCAAGCCCCTCTATGGGCTGTTTACCTCTCGTGGTCATCTGTTGAATGTGATAATGACACTACACAGGGAACTGGGGGGCTTTCTCAGTTGATGACAAATGACAAGGCATCTGGATATCCTTCCTAATCCCGTTGCGCTTCTGTAACTGGGGCTTGGCACAAACCTTGGTGCTCGTGTTGCTCATGGAGGTGCTGAGGGCCTTGAGGATCCAGTGGGGCAAAATGTGAGGGACTTGCATGTGCAGAGGTGACCTCTGGCTGCAGCCCCAGCACAGGCCACCTTGTGCCTCTCTTGCGCTTCTAAGAGAGGGATCTTTGGTAGCACTGATGTCTTATATGAGCACGAGAAGGTTTGTAAAGGTCTTTTCCTGGTCTTTGTTCAAACTCAGGCCCTGCTTCCATCCTCTGCCAGTCTCAGCCCAGATTTCTGCATCAGACTTGACGAGTTGTGTTTTGTTTTCACCTCCTCCTCTGCTCATCTTCCTGCTGTTTCACCCAACGTGTACTGGAGAACCATTTGTAGTGGGCAGCGAGTCCACCCCGTACGTGTTGATCCTAGTGAACAAGATCACCCCAAATCAGTGGCGCCGAGTCTAGTATGTCAACTAGTGACTGGCAGTAATGTGCCCGCTGGCAACTTCTCCTAAACAGGATTATCCATAAGGGGAGACATGGTGAAAGGAGTGCTGTATGGCTCAGCATAGCTAAGAATTGTGTCTTTATTTCTGTCTTTTTTTTTTCATTCTTATTATTTTCCTTTTCTTCTGAATAAGAATCCAAATAACCCTTCCCTCTGCTCATTTCAGGGTCAGTTTAGTTTTGCTTTATATATTTTTACCATCGTAACTGAAAATTGGAGCAATTGCTGCTTTCTTCTTCAACATTTGGGATTTTAGCCAAACAATTTCCATTAATTTCAAATGGAAGTACTTAATATAACATTATTAAGGTAGAATAAATACCCATTCTTAGCCTCTGTTTTAGTCCTCGTCTTCTCTTGGCAATTCAATTTTAATTACTTGCATCAGGCATCATGTTGAAAGATAGATTTTTCCAGTAACATGAAAATATAGCGTAGTGTTTGTTTGCTTTTTTCCATGGCTTTATTTAATAGGAGATTCAAAGATATACAAAAATTCCCCAGATCTTGAATGCAGGGATTAAGCATCATTGGTTCAGGTTACAAAGCAAACAGCTGTCTTTTGCTTTTAAAAGCTTATGAAGTTAAGTTCAGTACTGAGGTATATAGCAACAGTATTTTAGGCAGCATTTGGCACAGACAGCGTTCCATGCCTGTATTTGTAATAATAAATGCCAACGCTTCTGCCTTTAAGTTCCCTTTTTTATTAGAATATTTAAGTAGAAAGGCCATCTATAAGCATCTTATATATAAAATATGTAAATGTGTGTGTGTGTATATATATATGCATGAAACAGGTGCATGTGTTTGAACTGAATGTGTGTCTACTTTATATGCTAAATACATTGCTGCTATACAATAGATGCTATACAAACATATTGAAAATATGTGCTTTTATCTTACAAAAGGATTTAAATGCATATCTCTTATAATATTACTAAAATGCCAGAGCTAGTGCTGCTTCAAATAACTGAATTTCTAGAATTTGTATTTAGTGTTCTATATGCAGACATGTGAAGTGTCAAGAGATTTGTTATTTGGAAAAGATTTTGGAAAATGCAGAGGTTAGCATGGGCTGAATCCAGCACCCAGGCAAGACGACCAGCCTGCAGATGAATTTAATGAAGAGCTCTAGGTCAGACACCAACTTCCAATTAACTTTTTTTAGCTGATTGGAAAATGAATGTGAAATACAGATGATTGTGCAGACATTTGTTTACAGGAAATGACAAACTCAGTGGTTTAAGGGCATGGAGGCTTAATAGCTTTGATGCAAGTGGTCCCAGTTGCAAGGCACTTGGTTGCAGACCAGGTTCTGCTCTTGCAGCCTGTACGACTTGTGCTTTTGTGTTTGTTTTTGAAAGGAAACAAACAGTCACCGAGGAGTTGGCTGCAAAAATCGTATACAGCTTAGATATGTTGGTGTTTAAAAGTCTACTTGTGGAAAAATTGTATGCTATTCTAAGTGTGCAATGTAGATTTTCAGTATTTTGTTTTCCTCCAGTATGTGTAGACATGTGCATGCATATGTAGCAGACAGTACATAGGCTATGTTGGATGAGAGTTGTAGGAAGAATCTGAACTTTAAGAATTTGTGTTGAGTTTTGCAATCTTAATGTTGATTCTTTTAAATATTAAAAAAAAAAATACATTAAAAAAAATATATAGCCATATGTGTGGCCTGTCCAGGTGACCACAGTCACTTGGCTACTGGCTATGGAGCATCCACGTGCAGGAGCTGGGGCCTCCTCTCTCTCTGCCCTTCTTGCACTGGCAGCCCTAATAGGGGCCCTGCTGTCCCTCTAGTTAGTGATTTTTGCTGACTTTATGAGAACTTCACTACTTTTGAGGGAACATCTAGCTGAAGTTAGATGGTGAGTTTTAAAGTTACTACAGGGTCTCTGACAGATGAAATGAAAACAGAGCCCGCACACCCTTGCTTCCCTTTGAAGGAAGACACGCTTTGAAGGAAGAGTTATTTAAAATATGTCCAGTTTTTGCCTGATTAGTTATTGACCTTCTGACTTTTTTTAGGTTCAGCAAATAGATCGTGTAGTAGAAGTTGTGGAGGAAACTATTAAAGGTAAGCATTGCACTTGAAATGTTTGCAGCCAGCTTGGAAGATGTAAGCGTTTTCTAACAGAAGTGCTGTTAACGTTTCTGATCAACCTACACATTTACTCCTATAGCTCTGTGTTTGAGCTATGCCATAATCTGCCATGTGTGCCTGGTGTAAGGAATGACTCCAAAGATTGACTCTGGCAGGAGCTCCGGGAACTTTTGGGTTCATAGGTAAAAGATCTTGAAGAGACTTCAGAAATCAATGTTAGATGTGTTGGTTGAAGTTCTGCTCTGTATTTACTCAGTGCCCTGGCTCCATTTTCCTATGTTTAGCACTCCTGTTTTCTTGCTTTTATCTGCTTTGGATCACTTCCCTGAGCTTTCCTCAACATGACAGATAAATTACCCCCTGGTTTAATGTTCTCATGTAACCATGTTCCTTGTTCTGTCTCAACGAGTTCATATGTGCACTCACACACTGTACTTCCCAGTGCAGTGCAGCAGAGACAGACTTGTTTCTTTAGTCTGACTAGTAAACATTTGCTGTTAAATAAATATATTTGTCTGGTTCTTTTGGGGTTACCTGAGTTTGTCTCCGTTACTTATCAGGCCGTAAAAATTACTGTTCTGTGAAGCTTCGGATTACAAGGTTTAGTTTAATTAGCTGCACTTTCAATATAAACAAGGGTCTGGTCCACAAGATCCTGCCTCTAACTTTAATGCTGGAGTATGTTGCTTTTGAAGTATAGCATAAAAATGTGGGAAACAGTGCTGGGGGGGGAAAAGTATATAGTGTAGTGTATAGCTTTTACAGACTCCACTTTGACTGCATTTATACAATTTTGTATTACTCTGAGTGATTTTTTTTTGGTACAAGAGGATGATGTTTATAAAAAGATACTGATGATTTCTTTAATAAGAAAAAAAAACAGAACTTGTTTCCTGCACTTAATTCAGATTTGCATCTTCATTCATGACTCACCCTCACTGAAGTCAACATGCTCTAGATTATTTCTGAGATTTAGAATAACTCCATGAAGGAAGCTACTGTCTAATGGGAACCAGTAAGGTGGGATCAACTCTGAAGAAATGAGTAATGCCAACTTTAGTCTTGTGGGATATTTTTTTTTCCTTCCTTCTACTTACTAAGCTGTAGTAACAAGGAAGAAGCATTCATTTTTGTTACTAAATGAGCCAGGTTATTGCCCCAGAAATGCCACAGTGTTTATGGCAATATGCTGGAGATGGGGTACATCAGGATTTTTACAACAGTGCAGAATTCAAATCCCTATCTCATTTTAATGCATTTTAGCTATTTTTAAGAGCTTAAAACAATAACCTGGGTCAGTGTGCCCTCCCTTTGCGGGAACAGGCTTTATAGTTATTACCCTGACTCAGGGCATTGCTGTTTTTTGATACCATGTTTTTTCAGGGTATTGCTATGGAATATTGTGTGACTAGAAAAAAGGCAAACAAATTAATGCCAGTTGTTGAAATGATGTTTTTCACCTGGTTTGTTTTAAGGTTGTATTTTATGTATCAATGCAATATTGGGAAATAGCGTGGTATAAGATTTTTTCGTGTACATTCAAACTTCTTAAAAAGTCTGAATTTTGAGAGGGGGTTTTAGTTCCGTTCTCATCACTGGAGGTGATTTGAATCAAAAGGACTATGTGAGCTGCTGAATTTTGAACAGAGTGCCAGTTTCTTTAGGAATTCCTCAGAAGATAATGGAGCACAGAATTTCTGAGGTTTTCTTGGAGAAAATAAAAAATAATCAAATTGATAGGTGTTGTAGATGATGTTAACTTTGCTTTTGAAAAAGCCAACCATAGAAATAGGAATTTTTATTTAAATGACAAAATTATTTTAATTATGTATTTTTAAAAAGGATAATTGAGTTAATTTATACATTTGGGAACCGCATTCTACTAGTGAAGAAAGAGGTGTGTGATGCTCTTTGGAGTCTTTCCTGAAGCATAGAGAAAAACAAGAATTTTCATTTTCCAACTTAAAAAGAACACTAAAAAATAACAGCACTAGTGGTTAAAAATAATTTAAACTATAAAGTAAATATATGATAGAAATTTTAAGTCTTGTGTATAAACCAAGATGAAATCTAAGCCTTCTATCATGTTAAAACTATGTCTGTTGTTAGAACTTTTGGAGCCTCAAGTGGTTTAGGGAACCGATGGTGTGTGGAGCAGGAGATTAAATCCAGATTCTCGACTGAGTACCAGTTTAGTAAGTTTTTAGTTTGATTTTTGATAAAATTGTATTATGCACTTCCTTTGTCTTTAAAGGAAATATAGTAAAAGGTTGCATTGTTGGGGGTACTCTTGTGTCTATATACTTACTGAGACGGAAAAAAAAAAATCGAAAAGAAGAAAACTCCTTTCTCGAAATTTTGATCTTTCTGTGAAATGTATTTTCTAGTTTAATTTTTCAGCTTTCAAGTTATTGTCAGCAAATCTCTATTCAGAGCAGTATCATTCTGCTAATTCAAAAAGTAGATCGTTTTCAGTGCTCTTTAACTCACGAGTTTAAAACAGAATAATTGCCTGTTTTGAACTGTCCACATCTATTTTTTCAATTCTGCAATAGACATATTTTATGTGTCTTTAGGTTTTGCATCCATCTTCTTCCAGAAAATGGGAAAATGTTCATGTTGATCACACTGCAATTTAAAGCACTCAAGTGTTTAAGAGGCCCTATGAAGAGTCACTTTTGTATCACCTTGACTTTTATTGTGTGCCTAAAGGAACTTTGAAATTTCTTTATTACGGGGTGAATTCTGAAACTGTTTAATATGCAAATTCTTTTTTATTTTTGAATTTAGGGCTTCAGATGTCTAGGACATTTCCCTCTGCTCCCCAGGCTTTAGCGCTCGGATGTCTCTGCTGTGGAAGGTCTCCAGGGAAGGGGGAATGGACCGGCAGGGCATTCATACAGAGCTGTGTTTAGCGGAGGCCTTAGGGAGATGCGGGGCCCACGTTGAATGGAGTTTAGTCCGTATTGTCGGTCTGACTTGTGCACTAAGCATAGTTTTACAATGGGTCATTAGACTTGACTGCAGAAAACAACCAAAGGAAATTACTTCAGGGTTCAGCCTTCATACCTTGCATAAACTTTCCAGCTTTCAGTCACGCTGACCTGTGTGGCGAAGCTGCCCATCCATTCCCAGTTTAAACTTTAACTACTGTTAAATTTGCCTTCATGGGGATACTCATTATGGGCCATTGATACCAGTGGTAGCTCATGTGAAAGTAAGTGGAGAAGTGGTGCTGTATCAGATGTGCTATATGTAGTAGCATTTACATGTATGCAGCAGCATAGTGAGCAGGATTTGTGTGTGCGCTTTGAGTTCATTGCAATCTGCTCTTCTCAGTTTCTGTAACTTTGGGGTAGCTTTGACTTGAGCTGGTGAGGAACAAAAGGAAAAAAGGAGAAAAAAAAGTAGGAGTCAGGCTTAAGGAGAAGTGTTTATTTGGCTTCCTGTCAGGAAACTATTTGTGCTTGACATGCAGCTTGAGTCGGGTCATGGGGAGGGTCGTGGCCTCACCGAGTCCCTGTTTCTGTTGTTATATCCTTCAAAAACTGGGAGGAAGAGAGGAGTCTTTTCTGAAAGAGTGGGTGAAATACATAAATATTTTACTATTACATTTGTAATTGTATTTCTAGCTAGTACAGTTGTCTTTTTAAACTTAACAATAATAAGTAGTGGTACGAGGTGCTGAATTTGTGCAAGGGGTTCTTTATATTTGACAGACTGAAAAGGTGTGTGAGGGTCAAAGATGGGTTTTCAATAGGACACATATCATTATAATTTGAATTACTGAAATGTCAAATGAATGTTTACAAGATTCAGAATTACCCATCTGTGTGCATTAAAAGCTGAGGTAAAGAGCACAGAACTGTAAATCTCCCTCCCTTACGTCCCTGGATTAAATAAATAATTGTGGACTTCTTGTTTGCTTGTTCCTGTTATCCAAGAAACCAGCTTTATATGTAGGTAGAGTGTCATTACAGGGACAAGTATCATTTAATTTACTATTAACTTTGGGAATTGCTTTGATAATCAACATTGATTTTGGGAAGATTTGTATCTCTTCTGTCCCACAGTTTTTAAATGAAGGCACATACACTCAGCTGAGCACTTCAGGAATCGTACAATCATTATGGTTGGAAAAGACCTTTAAGATCACGGAGTCCTACCATAAACCCTTCAACACCGTGCCTGCTAAACCAGGTCACTTAGTGACTGGTTCAAGTTTTGATTTCTTGTTTTTAGCTGCTTATGACATACTGAAGGTTGAGTATTAAATAACACAGAGTGTCTACCACTGAAAGATGAGTTTGAATGTAAATTTGATTGTCTGCATCAATATCAGTTCAGGCAGTTTAGTTTTATAGACTGTAATTTAAAGAAAAGAGTAGAGTATGATTGAGAATATGCAGAAATAATAGGGAGACTGCTTCTGCAATGGCACATTTAAATTGCTCTGTAAACCATAGGTTAATGGTGCAGCTCAAAATAGAAGTTTTGTCTGATGGGGCTAGAGACTTTCTTCCCAAGTAATTTGTTTCTCTCCTGGCACCGAAGTCTGATGCCCTCTTTGCTATGTCTGTTCAAAAGCAGAGCATGAGAGATACTGGGTATGAAAGATGATCCAAAATCTTAAGTGGATTTTATAATTATTTTCCCAGTGTAGTTATTGCATTGATTTGGTTTGCCAAGCTGTAAGAACATGGCTGTTGCAATGATTGCTGTTACTATGATGGCTTTATTTTGTAAATAGTTTACAAAACCTGAATGGGAGCGAAAAGAAGAAAATGAGCAATGATGGGGCACAGGGTTCAAGCTGCAAACCTTAATAGCAAAACTCATTGCTTAGCATTGCCATTGCTACATAAACCCATGATGTGCGTGGAAAAGATGTCTTTTAGACCTATAGGTCCTTTTTTTTCCCTGTTTCATTTGACTCAAAATTTTGTTTCTTTGAAAGATTGTGCTTCCAATTCTCCTGAAGTTAAGAGCAATGCCTTTGATCAAGTGCATTTCTTCCCAGAGGAGTGGGCAGGAGAGGGGTCGGGGGAAATCTGTCTGTAGCTGATTCTTAATATTGTCCATTTGAATTTGGCAACCAGCATTCTCATTTCACAGCAAATTGAAGTTAGTCTTTTTTTTTTTTTCCAGGAAAACAATAATATCACATGATGATTTTTTTTATTGAAGTAGAGCTATGAAGTGCTTGAATTATGGAAAAAAGAAATCCACTGCCTTAATTGTGCTTTTCAAACTCTGTTTTGCTGTGAGGGTAATGTAGATATGCCAGAGATACTGTATTATATGTATCTGTATTTCATTCTATGAAGTTTTTATATGGCAATTGTTTTTGTTTATATGGACCTCTTTTACTGTCTTGTTCTTATACTTCTGTTTTAGTACTTACAGGAATTGTTTTGGTTATTGAATGATACTTTGCAGGAATACTAAGCATAAATTACTGTATGCTAAAAGGAGAGAAAGTGAGGTATGAATTTTAGCAATCTGGGCTACCTTCAGAACTTTTTAGTAGTTGTCAGATTGCCTCACTGCATTTTACTGCCTTGTTTTTTGAAATTATTTCAAGCACATTTTATAAAGCTTCTGTCTTCGCTCATGTGATGACCATACTCTGCATTCTTCCGAAACAGAGTAGCTGGATGCTAATCTCTTCCAAGTGCAAAGCTTAGGAAACATTGTTATCCCAAGCCAGCTTTAAACAGGCCTGATGCTTATTAGTATCTGTGGCTTTCCCTGAAGCTTTGCGAGAGCTGGTGTAGCCCGGAATGAGATTTTTTTTTTTTTTTTTTTTTTTTAGGAGAGCAGCAGAGGCTGGGCTGAGCTCAACATCTGTGAGCAGCCCGATGAGACTGTTCACGTGGCCCAGGACACGCTGTTTCCATGGGGGACTCTGATGTGCAGATGGGGAATAGACCCGATGAGCGCTTCTGACAGCACTGCTGGCTCTCCCCTATCTCATAATCAGACTGATTCCTCCTAGCGCTGATTGAGGAAGGAGTTTGGCTCTTGCACAATGCTCCCATCGCTGCTGAGTGAGGGGAGGAAGAACATTCAGCTGGGTGCTCAGCAAGAGCGGGGCACACGCCACCCAGCCTGGGCTTGGCTTGCTTTCCCAGCTCTGGGTCTCTCCTGGCTGCCGATTCCGTCGGGGGGTGAAGCAGGGTCTAGGGGCCGAGCCTGGCTAGGCCCTGCAGCCTGGCTCTGCAGCGACTCCAGGTCTGACCAAAAGGCTTAGGCTAAAAATGGGCCGCAGTCCAGCTGAGCTGCAAGGGGTTAGGCAGCTTGCTGTGTCTTTGCATCCCAGATGCTGCTGTGTTTGTGGAGAGACACAAAATCACCTCTCTGGAAGGTTGCCCGTGGCCTGTAGATACAGAGCTAGAACACCACTCTGTAAATAAAACTTGATTTCAAAATGAGTTTTGCAGTACCTCCTGGTTTCCTTTACATTTATATTTTGAGTCTGCTCTTATGCATTGATCTCCATAACATGCCTTTGTTACTGTCACTGTCTTTCAGCAATTTACTTGATCCATCTTTCAGTCCCTTAGCACTGCTTTTGTTTGCCTCCTTCCACACCTTCCTTTAGTGTTCAGGGAAATTTCTTTCCTTGACCTCTGTTCGTATGGCTTTGCCTTCCTTAGGGGCACTGCTCCTCTGTGCTTTCCCCCCGCAGTGTTAGCATAAAGGAAAGGAAGCTCTGTATTTATTAAGAAATAACGGTGGAAGGAAATATGTGCAAGAGTACATGAAATAGTGCTTCATTCCCGTTCCTTGAAGATGCAGGAGAAGATCAAACAGGTTGGTGAGAGACTCCTGGGACATATAGAATAGCACATCAGCAGCCTTGCGAAGAGAAGTGTCTTTAGGAAATGGTGAATAACCTCCAAGTGTAAGTGATGCAACTGGAGGAGGAAAAGACTGGCCGAGAGAGCAGCCAGTGACACAGTGGAAGCTGCTGTTGCCAAGGCCGGGGTTTCCTGCACCTTTGAGGATTCCTCTTCAAAGTAGTATTTCTTAAGCTGTATTTTAAAGACACATTAGCTCTATCAGCGTGTGTTACATATTTGCAATACAGATAGGGAGCTGTTGAATTTAAGTTCCCGAAGTTTCCTCCTCTCTCTGACTTATCCTTGTGTCAAACTGGCCGAATACCAGTCAGCGTTTGAATGTCTTTAACACGTGCAGCTTCCGTGGGTCTAGGTGAATCTGAGATCCACGGCACATTTAGCTCTTATTTTTTTAGCTCTTTTTTTTTTTTTTTTTTAAAGCTAAGAGCATTATTTAGCTCTAAAAATTTCAACTTCATTTTACTACTCCCACTTCTACTCCCAGTTCTATTGGTAGTAGAGCTCTACTCCCAGTTTCCTCCGCATGTCTGTGTTTTAGATGTTCGCTGGCAGGCTCCTGAAGCGTGTACGTCTACAAATAAAGGTATATGTGCTTACCACTTAATATTGTGTGCTTTTTGTATCCTTTATAACAAAAGAAAAGGAATGCCTTGGAACTACTTTCATTTTGCATACTGATCAAACTGACCCATGTAAAAGCTCTTAGGTTAACAATAGACCTTATCCTGCTAAGTTCATTCCAGCCTCATCCTCTGTGAGAACAGTGCCAAAGTGATATTAGTAGTGGCTGCTCAGTTGTATGTAAAGGAGGAATTCATTTTAAACAGTTCTGGAAATCAGAGCTCCGGTTCTTTTTGAGTTGCTTCTAACCTGATCCCATATACACTTGCTATGAGTGGTTCTGCTCTATGAGCTTCCTCACTGCCCCTGATCAGTGCTATCCTTGCATTGTTCTGCAGTAATTATCTAGTAATCAGTGAATAGCTGCTCTGGAGCGTGGCCTGAACCATTAATTAAACTTTTTTTTTTTAATAGTATTGTATCTGTTGGTAAACTATATGTAAGTAGATTATCTTCATTGTAGAAGAAACTTTCAGGACTAGAAAGTGTTTACACTCTCAAATATCTATGTATCCCTAAGCTATTATTACAGAGCTCCCATCTCTGGTGAATCTTGTCATCTAATTCATGATGATTCATCAAAAGCAAAAGTTTTTATTTGATGGCTTGAGTAGAACACTTGTTAATATGGAAGTTGAACTTGCATTACCTTAGTTTTCAAAAATGTTTTTGTACTAGACTTTAACTACTTCTAGATTTAGTGCGCCTAGTTTTGTCCTCCTAGTGGACAGGCTTTAGCTGTCCAGCTAAGCCAGAGCGGGTATGTAACTCATTCAGGTAAAGTGCTTTAGAGAGAGAGCCCAGCAGAATGTTTTGCCCCATTCTAATTCTGAGCATTGAATGCTCAGAATGCTCATAAATAAGATTAAAAAATTAGTGCTTTGTTTAGTATACTTCAGGTTAGTGAGAGGTTAATACTGGTTAAACCAATTCTGGAAAAAAAGTTGTTTTGCCTAGTCCTTACTGAACATGACAAAATACTTATTTTTAAGTTTTCTTGAAAGAAGTATGGGGAAAGAAAGATCTACAGCATGTGAAAAAGTATGATTCAGTGTTTATCAAGCTATGTTTTATTAACAGCAGCAATACTGTAAACAGATGCTTTAGTGATTACTGAAAATGCAACAAAATAGTCCTTGTACTGAGCAGCAGTAGTAGTACTTAAGGTCAAGAATACTATAAGTAAATTTTTAAAAATATGTATTTTTAAGTTTATTGTTCCTGTAATGCGGAATACGATAGTTGAATATATAATGATGCTTGTATTCTGGAAGCACTAAATTTCTTTAAGACCTCATCTCCCAGTACTGTTTTTTTATCCTCTGGTGTTTGGAGTCATAAATACAGGGGTGTAATTTTTGATCTACACAGATTTTTTTTATTTTTTTTTTCTCTCCAGGCACCTTTGTATTAAATTGCCTTTCAGTGTAAATCAATAGCAATGTGTAAAAAAAAAAATCTAGGCATATTTCATGCGAAAATAAGCTGCCAAATGTGACTTTTTGACCTTGCAACAGTGTGTGTGCAAGCTCAGGAAGGGGTATATGCCACTTTGAAGGTGGCCAGAGAGGCTGATGTGACAGGTAGGATGGAGCTGGGAGCTGTACAGTGGTTCATGGGGGAGATAACAAGAGAGATGGGGTTTCTTTCCTCAATTAAGAAACTCTCAAGTTAAGAGAGGTTATGCCTTAGGCTCCCTGGTGAGTTATACTTTACATGCAAGTGCATGGGTTTGGTAGCCTACCTAACATCTCAAAGACATTGCAAGGAGTTCTAGGAGATTTGTAGACATACTTTCTAAACTCTTGTAGTGTTTCTTGTTGCTTCTTCTTTCTGTTTTTGTAAGAAAACATGGATTATTATGAAGTTGTGCTTACTGCACTGGTTTGCCATTATCTCCATGCCCCTCTGCCCTGACTAGTTTTTAGTCCTTTGGCAAATCTCAAAGAGAATGAAGACAAATAGTGAAGTCTAAAGCATACTTGTTTTCCCACAGTTCCATGAAGATATTTGTCTCTCTCTCAATGTTCATAGGATGGGAATGACTGAGGCATGGGCTAGATTCTTATTAGACAACAGTAATTCACTTAGCTCCTCACTGTAGGGATACAAATTCAAAGGGGATCAAGCTTCACTGATTCTACTCAGTGAGATATTACTTGTTGCTTTACACTTCAGAAATCTTTTTGGACCCTAATTCTAAATGTGTGAATTTAAAAGGTGGCGGTTTGTTGTTATATTTTTCAACCTTATTGTTTTAAGAATGCTCCTAAAATAAGAATGGTGTATTTTCAGCCAATAATTCAAATAATGGTTCAGTCTGGTAAGGCAATTGAATATATAAAAAATGGAGAAACTGTTTTCTTCCAAATAAACCACAGTATGAGGAAATACAAAAAGGAATGTTCCCTGTTCCTAGTTGAATTCTTATGCCTGCCCTAATGCAATTACTTTTTTTATAAAAGTAAAATAAAATGGTGTCATGCCTGTGGCTCCTCAACGAACCATTAGATTGGAAAATAACTGGTTGTACCATCAGACAAAGATGCTGCTGTTATCGTCTTGAAAAGGTAGAAATGAATAATTTAGCAAATGTTAATATCATAAGCAGCATATTACTAAATTAGTAGTAGGATGGAATGAAACTTTTGTCAAATGCAAAAATAATATATTTTTCAATTGTTGAATTTACAACATCTCTTTCAAGTATTAACAATTATGATATTAGATCAGTATTATATCTTCATACTGTGAAATTTTTGATTGAGAATTTTTATGTACTTTAAAAAGATAAATAAAACTGAGAAACATGGTATACCAAATCTCTGAGCTCTTGTTGCCATATTAGAGAAAGAATTCAGAATATAAGTTAAATTTATTTTTAATTAATGTCTCAGACATTCCTAATAAAGACTTTCATAGATAAATCAGTTCTGTAAGCCACTGCTAGGTTAGTGTAGGTTAGCAGATTAGGTTGCCCATTGATTTTACTTGTTCCAAATTTGAAATCTAAATTGTTGTGCTAGATGTAGATTCGTGGCTTTGTGCTTCTCCCCCCTTCCCCTTTCCTTTTATGGAGTAGTTTTTCTTGCCTTAAGTATTTTAAGGAAATACTTAACATTATTAGCAAAGATCTTTTTAGCTTTGGGATGATTCCTTTTTCTCCCTTTCCTCAACTCCAAGTAGTGGCTACTGTCCACCTTAGCTTTTGCTTTATGTTGTAAATGCTGCAGTCTTTTTAATGACTTGGGAATGTTTTACTCTAGCTCTTTCAATAATATATGCTTAGTTGCTTTCATTTCTCATGGTTACATTTTGCTTGTGAATACACTTGCTCTCTGCTCTTTAAATCAAAGACTCGGGCTGGTGTAGCCTGTGTCTTGCTGAAGGCAGTTGGTGGTGGTATTTCTAATTTATTCTCCTACTATCACTGGCTTTAGGAAAGCCAGCTGACTTCTCACCTGTGGCCTCCTCCATGTGGGAGAAACCTGCACAAATGCCCTCCTGGCTTGGTCAGCGCAACCATCTGGATAGGTCTGAGAACTTGGGATTGGGTCAATCTCTCTTCCCCGACTCCTCCTCTTTGATGCCAGTAGCCTTCAGTGAAGGGCACCGATGTAGATGGACTCTTTGCTTAGCAGAGTCTTAACACAGCTCCTGCAAGGGTGTCTGTATGCTGAGTGGGCAACAGATGCCTCTCCGTGTCCTGTCAGAAACAGAAGCTTTCTGCTCCGGGAGGGATCTGTTGCGGTAGGAAAAGATCAGAGTTGTTGGGAGGAGAGTATGCATGTCATTGTAGACAGCAAGGAATTTGCAGATTAAAATCCCAGGTAATCAGAGACTAGGGGTTGAATGAACAAACCCCTCTACTCCCCAAATAAAGAACGTTTTCTTGCCAAGGGACTTGGTAGAATTGAAGTGGGGAGGCCAATCCTGACTGTAAATCTTGTTTAGCCCTGAACGTGTTATTGGGATACGCTCCACAACAGTTTTACTCAGACAAAATGCTCAAGTAAGTTTGATTCAAATATGCTGGTTCTCCATGTAATTAGTTTAAAAATATTTAAGGGCACTTTACCTACACATTTAAACTTGAATAAAAAGTAGGGGGCAAAGAACCCACAAACTTTTATTTCTGCCATGTGAGTCATTTAAATACTGCCATATTGTTCTTTGCTTGAGAATCTGAAAATGAAACTGCTTTAATTGATCATTTTAATTGAAGAGACCAGAAAATGCAAATATGAAAAGCCAATTGGATGAAATCATTTGTATATTTTAAGAAGACTTACCTTATTTGTTAGGGTCTTAAATAATGTAGGAATAACGTATTATCTTCTTCTCATTTTCACTCCTTAGGTGTAAATGCTTCTTGTGAAGAAAAAAGATGCAAAACAAATGTGATGGGACTTGTGTTTAGTATTGACTCTGCTTTTTCTACTTCATTTGAAGGTCATTCTGTGAGATTACTGGGTCAGAAAAAGGATAATGGAAAACGTTTGGGAGGAGCACGACTGGACCTGCCAAAAATTAGGAAGAATCCACTTATAGAAATCATTTCCATCAATACAGGGTAAGAAACTTCTGAACTTACATAATATTTGTCACTACTGAGGAGTTCAATTTATCATTTTTTGTAGGCCTGCCTTATAACTCCTAAGTTATACAGAAAGAAGGACGACCACTTGAAATTATAAATTTTTTGGCATTCCTTCTTTCTGCAAAATAAATTCCTGCTTATTTGGTGCAAGAATTGAAAAAAAAAATTGGTGGCGAGGGGGAAGATTATTTTAGTCTCTTTTGCTCTTTTGAGTTTTTTGGAAGGCAGTTCTTAAATATCACTCTTAGTGTTAAGATCTGCAAATACCTCATTTTAGGCCTAGATGTATTAATGGCCAAATTAGACATGTTCATTCATTTCTTGCTCTTTACCCCTTTGATACATTTATAAAGAATTGCCGTGTTCAAATTTCAGCCTTTGCTTCAGCTCTACTCATCAAGATTGCCATTTCTCATCCATAACACTCATCTATAAGACATTTTTCTGTTCTGTGTTTTGCTTTGAGGGATTGCATTTGTAAGGCTGATATCTTTCTTTTCCAGACTGCACTTAGTCAATTCTGCTCACTCATCTCCCATTGGGCCTGTATCACCCCCCCCCCCAAAAAAAAAAAAAAAAAAAAAAAAAAGTCTGATTTTTTTTCTCTCTCCTCCAATTGATGTAGTAATTTCCCAAGTGCTGAAATATAAAGTGCTTTGCCTCAGGCACTCCAGGTAGATGAGCACTTGCTAGAAGACACATTATAGTAAATCTTAGCATTCTTCATTTTCATTTAAGTCTAGCACTTTTGTAAACATTTCATAAACTAGTTTTGCTGGTGTCCTTCATTTGCTTTCATATCTTTAGGTATTCTTTTGATGATATTTTACTGTAGTAGCTGGTGTGCTATTTAGATCAGAGTGCTAGTTCAAGATTTAATATATTTTTTCTTCCTTTTTTTTTTTTTTAAATCCTCTTTGGTCCACTTAATTATTTTAAGTGAGCTACACTTTCTTTCTCTATTTGCCTATGCCAGGTAAATTCTGTTCTTTCTCTATATTTACCTATGCCAGGTAAAGGCAATTAAGGCCCTGTGGTGCTTAACCCATTTTATAAATGGGGTCTTAATGAATTCTTGGCTTCTCCTGTAGCTCTGCAGGAGGAAAACTGACTTGCTTGAACATGTGTATCCCACAGCCCTAGAGCATTAGAGTCCTTGGTGGCTTGTGTCAGCCCCATCTCCCTCTCCAGGAACATGAATATCTTATGCGTTGTGCAAGCCTGAAATTCTGTTCTTTCATCGTTTTCCCATCTCAAGCAGTTTTTCAGTTTTATGGTAAGTTAGGGAGTATGGAGATCAAATTTTTGCAAGAGCTGCATTTTAATTTTATATGAGATCATAGAATATTCTCTCTCTATATTGCATTTCAGCATTTGTTTAAGATCAAGTCTGAAAAATGCTGTAAATGGAACTACATGGCCAAGAAACTTAATACTTTCAACTTTTTTTTTTAATGTGGACATTTCAAGATAATGTATGTGATTTTGTTAACTTTTGTTGCATTCTAAAATTTACCCATGCTAAAGCTTTCTCTCCTATTTACTTTTTCTTTCTCTCCTATTTACTTTTGATGGCTGGATTCCTGGCTGGATGAGGTGTTAGATAACATAATAATAATAATACTCGTAAAAAGTCTGGAAAGACTTTAGTGACATGCACAGGTTAATGCCCATGCCTGGCAAACTTTTCAGTATTAAAAGTGGATCATAAACCTCTTTAGTGCAGCGGATTAGGTGTCTGATGACAAAGAAATATCAGAGGTTTTCCACCTAAGAATGGCACACAGAGGAGCAGGGAACGGAGGGTTTGCAAACAGAAAGCCATCAGGATGCCCAGCATATATATATATATTTTTTCATCTTCCGTATAGGGAATGGTTATTGGCAGCATAAGCTACTTTAGCAAGAGGTAGTGAGGTCGGTGGGAGCACTGGAAGATGTTGCAGTTTTGTCAGTGAGCTGTTTAGCTGCTCTGCTGAGGGTCCTGTCATGGGGCCGCGTTCCAGGGCTCAGGGGTTGCCCGGCAGACTCTGCACCTTGGGCTCATGTGGCCCGGGACTGACTAGACACAGACAGAGGAGACCGAGTCTCCTGAATCTGGCAACCTTTCCACAGAGAAAATAGCAGTCAGTTCTTGAGAGGCTTTTTTTTAATTATTATTATTTATGGACGTAACCATGTTCTCCAGATTTTTGGCTAATTGAACTGGCTGAGCTAGATTCCTACCTTTTTGTGGTATTTAGCAAATGCCAGCCGCACATATGATGCTCCCTGCTAACTTGCTTTGTGCATTCATGTTACCTCTGACTCCTTTAGAGCCTCTAGGATGATTTTTCTCAAGTTGCCACTTTGAAAACATACTGAAATATCTTTGATTCAATCCTATACATGGGAGGAAAAAAATATAATAAATTTAATGGCAGAAGTCTGTGGAAGCTTTTGCCCCTCCTCTGTTGAAGGTAGTAAAGTATTTCAGTCAGAAGCTCATCAGCTCAATGAAAAAGCTACTGCTCCTTTGGCTTTCTGTATTTTTTTGTGTAGTCCATTCTCTTCCCTAGGAATTCCCTAGGGTTAACCTAGCATCTCTAGGTTCACCCTAATCTCTAGGTTAAAAAAAATAATTAAAAAATTCCTTCTATTGTGTGAAAAAATAAATTACCTGCTGTCTGGCAGTAATAAACTTGTTGGGTTTTTTTAGCAAGCTCATAGATACTTGTATCTACCCAGCTATCCCACAATGTTGTCACCTTTTCCATTTTCTAAAACATTGCTGTTCCCATCTTGAGTGAATACTTAGTCTGAATTGCAAATTAATTCCTATTTTGTTTAAAAAAAAGACTAAATACTTGCATTTGAATTTCATGTCTTCAATAGATTTTTATCTTATTGATAAATAGCATGCATTTTTTTCTATGTCTTAATACTTAATTTTTCAAGATACTCTACAAGTGATTTACTGCAATTAACAGGATTTTGATTTTAGAATAAAAGATCTGTGTATCTTTTGACTGGCATTCAACTTTGGAGAGGCAAAACAGTTCTGGTGATAATAACATTATAGTTACTATATAATGCTATAAATATATCTACATATATTTTCAACATACTTAAGTGATGTAATTTTGGCTCTATGTGAGCTTATCGTATCATATAGATAATATCATATCAAATAGTCACTATTGAACTCCAACATGTCTGCCATTCCAGTGCATATCATGCAATTTAGTCTCAGAAAACAGGGCTAGCAATCCTGGGAAGCCAATAGTCTCCTGAAAGGACACCTCTCCACCAAAACTCTGGGTATTTGTTTATTTTTTTTCCTTTAATCAGTATTTTGCATGAACATAATTTTAGCTTCCAACAAAGCTATATGCTAGACATGTATTTAGCAAGTCATATGCAATATAACAATCTTTTTGCTTTGGCACAGCAGTTCACAGAATAATACATATAATGAAAATGTGTGAAATGTTTGAATATAAAATGAAAATGCACAACTGTGAGTATCTGTGGAAGGCATTTTAATTTTTAGCATACCATCTGAAAAGTTGATATTCCAACAGTTGCAGAAACCACAGTGCTGTAATAGAGGGAAGAGGAAAAAGAGTTGTTTACAACAGAAAGGTTTTTTTTAACAGCCTACTTTATTTTTTTTTGCCTAAGGTCTCTTTCCACTGCAGCTTACTGTAACTCACATCCAGGGTCATTATTTCCTAATTAGTATATTTAAATAGGGTATTGATGACAGCTTCTGAAAGATTGCTCTTTCTCAGTTACTGCAAATTTCCTGCAATCTTAATAATTCACACTTAAAGAAGGGAATATAAAAGTATTGAAGTATTTAATTTATCTAAAGAACTTGTTAAGCCCTTTTGTTGTGACGTCTGAATTTGTCCCAACCTGTGCTGCCTGTTCAGTGGCCAAGTAATCCCGAGCTGGAGCTTCCTTACTTCCCATGGAAACCTTCTGCCAAGGGTGGTTTTGAGTAAAGAATTCCAAACAACCTTAAAAGATGTGTTCCTTAGTACATCAGATACCTGCAGCTGTGACATTATTTGTGGTATAATTTCCACAGATTAGCAATTATTTGTGTGTGTGTGTGTGTGTGTGTTTTCCTTGGTGGTGGTGTCAGATGCTGTTGGAATGCCTCTAGGACGGGTGTTTGTTTTTCTGAACAGCAAGCTCTGTCTCCTGTTCCAAAGAGTGTTCAGCCAGTCCTTCATTAAGCCTGCTGACGTATGACATGTAAGAGTCATTCCAGTAAACAGTGGTTCCTTTGGCATCACTCTCCTATTGGAGATGATATGCAGTGGCAATTTCATAATATCTACCAGTACTGCCAGCTTAACTGTAATAATTTTTTTCACTCTGTTTTTATCAAGAGGGATTTTGAACCTGATTCTTCAGTACTGCAATTAGGTGACATATCGAAGTGAATTGGTGTCTAGTCTGCATTATCCATTTGGCTCCTTATGTAATTCAGTCATATGCTGTTTACATACAGTGAGGGTTTTTAGTGTAGTCACAAGGTGCGTGTTGCTGAAGTCACCTTTGCCCTAGGCAGAAAACAGTATAAAATATTGTTTGTACACAACAAACATTCCTGGTCTTCAGTACTTGCTGTGAAGCATTTAGTACTCATATAATTTCTTTGAGCTATCAGCTTAATTCATTTCCTGTGTTACTGGGAGTCTTTATTAAAGCTCTCATAAATGCAACTATTGGATTTCTTTTGGGTCTACTGAAAAACTTCTCCACTGAGTTGGAATAAAATTGTTTGCTTTGATTGTTTCCATTTTTACACATTTTTTAATTTCATAAAGCTTTTTCCAGCCTCATAAATCTTAGCTTTTGCTGCATATGCCACCATCGTGATAAAAAATTGCGTCAGCCTGCTGCTTATGCTTTCTGTTATACGTCGTCTTGCTCTTGTGTGTC
The DNA here is from genome assembly GCF_003342845.1 of Nothoprocta perdicaria. Lineage (NCBI taxonomy): Eukaryota > Metazoa > Chordata > Aves > Tinamiformes > Tinamidae > Nothoprocta > Nothoprocta perdicaria. The sequence goes on from NW_020455721.1 coordinate 3,642,451, forward strand.
TCATCTTCAGGAAAAACTTGCTATTTCACAATTCTCTTAAGAAATTCAGGGAGACTTATAAAAGTTGCCAGAAATTGCTATGGAATCCTGTGGACTACAGTACCCCACACAGCTTTGCAAGGCAGTGAGAAAAACAGCAAAAATCACATGCTCGCGCTGCGTCAGCTCATAAAGCTTTGGGCTGCTTCAGGCATCTCTGTGCTCCTTCATCACTAGGTGGCTTCCCACACGCTGCAGCTGGGCTAACCCAAAGGGAAGATGACCAAAATTTTAAGACAATCCACAAATTTTAAGTTGAACTCCTTGGGTAGTATGGAGGGAAGGGCAATGACCTTGATTTCCTTTAGTGCAACTGTGCCATGAAGATTTTTGCAGTTCCAAGTGATGCTTTTTGCTACCGCGTTCCTGATTATTTCAAGCTGTAATGCAGAAAACAGACAGCTTTAACGTATTTGGTATCCGTGTACAGGTTAGCATGAGATATTTTCGTGGGGCTTCCTGCCCTTCTGTTTGGCAGAAGATGACATCCAGCTGCTGATTTGGATCACACAGTGTGCTAGTCTGCTTGAATGAGAAAAGGTGATTTTGAAGTTCCTTGCAGTATCTGTTGTATGTCCTTAATTCTGACCTCAGTATTTTTCTGAGGTTGGAGATAAATTCCTCTATGTTGAGAAAAGCCTTCATTTGTGTCCCTTGTCTTAACACCCATGTATATGTTTTCTGATGGATATGTGGGAAGAATCCCAATAAATATACTTTTTGCATTTCTCAGATTACGGTAGATACTGAGAAGTAACCTCGTATTTGCTAATTACAATTGATACTGTGTTATCTTTAATCCCAGCTTTCCGCAATAAAAAATAAAAGCCTGGAACACAAAATGAGCACTGGACTAGGCATTCTCTTGAGAAAAAAAAGACTATTACTCTGCATATATGTTAGCACAAGAAACGTCTATGCTTTTATATACTCTTCACTTGGGATTTTCTTTTCTTGGCCTATTTTAAACACTGCTGTACAGCTTGAGAGTTTAAAGTGAAGTGCCTGTGCCTTTACTGCTCATCAGCCGAGTCAGATAACTTTGGTTGCCTAATCCTGGCAACCTCTTTTGTTAGCACTGGGAAAACTTCTTCTATGTCAACTAAAATGAAGATGATAAACAGCAGAATTGTCCTAGCTCTACTTGACAAGGAACATTGCTCCACAGTTGTGAGTCGATGGTCCAGCATCCCGGAGGAGCTTTAGTCATGTGTGTTGAGCAAGGAGAGTTATTGCAGTGCTGCAGCTCCACGTAGTTATGGATGCTCAGGTTTCATTTGACCTCTCTGTTCTTATCTGAACAGTCTGCATGAAATGTCCATTGTTAGGTCTTGTTATTGGTCGTTGTTAGGTCATTGTTAACCACCTTGTTAGGTCAAGATGGATTTTTTTTTTTTGAGACCTGGGAGGGGAATGTTGTAAGGGATGTGTAGGAAGAGAAGCTGGAATTTCCCTTTGTTGAGAGTGACATGATATCTAAAACATACTGGGAATGGATTTGGTCTATAGATTGCCTTGGACATAATTTTAATGGAAAGTTTTCCCCCTACATAGGGTGGGCTCCAAACAATTTAGATTTTGCATTATCTGTATATTTTATGAGAATTTCACTGATTTGATTTTTATAGATTTTTTTAATCTCTAAGTCATTACTTTTAAGATAGTTTATGGCATGGCTATGCTAATTACACTGTATTCTCCTGGATCTGTTCTTACAGGAAATTCAAAATTTGAATTTTTATGGTGAGATGAAATTTTCCACTTACCAAAAAAGAAAAACCTTAAAATTTGCATATTTTTACATTATTATTCTTCATCTTCATTCTTGAAATTTGAAATAGTGGGCTTTTTTTTCAGATTCCTAAATGTAAGAGCAACCTATTCATGACCATACCGAATTGAGCAATGGTTTTATTTATGCTTCAAATAATAAAAAAGGAAATGCCTAGGGCAAATTTCTGCACTCCCCTACTATAGCTTTTACTTCAAGATGCAGGAAAGAAGAAAGAAGTATTTATATCATGGATGCATTTCAAAGAGGCAGTTTATGTCCTCATTTCCATCCTATTCCCCACTTTCCCCTATTTTGGAGTTTAGGCAGTAAAATAGTAAATAGACTGGAAACGCAAGTTTTTCTCTAGCAGTGTGGCTTACTAAAAAACCATTGAAATAATGGTTTCAGCTTTTCTCTTGTGTTTTTGCTTTAACCTTTCTGTTGTATAGAAACCCAAATGGCTTGTACAAACCCAAATGAGTGTTTTAGCAAGTACCTACTAGCACAGATGAGACAAAGCTCCTGTATTTCTGATCCCTTGAGGGTTTGGGGATATCTGCAAGATGCAGCGTGAGGAACTGAAGCTACTGAGTAAGTAGATGCTGAGGTGTCTGCAGACTTAGATTGGAGATTATGGTGCAGTATTTCTTCACAAAATGAAGGGGGAAAACAAAAAATGAAGAAGACTGTAAAACAAAAGGTAATTCCCTCCTTCAGCAAGTGGATGCTGCTATGTGATGGTACGGGAGATCCATGTCTCCATGCAGCTTTTTATTTATAAAGCATTCTTGAGTAGCATGGCCCAATGAAGAAGTGAACATTTCAGAAGTGGCTGGAGATGTTTTTCCTCTGCCTGGTCTCTAGTTGTATATGGAATCCTTTGAAGAACTGGATTAATGCACCGTGCCACACTCATTGGTGAAAGTATTTCAGAGATTTCCTCTTTTTTTAGAGAGTAACCATTAGTTTTCTTAAGCAAGCATTTGATATCCTTGCTTGTCCTAAGTCCAGATTTGACTGAGAAGGAAAAAGTGGTGGTGAGATAAGATATTGCATCCCAACTTAGGCTGCAAGAAAGAATTTGTATTTTTTTAGAGAATGCTAATGCTTGTTATATTCTGTTGAAGGCTGAAGCTTATAAAAATATTATATATTTCCTTCTGCTGTGCTGTATAGCAATAACTTAAAGTTTCTGTAGGTAGCTTGATGATAGTCTTCTACAGCGCCGGTGAAAGTAAAAGCTGCTTCCACGTCCTGTCTCAAGTGCTGTCCTTCAAGTTCCTCTTCATAAGGCTGATAAAGAGCTTCTGACTCCTGTCATTAAATAAAACACCTTTGCCAACATGCAAGGTCAACATGGATTAGCTCTAAACATGACACTTAGTTGCCAGTATAGTATTGGCTCCTGCATACGGTCATGTCAAGAAAGGTGTTCTTTAGACCTCTGTTTAATCTGTTCCTTTCTCCTTTGGCTTTATTCCTTTCTTGAGGGACCTGCCTGGTTGTCTACCTAGCAAAAAACATGAATTAGGATGAGATACACACTAAAACTCAAGTGTGTGTTTCTCCTGGAAAAAATGAAACTTACTGTGTGGGATGCAGGAGGCGGGAAGGTTCCTCCTCATTTGGGAGGTTCCTGCTCATTTCTTGGTTTCCCTTCTAGCAAACACAGATGCCTGCAAAGGCTGCCTGCTTTTGCCCTCTGCATGGTGTTGCCAGAGAGTCTAGAAACCAGATTGTTCTCTTGCTGGGATTTTGTCACTGTTAGTTAGAATAGAATTTATCCTTGGCTATGGAATTTAGTTATCAGACTTTCACGGAGGGAGAGAGAAACTTTCTTTGTTCTAGCTCTGTTTGCTGTTGGCTTCATGGAAAAGTGTAAAGGTTCATGGTAGAGTGGAGAGATTCTTGATAAGACATGAAAATTGAATTTCACTTTAACCTCCCCTGGCCATAACTGGTTACCCTGGTCCTTGATGATTTGGAAATTTACATCTGCCTTCCTCTTTTTGCAGAGATTTCTCAAATCTGTAACTCGGGCTTGTTGGGCGCTTTTGTGGTTCTGTGATATTTAAATATATATAAGCAGCAAGGGGAGAATCCACCCAAGAATCCCTAGGAAAGGCAACCATGGTGGGTGACCATGCGGTGGCTTTATGCTGGGGGAGGCATCACTCAAAGGCAACTGTTGGGATGTGACACCTCAGAATTACTCTGAGCAATGGGTTCCCCAATCCGTGCAGAATGTACCCCCGCTTCCTGACTTAAGAGCGTTTCCTTTTCAATGCCATAAGCTTATTTAATCTCAGGAAAGAGGAACTCTGTTTTTCCAAATTCCCTGCCTGCTAGGCAGAGTGAAACATTCCCACTGGAAATACCCAGCCCCGAGCTTCTGTCTCTGTAACTTAACATGCTGAATTTCATCAGCTTGATTTACAGCAAGCCTTTAATGTTTTTGTCTTTTTTCTTTCCTTAATTCCTGCTGTAAAACATATGTTTTCTATTTTTCCTAAAGTAACCATGCATAACTTTTGTTTTTGGAGTTTATCTCTTGGAAGAGAAATAGCACTCTAGCATTTTTTAGGAATTTTGTTGATGTGTGTGGACTTTATGAAAAGGAGCTATTTAAGCAAAGGTCAAGTACAAAATTGTCACTCATCACATGCTTATCTAACTTATTTTTAAACTAATACACAAGTGCCTAACTATCACATGGCCTTTCTTGCATTGCAGACTGGTGCCAGACATAGTGTCTTTTTTTTTTTTTGTTTTTAGGAGATAAATGTCTAGTGGTATTTGTTTTTCGTAAGTGTGTTTGTAAGCCGTGTATATCATAAAATGTTGAATTATTTTGCAGAAGGTAGCATAAGTCTTCACATTGTAAAATGGTACTAAGCTTAAAGCTGCAGCTGGGGAAATGTTTACTGAAGGATTTGTTTAGTCATCCATGTTCCTTTGCTCCAACAGTCTGTGTTTTACATCTTTGTTGAAGAGTTTAAAGAAAAACTCACTTTATTACTGGATTTTTTTTCCTCTGAATTACTTTTTTGATTTTTTTTCTGCTTAAGAGCATTTATTTTCCAAGACTATAGATCATGTACTAGTATCTGCTATTTAGAAAAGTAAAATAATATTGTTTTAATTTAACTTGTCAAACACGTACTGAAATTTTGTCTTCTATTATAGAAATATTTCTTTGTTATATTGCAGTGTGGTAACTTGGAGGTTTTGTTTATAATTATACCACTTAAATGAGGAACAGTCTAGGTGGAAGCTTTAGGTAACCGAGGGGAACATGTGTTCCCAAGTTGAGTCTATTTATGTAGATATCAACATCTTCAGGAAAGTTCAGATTTATAGTTCAGGATCATTGAATGAATCATTTCTGTAATTCTATAATTACATTTCTGTAATTCACAGTAATAAAGTTGACATCTGTTCACCATGTATGCTCTAACCATGTAAATAACCTTTGAATTCAGGCTGAAGACAGTCTCCAGTCTGTCTCCATGTTGCTTGAGCAGGAGACACAAGTTAGTGCTGAGCTTGCTGCTCTGCTTTGTACCTGTAGTTTGCAGGGAAATTCAGCTGTTTTTGTGTTTGATCTTCAGTAGTGTTTCACGGGATCACAGGATGGCTGAGGGTGGAAGGGACCTCTGGAGACCATCTAGGCCAACCCCCTGGTCAAGCAAGACCACCCAGAGCATGTTGCCCAGAATTGTGTCCCGACAACTTGGGAATCTCCCCAAGGATGGAGTCTCCACAACCTCTCTAGGCAGCTTGTTGCGGTGCTGTGTCACCCTCACAGCAAAGAAATTTTTCCTCATGTTCAGACAGAACTGCCTGTGTTCGTGCCCATTGCCTCTTGTCCTGTCCCTGGCCACCATTGAGAAGAGTCTGGCCCCTTCCTCCTGGAAGACACTTATCTGCCTGGATAAGATCCCCCTCAGCCTGCTTTCTCCAGACTGAAGACTCTCAGCTCTCTCAGCCTTTCCTCACATGAGAGATGCTCCAGGCTCTTAGTAATTTGTCTAGCCCTTTGCTGGACTCTCTGCAGTAGCTCCGAGCCTTGCTGGTCCTGGGGAGCCCGGTGTAGGACACTCTACTCCAAATGTGGCCTCCCCAGGACTGAGCAGAGGGTGAATCACATCCCTCCACTTGCTGACAACGCTTTTCCACGTGCACCCCTGGATAACGCTGGCCACTTTTTAACGTGAGAGCAGGCCACCGTAGGGTTAGGAATACCTGTATATAAAAAAAATCACAGAACTGATGTAAAACTAGTATTTGGTTCTGTATCGTTCCTTTTGTCTCTTTTTTTTTTTTTTTTTTTTTTTTGGTTATTACTTATTTTTTTAAGATACAAGTAGAAGTCATTTGAGATGGAAGCGTTTAATCTTTAGCCTTAACTTTCTTTTGGTTGGAGGAAATGCCCATGAAAGCCAGTTGTAGCCAAGTGTTGGCAAGAGTTGCCTATTGATAATGTGCATCCAAGTAGCTCTATTTGTTGGTGTTGTAAACTTCTAAGTGCCCTTTGATTAGCACAGAAATCTTTTGAATGCAGAGAAGAATTAAGAAGTTCTGATCTAAGTCTATATCTTGGCTGTAGTATTTAATGTTTATATGTAATTATATATTTACATGCATGCACTTAGGGGCATGGTTTAGCAGGCAGGGTGGTGATGGGTTTACGGTTCGACTTGATGATCTCAAAGGTCTTTTTCCAACCGTTATGATTCTGTATATGCTCCCTTTTTTTTCTCTTTATGGTCTAGGTATCCATCCCTTGAACTCTTGCTGAAAACTGAGTTAGTGCAAATTGCATTTTCCAGATGCTTTATAAGTAGCTAACATCTAACACATGTCTTCTTTTGCAGTTCAGACAGCTGCAGAACTTAACTTGGAGGCTACTTTGAGAATTTTAGTCATTAAATTTGGCCCTGTTTCTATATTGGCTGTGCATTCTGGCAGCTTATTTGCTGTATAGGTGCTGTTTCATTGCATGGAAATTCAGCGAGGTGGCATAGTTTGTAGACTTAAAACCGAATATGGAAGTGAACATGTATTTTCATAAAATAGCAACAGTTAACTAAAATATCATGGTGTGAGCTATGCTGTGAAATGATTTTCGAAAATAAAAAGTGAGACGAAGCAAGGGTATTTACTATATTTTTAAGACACCAAATTCCTGTGATGACAGAAAGCACAGTTTGAGGATTGTGGTTTAATGTTTCTTCTATTCTTTCATAGTTGTTTCTTCTTCTTTCATAGTTCATAGTTCTTCTCTGGAACTTGATAGACATGGGTTAGAGTTCATCATCTTGTCCCTTGTCTAAATACAATTAGTTTAACCACAACATTTTTTGTGCAACTGTCTTAATGTCAATAATGCCATTTATTATGGGGGGAGGATGGGCTAGATAAGCATTTGAGTGTACAATTAAGAAAGGTAAAATAAATATGTTGTAATTAGGATTTTGTAGCTACAAACATTTTTTGAACATACATTGTTCAAAAAATGGCCCCAAAATATTTGTGGTTGGAAAAATGCCCTCAACCTGCCAAATGAATTTAAAATTGTTCAAAAACAAGGATATGCTTGCTGAGAAGTGATGTGTAGGCTGCAGCTCTCCCTGGTACATTGTATGAAAACAGTGATGAAATACAAGCAACCAAAGTAGATCTGCATGTTTGCTCTATTTTTGGTTGGTGGGGGAGACATTGCATTGTTACAAGGGCATAGGACTTGCTCCATCAACTATTAAAATACTGGGAATGAGTTTTTCAGTGCTAACTGCTTTTGTTTCTTTAGCTGTGTTTCAGAAACCTTGGGTGCCTGTGTGTATAGCAGTGCTATTTTCCTTTTAGGGTAGTGTGCTGCATATGTTGGCTCCGTTTATGAACCTTCAGCAAAAGCAGAATGAGACTCGGTCTTCTTTATGAGTTTAATAAAATCCATTTAATATAAAAAGATTACAAGGCACTCAGATGGGAAAATATTCCTCGCAGAATGTTATATGTATGTTTATGTTCTTTTATATTATTTATATATATCCTTTTAAGAAGTGCTTACTGTTAATTAATAGTGTTAATTAATGTAGCGTACAGGTAATATGATACAGGTGACTGTACACTTGCTGCTCTGGTATCTGCTGTCCTGGGTAATATTTGAATAATATATATACACCTTGTTTTGAGTAGTTTTCTTATGGAATTAACATGTGGATAAAGGGAATGTTCCCTTTTGAAATTAAATAGTGCAAATAATACCATAAGTAGCCAGTAAATACAGTGGCTTTTTTTGTGTCAGTCTAAATCAGCTGAAATGGCTATATTCTCCCACTGCAATAATGCTCTTCTGAAAAATAAAGCATAATGAGACAAACCTGTCTCTGTCAGTTGTATTGAGACTGAAAACTCGGGCTCTATAGACTGTGTAAACTGCCTCAGACATGAACAGATGCACAATGCGCTGTCCTGTGTGCCTGTTGAAGGGCTCCTTTCTTTAACTGTTTGTGTAGTGCATTCACATTTTCTTTTTTGCATCGATTTGCTTTGCACTTTCCATGTAGCTTTGTTTGCAGCAGGCTAAAGAGTTTAGGATTCTGAAGTGAATTCAAGTTTAAATGCGTTTAAAAGTTTAAATGAAGGCAATTTAAGTTATAACAAAGCTGATAGTTTCACCATTTATTATTTACAGTTTGGGCTGACATAAGCGTTCTCAGAGGATTGTGGAGATGTGCAAATATATTACTATAAGGGAGGTGAAAGCCCATAGTTTTATGGCCTTTACGTAGTATATATGTATGATTATATTAAGCTTAGAGGAATATTGATTCATGTTACACTAAAGAAAAGAAAGGCAGAAAGCAAAGTGGGGTTTAACTGCATAGACAGGGAAGAATCCATATCCACTCACATTCTCCACGTCCAGCATACGGATACAGTGTCCCTACAGTGTTCTGTGGTTCTGTGGCAGGAGCGTGAGGATGGTGCTGACCTTGTTGCACAGAAATAGGTGTCTCTGTTGCCTTCACAATTACAAAGTTCTTGTGCTTTCCTTTGTGGATTCTCATCTGACCAAATCACCCACACACCAAGCTGGGGAGGATTTTACTGATGTCTGGTTATTGGTTCTCTGCCCTAACAGTCTTACTAGGTGAGGACTTTACCTGCTTCTGTATTAATGTGGGCCATCAAATCATCATGTCATACAGGCAGTGTGTGGCCATCATGTTCGTATCATGTTCTAAATGTACATGATAACCAAATGTACCCATGTGTACCAAAGGTGTTAATACTCTCTGTGGTGTGTTTTGTCGCCTGCTCTCCTCTAGTTTTCATTGTGCAACCTGGACTTTCCTCTCCTTTGGTTTCACATCACCTGGTTCCCCTTATCCCCATAGTTGAAGCAGAGCTTCCTGGGGTGTTGGAAGCAGGCGCTCCTTCCCCTCCACGTGTGCGTGTCCATCTCTCCGACCTGGGAATGGCCCAAGCTCCGCCAGATCCAGCATCCAAACAGAGCTGCAGCATCCTTGGCCGTGCAGGGAGGCGCTGGAAGGTGGTGCTGCCGTGTGGGGAAGGCCCCTGCTGCCGAGGAGCTGCCCTTCCTGAAGGCCTTGGTGCCGAGCTCCCTTCCTCCCAAGGGCTGGGCCTTGGCGAGAGGCCGCAGAGCGCGTTGGTGTCCGGCACTGCAGGGAGAGCGGTGGTGTGGCCAGATGCGGCTGGGGATATAGTCAAAAGAAAGAAAGAATCCTATTTATCTGAGTGTTGACTAAGGCCTGTAAACAGGCAGATTGCTGAGCGACTTTGTGTTTTGTCTGTCTGCTTGTTTTTTTGTTGCTAGCTTTTGCATTTGATGACTGGAGCTGCTGCCTCTTCTGTGTTTTCCAGACTGTGATGTCTAGAAGGCTATTTAGATCCCGAATTCCCAAGGGCCTCTTTGGGCTGTTTTTAGTGCTCTCATTTGTGCACCAAGTGCTTTATTCCTGCTCTTTCTGAATCTCTTTTAAATGACTGACCCTACATAACTCAGCAAATAGTAATGAAGGTGACATTAAAAACATCAAAAGAGTATTCTTTTAAGTCCGAACAGATAAAAAAGAAAAACTGGTTGTCCATGCTCATGTTTAAGAAGAGAAGAAAGCTAGCAAGTTATGGTTTCTGTCAGAGTTGGCAGCTGTTGTCCTGGAAAAGTTTCAGGCTCACCACAGATGAGTGGTTAAAGAGGAAATCAAAGCACACAAATACCGGCCAATAAGCCTGGAATAAAGTCAGACCATTCCAGTCACTGGGACATGAGGACACCGCAGGAGAGTTGCAGGCACCATGGTTACTAAATGCAAGACGACAAGAAAAAAAAATAAAAGGAAAATTGGAGGGGGAAAAAAGAGTAAAGTAGAAGAAAAGACAGCTGAGGAATCATTAGAAGACGGGAACTTAAGTCAGTCAGATGTAGTAGTTGTGGATCATTTGTTATTTAGCAGCTACAGGCTACTGTTCCCTTGCTTTCTGCATTGTCATTATCCCTTTAGTTTCTGCAAACCCATTTAAGAAGACTTCAAAGAGTAATACCATGAAATAATGAAAAAAATTGTTGGGACTTTATGCTTTTTTTTTTCAGTAGTATGTATCCCTGTCCACAAGGGATAGTTAGACATTGGATAGGGTATGTCCATTAATCAGACTGGTTTAGGCGTGTAACTCTGCAAGAGGATTAGTTTCCTTTAGAAAATCCTTCTGCAGGTTCTTCAATGCAGACGTAAAGGTGCTGGTTTACCAAACATCAGTCACTGGATTGTTGCAGGCACATCTAAGCATGAAACTGCCTAGAAAATCTCAGACAGATGAGTTCAGCCTGGGCAGTTGTGTTGAGTTGAGTTGTGCAGCCTTCCTTCATGTTAAGTTGCCAAAGTGATACGTAATGGAGAGCTTATACCTGAAGCGTGTGTATCTGTCTTTATAGAACTACATTTTCTTTTTCCTCAGTCAAGACAAGCCAGTTTATCACAAGATATAGATGTGACATTTGAGTTGTCACATAGCCTTAATTGTAAATACTGCTTTTATGCTTGTCCATGCTGGAGCTTCTATGGTTTCCACTGTTGCCACAGCTGGAAAGACATTTTTGGGCAAAAAGCTTTTTGCAGGCACAATTACTAGGGAGGGCCTATTTCTTGATTATCAATGGTGAGTTTATTTTTATTACACGCTTATTTCTGCCATTATATTACCCAGACAATTCAGATCCACTTTCCCACAGGCATTTTACAAATACTTTTTTTTTTTTGAAATTGCTCTGATGGTGATTAAAGATAAATTCTAAATTGAGCCTTGGAGTTTCAGAGCTGCTGAAATGTAACTTTCTTCCCCACAGGATGTTTTGACCAGTGCAAAAACAATGCCTTTTATCCCAAGAATCTCTGTGGTACCTGCTGCATGTTACAGAATTAACTGCAGGCTAATATTTCCTGAGAGATTTTACCACTCTGAAAGGCTCTGTCCCTAAAGCCATTCAGGAAGTAAGAACAATGGCTCTTATCACAGGCAGGGGGCTACTTTTCGACCATGTTTTCTGTATGGGTGATTCAGGAGCTGCTAATCTGGTGAAGATGCATGGCACGTGAACTGGGTTGCTTATAGGAAGCTGCCTTATCCCGCCTTGTCCCTTCTGCCGTTTGTGGAGATCAGCTGAGACTCTCTTTCTGAAGCAGAGCTTAAGAAGTACTTGTTGACCTTAGTCCCTTATTCACAAATCATGGCTTATTTCTTTGGATGCTTACTTTTTGATATTCTTTTAGAGTATAAAAACAAATGGAGTAAACTTTGAAAGCTGGATTTTTAAAGCGTATGACTCTTTGTCGTTAGGCCGCAGTAGCTGTTGCAACACATCGCGTAGGCCAGATCCCCTGACCCCAGTAGAGTCTGCTGCTGCAGTAGCATCATTTTGTATCTGATGTAGTAGCATCATTTGATAATGTAATTACAAAGGCAGCTGTGAAATCACAGTTCTCCAAAAATTTGCAAATTAAAGCAAACTTCCAAGATTCCTGTCTTTAGGAGTCATTTTCTGGTTACTGCTGCTCATTAGGAGTGGACAGAGAGAAGCAGTGGCTCGGCATGCTGAAGCCATGTTCTTAGGGTATGCTGAAGCAATGCTTTTAGGGTATTCTCGGACCAACTGTGAGCAGATTTCTCAGAAAAGATGCTTTGTTTAAGGTTTTTCTATCATATCACTTTATTGCCTTCATTATTTCTGTTGGTTGGAGATTAGGAGTCACACTTCTCTGGACATCGGTGTTCCGTATTAACTGTGGAAATAATTAAGTACTTGTAATTCCATGCAATCCACTGCTCTTTGTAAGCACAGAATCTACCTGTGCTGTTCCAACTGAGTCATTTTCAGTCATTTTTATGATATGCATAACTGTCATGATTTACCCCCGAAGTTGTGGTGTGCACAGCCCAGCAACTATTTGGAAACATAGCCAGCAAGATTTGTGTGTCTCGACCACAGAGTTTTAGTTTGAATTGCAGGGACAAAATCCTTGCAGTTTCCAGTAAACGTCTAGCAAGGCCCTGTTACGGGGTGGGACACTCACAGCTTGGCAATGGAATGTTTTGCTTTTCAATATCTATCTACAGTGCCTCATGATTTGACTCAAGCAATTGCACAATGTGTGAACAAAGCAATTATCTAAGAAGGTTCTTCAGACGAGCCTTAAAAAGTGACATTGCACTTCATTTTGCTCATGTTAAATCATTAACATTAATGATTAATCTTCTTAAAATAAGAAAATAGCATGTATATCCCAATGTAGATGTGACCTTTGAATCATCTATGCTTGACCATAGAAACACAGTTTCACAAAATGCAAGTTATTTGAAGTGCCAAAATAAGTCATATGTATTGGAGTAAATGGCTTGTCTTCTCTATCTCCATTCAGTTAATAACTGGTGAGGTATTGTTAGATGCTGACTTCAGAATTCTTTGGAAGAGTAAAGTTTTAATGCATATTGGTCCCATTTTGTTTGACATAGTACGGGTTAGAGAGTTCAAAAATAGAATCCAGCAGTTGCATTGTAATTTTGACAAAAATGTGTGTACTCCTGTACCCTGCATACTGGATCTTGAAGATTCATCCTTTTTTTCCCCTTTCTAAAATTTTAAAGAGGTTTTTTTTTTTTTTTTTAAGGAGATATTGCCACTTCAGAGTGTTTTCTAAAATATTTGGCTGCAAAGCCGATTTGAGGGAAACCCTGCTTTAATCACCTATCTTTTTTTCTTGGTAGGAAAATATTGTTGTAACACTGGGGGCATCAGTGTAGCACAGCAAATAGAAATGTCCAAGCTCGCTCCAAACAAGCCTGAGTACTAGAAACAACATTTCTGCAATAATGTGGTTTGTTGGTTAGACTAATTAGTCTTGCTGGGAATTAGTTTTTTACTGTTTCAGAAGTACTTTAAATCCTGAATTCCTGGATCTTTTTAACATGAAAACAAAAAACCTCCCCAAATCTGTAAAATCCTCATCATAGTGGATTGAAAAGCTTTATTATAAAATGGCCTAATTCAAGAATAAAAGGAGATTCCTGAAGATAAGTCAGAAATTTGGCTTGTTTTTTCTGCCGGAATTACTATTCCCGCCCCCTGCCCCCATCCAATGCCATTAAGTTGGATGAGAATTGAAAGTTCTGGAAGTGCAAAATGGAATTTACGGTGGTTAAATATTAATCATATTTAACTCTGTAAACCTAATAAAACTGTAAAAGTAGTGCTATTGTTATGACTGCAAAACTGTGTATCCTACAGCGAAAAATCACTGCGGGAAAACTGGATAATTAATGAGGCCTAAGGAGGCCTTCAGGTCGCTGCAGCGAGTTGTTCTGCATTTGCAGTGAAATGATGATGTCCCAGGGGGGCTGTATGTTTTTTTACCATGCAAACTTCATAAAACCTTGTATTTACATAACCAGGCAGATCTCTTCAGGACAGGCATTAGCAACTGTTTTGACTAACTTGTGATCAGTGTTGTTTTACTTTATTCTTGCAGTATCTAATTTTTTTGGGAAAAAAAAAGTAGTCTTAGATCTGAGTTTCTTTTTCTACTGGCTCACTGGGTTGGTACCATAAAAAGGATTGACTGGGTTATTGAGGAAATGAAGAGGGAAGGGGGCAATATCCCTGGCGCCCAAATGAACCCCGCACGGAGCAGCAGGGATGTTGTGTCACACGACGCTGTTGTAGTTGTGCAGCTTGCCCGTCTTGCTCATGGATGTGTGACCTTGGCCAAGCGGTTTAAATCACGTTAAACGTGAATCAGTAGCACCCTAATTGCACATCACAGTCTCTAACTGAGCTCTTTTCCGACCCTTGAAGGAAAGATGTGTTGTGCTTTCAATATCTGAGGGTGCAGTCCTGCCTTTGCTGAAGTTAGAGGCACAACTCGTTGGTTAAGAGGAACCAGGCTTTTGCCCCAGTGTCTGCGCTCGCATTCTCATCTGCTGCTGAAAGCCACTGATGAGCCCCACTGAAGGGAAGTGAGGATTTATCTGCATTGCCATAAGTGCTCTTATTCATAACTGGGTACCTCTGTAAGGGTTGGCTTTTAGATCTGCTTGCTGGTGAATTCTCCTCCATGACTTTCTCCAGGTTCCCACCAACCGTTTTGCACTCGAGTGGCAGCTTGGGCACGTGCAACTCCCTCGACTGGAAAAGTGGGAGGGAGGTTGGCTTGCTAAGGGGGAAAGAAAACTACAGAGACTTTATTATGCTTGCATTTTGGTTTAAATGTGTGTCTTCAAGGACAGACAGTTCCCAAATCTGTGACAAGTGGTTAGTTGAGTATTTAGTATTTATATGTGTTAGAGTAGCCTGAAAGATTGTTTTTTTTCCAGGTTAGAATTAATAAATAGGCTGCAGATAGGATTTTGCAGGGGATATTTCTGAGTATTTGCCCAGGAAGCATCTCTGAAGCTACAGGGGAGACTTCTTTCCTATAAATATAGCTAGATAGTAGATTTTTAATTCTGCTTCTAGATACTAGACTGGAGAGAGAAGAGACAGTAAAAAATGAAAAAAAAGAAAGAAAAAATATAATTCATAGATAAAAGGATCTATGTTAATTAAACCTTTTTATTTTCATATTAGGGGAAAAACTATGGGGGAAATGTGTGTGTACACACACACACACACGGAAAACTAGTGGGAAATACGAAATTTCTTTTAAGCTTCAGTGGAAGGGGAAGCAAAACCAGTCTTCTGTTTGCGATACCGGATGCAGAATGATAAATGGGCCTTTTCAGGCTTTCTTAGGATGATAATTAAAAGTGAAAAGTAGAAGCCAGTGCAATTGTCATGGGACAGAGTTCTTCTAAGTTAAATCTACACTTGCCTTGATAAATATTACTGGGAAAGTTATTTTATTTAAGTAAAGCAAGAATTTATGCAAATATCAAAATATTAGTGCATGCATCAAACTTGTGCATGTTGATCAGACACTTTTATCATGCATGTGATTTTATATTACTTTCAAGTGAAAACAGAATTGAAAAAAAAAAAAAAAACCCAGAAGATCTAGAAAAAGCCAACTCTGTCATGAGAGCTCATGAGAGCTGCTATTTTAGCAGGTTATTAAATAGATTAAATAGATCTAATAGAAGCCACTAACTGCTTATATGCTCTTTATTCAAATGCTATTCTATTGAATATGCTTTAAATGTTGTTTTATGAAAGACTTCTGCTTTGTAAAAGAATGGTAAGATATGCAAAATGATGTGGCAAGTGATGAAGGCACTGTCTTTTGAGTGGGGAATCACTTCCTTGAAGCAAAGTGCGAAGGTTCAGATTTGGTGGGGGTTGATTTTTGTTATTTTGTTGTTGTTAACCTTTTATTAAACCATTTTCATTTCTGAATCTCACTGTTATCATCGAGCAGTATCTTTTCAGTTTTATGATGTAAAACAGGTTCTTCTGGTGTGAGAAAAGCTTCTTTTCATAAGCAAGAGAAGTGTTTTACGTAAATAGGCCAATGAATGACATACTGGTGACGTCCAGTCTAGCAAGGAGCATCAGGGAAACTCTTGATGTGCAATGACCGAAGGAGGATGTACACGGAGACCATTTCAGGGCCAAGTTGATGCATAGGGGCAGGAGGACAGGAGGTCTGCCCCATGTCCTGCCCTCCTTGAGCTACTAGTTGTGCCAACAACATGCAAGTAATGCGTGAAGGGAACTTTTGTGAAGGAAAACCTTTGGAGTTTGCAAAACAGTAGTTACATCATCAGGGAGCTGCCAGGGATGGTATAGTAGGAGATAAGAGCTCATGTTCAACCAGGAAAGGCAGTCTTGTAACTGGTCACTTCAGAAACCATAGGGCATAATACTTTTTTTTGCTTTAAAATTTCTGTAATAGTACTGTTGTATTTTGAGCTTTAACCATTTTCTTACACCCAGTCACTTTATTATATTGAAACTGTATATTTTTGATTGTGAAAACAAAAATAATTTAGGGCAATATGAGCTTTAAGGAGGTGGAAGGAGCAGGGGGAAAGGTTCAACAAACTCTCTTGGAAAATTCTGCTTATTGCATTCACAGCACAGTCATGATCCAAAGATTTGTTCAGGAAAACCTTGTACCGCGTGCAGTAATCTTTTTCCTTCCTTTTTTTTTTTTTTTTTTTTTTTTTTTTTTTTTTTTTTTTTTTTTTTTTTTTTTTTTTTTTTTTTTTTTTTTTTTTTTTTTTTTTTTTTTNTCCTCTTATTGAACTAATCTGTCTTTTTTTTTTTTACTACACTGTCAGGTAAATTAAAAATATTCATGCTCTCTGTTTTTTCAGGGGAATTTCTCAAAAGCTCCTCAGTCTTTTATGCTAAGCTGTCTTCCCAGTTGGTGATTCTGTCTTCATTATGTTATTTATTTTGTTTATACTGCCCAATGAGAGAAGGAAAAATTAAATGTGTTTAGAGAATAACAAATATATTTCAAGCTTATAGTGGTCTTTCACATCTTTTTCTGGTTCAGATTTGTTAGATATTAAAGAACATTATGCAGCTTTCTGAAAGGAGGTAAATCCATACTTGTGGAGCTGGAGCAGAATTTTTGTTCAACTTCTTTTTTTCTCTAAACATCTGTATAGATGCGAAAGATACTTTAGGAAAGGAGGAGGGTAAAGTGCTCTTCAGAGCAATTTTAGGTAGTATACTGATTTTAAAATGAAATAATTCTGTATTTGTCATAAACATAAAAGCTTATTTTTCCAAATATATTTAATGAGTATAGCTGTGCACATAAAGCTTTTGTTGAGTCGAAATCAAAATATTTTCCATTTCCTCATAGATGTCTCAATGCCTGTACCTACTGCAAAACCAAGCACGCCAGAGGAGATCTAGCAAGTTATCCCATTGAAGAACTAGTGGATAGAGCCAAACAGTCTTTTCAAGGTGAGTGTTTTCATCATCACAATAAAAAACAATCTCTGAAATTATACTGTGCCTTCTTTTCATTATGTCATCGTCTTGCACTATGGCCCTATTACAATTATGCTGCTCTTAGCATGTCGTGACTGTCTGGTTTTGCCTTCATGGCAGGAAACCATGCTTGGATTCAATCACGTACCACCGTTTACAAAAGGCCATCTACCACCAGAAGTATTGCACTTTGATTTTAGTCTTGTTCAAAGGAAGTTTCATTGGAGTGTTTGTCATAATGATAGGAGTACTGTAATATATAGTCATTTTCCTCTATCCTTCCCTCCCTAGAAAGGGAAGCAGTAACTTTTATCATTGAAATCATATTCAGATTTTCCTTTATAAGAGTTGATGGCTTATCTGCTTTAACTACAGTAGAATACAGTGTTGCATGAATCCAAACAAACATTAAATAAAATCCAAACATTAAAAATACATTTTCATGTACTGTAGTGCTCTGCCTACAGAGTATTGAAACCGAGCTAGTACTCTACCTACAATGCCTGTGTATGTGTGGGAATTAGGAAAGCTTTTCTTACCTTAGTATTTGTGCCTTGCATCTCAATTTTTCCTTTCTTTGAAAACTGCAAATTTTAAAGATTGCTTGTTGTCATTGCTGGTGCAGTCTCTGTTAAGGAATGGGAATAGGTTCATGTGTTTGCCATGTTGAAAGACAATGCATATACTAAAGAAAAAGAAAATCAGGTATTGTATCTCCTTCCACCTGGGGATCAAATACTTTAATTTAAACTTGTAGCGATAGGTACAGTGTGTGATGTCCCCCCCACTCTGTGGTGTGCACAGGAGGCACATGTGTTCTCCTTTACAGATCCTGACAGATCTGAGAATGTTGCAACTTTCCTAGCAAAAGGGAGGTTTCCAGCATTTCAGTGTGTTTTAAAATCGCTGTTTAGGGACTCAAAATAAACCACATTCAAGCTCATGCTGAACTTCAAGCTGTTCCTTTCAGGAGTGTGCAAAAATAATTCTTTTGATTCTCTGATTCAAAGCACTCTTTTGCAAATTCTGGTTTACATTATCCATGCAAACTCCACACTTAAAGTGGCAAATTTTAAGGTTATAAATTTCAGTTTTATTCAAACGTTGTTGTCCTTTAAGCCACATTCTCTCATTCTTCTGTGAAACTTATCAATAGCCAACACAAAACCCCTTCCACTGCTTAGATTTGTAGAATTAACAGTTATTCCTGTGAGTTTTGATTGTCCTTTACGATGGGCAGAAATCCTGTCATGTCTCAGAACTCCTTGTTTGTTTGTTTGTTTAATAGAACAGGCTGCTAACACCTTTATAACTGCAGCTACGGTAACTGAAATGCAAGGTGTATAAATATACTTGTCTGTTTGGTGGGGAGCAGTTGCAGAAACATCTTTTCCAATGTTACAAGTCTTTAGTAGTATGAAGTAGTTGCTTTTGAAATTGTTAAATATGCAGAATTAAAGCTTTCACTTGGTTATGATTATCAGAAAACAACAGATTCTAATAATAGGGAGATATATAGATAACAGAAGGGCTACATTCTTATCCTTTCATAGAGTTATAAGTCTAAAGTACTTATTTATTATGGTGTTAATGTGTTCCTATAGAAACATTATAAACATACTTAGATGAGTTCAGAAAAGGAAAAGAAAACGTGGCTAATACAGTCAAGACCATGGCCTTATGCAAGTTAACTATTTAAATTTTATTTGAATTTTCTGGAATGAAAAAACAAACCAAGATTTGTCTTTTTACAGTTGTACTTTTGTGCCATGAAATCCACATTAAATTAACATAAAGATGTATTTGCGTGGCACTGCAAGAAAGGAAGCTCCTTTGTGTGTTTGCAGAAATGAAATTTTGGTAGGCATCTTGAACTTCCAGCACTATACTTCTTGTTTGAAAGTTCAATAATTCAATTCATCTGTTGTACTGTGGCACTTATTATAAATATTGACTCTCTTAAAATAACTTGATTTCTGATGGAAAAACTTGCCCTTAAGCTATTGTTTTTAAATTTTTTCAAGAAACGCTGTGACGTGTCTCACAGCAGGCATCTCGAGGGACTTCTATTCTTATTTGGCCTTCCACTAATACCTTTGTTAGAGGAAATGAGGAAAGAAGCGAGTATTGAGCTGTAAAATTGCAGGCTTTGCCTCCAGCTCTCCCATATTTAGTAGCAGTCATGAAACGGGCCGACACTGGGGTGGCAGTGCAGGGAGGATTTCTGACTGCAGCTGGGCTTCAGAAGCTCTTCATCAGCCCGGTGAAAGACAGAGCAATTCAGATTCATTAGGGAAGTTGTGTGGAGTTACTGAACAACTGTCTGCCACAATCGCTTCTATTTTCTCCCAAGATGTGTTGCTGAAGCTCCAGGGAAAAATAATAGAGGTGCAGATGTGTGATGAAAAGTGTTTCCACTTCGGAATTATTCATGGGAGAGCTCGAGCGTCTTGGAAGAACAACAGCTACGCAGTGTATGATGATTTTGCCTAATTGCTCGATGGAGTCGTGTAGGAAAAGGGAAATTGGTGTCACTGGCAGTGCTTTGTGCAGCTCTGGCCTCGCAGCGCCCAACTCCGCAGAAACCAAAGGATGGTTGGGATGGTCCAATTGTGGAGCAGACAGAACATGTTTGTAAGGATCATCATCCCCCATCATATTGTGGGATGTTTTGGTAAAGGGTCTTTTTGTCTCAGCACAAAAAAAGAAACCCTCTAAACCGAGGGTGTGAAGCAGTGACAGGGCTGCAGCTGGTTTCTGAGAGCGGTGCCTGTCGGGGTGCGGCGGCGGCTGCTGAGGCCTCAGTGTGCTCAAATACTCCTGTTCCCTTGGTCACTTCTGCTGCTGCCTCCAGGGCGGCTCTTTCTACACAGCAGAGCGCTCTCAGCTGCTCAACACGAGGCCTCTCTTGTCCACAAGCCATCACGAGTGGTCAGTGGCCCAGCCTGAAACCCGCTAATATTATATTAGCAGAATATTAATGCTGATAACGACACACGTGTGACAGCAGCTGATAAGGGCGGTACTTTGCAAACCTCCTCCTTGTTAGTGGTTGACCCCAAGACCTTTTCCGAAGATTTTTGAAACTCCAGAGTGTTTTTTTAATTGAAATTCAGTTCTGAGGGTTTATTTAAATGCTTGTTTTTAAAATTTTTACATAGTTTGCATAAATAAGCAGTTATTGTTTAAAAGTGTTTTAGAGTCCAGATTTTTGAGGTCTGTGTTCCATTTTTTTTTCAAAACAGCATTTAATACTCTGCAGAGAGTGATAACCAGATGACAAGAGGCTGTTAAGAAAACCAAAAGCTGTTGCAATTTACAGGCATGCTTAGATCAGTTTACAAGCCTAAACTTGATTTAAATCGATTGATTGAAAGGAGAGAGCTGAAATCAACATGCCTGAGGATATATCAGCCTGTTTTCAGCACTTGAAATAAGGTTGATTTCTGTATTTTACTCCTGTATTGTAAGTTCAGGAATTTCATAATTGTAAATTCATATATGTAAATTGATAATCATGTGAGCAAGAAAAGTGTTGCGCATTTCTAGAACATGCTACATACTTCCATAATGCTTTGAACTAAATTTCCATCAATTATTTTATATACGTTAAGGTTCACCGAAGTTGAGTTTCGGTGCATACTTTGAATAGGGTTTTGCCTCGTGACTCCTAAGATAGCTTTGAAGTTAATTGTCAACAACCGTAACGATTCGCAAACAGTCTATATAAAATGGGAAATAACACGTAGAATTTTTAACTTTTATAGTAGTTCTTATGTCAACCTCGACTTTTAATAGTTTTTTGTTTGTTTGGGGTTTTTTGCATGGGCAGCCTTCTCGGATTGTATAGGCAGATTTCTATAAGGAGACCTAGTGAAAAAGAAAGTATTGCTAAAAAGAGTGATCTTTGGGTGAAGAACAAACGTCTTTTGTAAGAGGGCTTGTGCGGAGCCGCTTGCTGCAGCTGATAGCCCAGCGCTTGCTTTGTGTCATCCTTCTAGTGCTGTATTTTTTCAAGATTTGCTATATCATTTTCAGCGCTGTATTTTAGGAATTAGAGCCCTCTTCCCTTCCTCTCAAAATCCAGGGGCACGTGTTGTATAGGACAATATGTTTTTACTTAGCACGTGAAGGGACAGACTGGAGTGGCTGCCAGGAGGAGACCCGCTTCCAAGCAGACTCATAAGTTAAACGGAGCTCAGGCTTTAAGTCCTATCCTTAGGGGCGTCCTGGGCCAGACTTTGCATTGCTTTCGGGGGGATTTTTTTTTCTTTTAAATGGAGTTTTATTAACCATGAAAAGATGTGTAAGCTGATATTGCTACCTGGTGGTTTGTAAGCCTGACCTTTGGAGAGGGACTTTCTGGGCAAAGATAGTACTTGGTGTTGCCAACATTTTTTGCTGGTTCAGCAGGCTAACTTAAAAATAGGTATAGATTTATGGAATTAGCTTTTTTTCATCCTAGCTTAGAATGAAAATCTCCTGCTTGTATCAATATAGAATTCCACTTCATTAGCATTACCCTCCTGTCCCAAATGGAAGAGAATATACTACTATTAAAATACATGGTGTGTAATTACTACAGCATTAGCTTATTTTATGGTAGCAACCAGGGAGCCCAAATGAAATTCAGGTCCTGTTGTGAAACATCATATTTATATCCTCAAGCTATGCGGAGCAGTTGCTTTTGGATGAATAATTGCAGGGATAAAATACCATTTATTTTTGTTCCATTATTTACATGATGGTTCCCTGGCATGTGCGGTGCCGAGGCCTGAATAATGCTTCTGTTCATGAAATCTTAGGAGAAAATGCAGCAGGGCAAAGCAGAGGAGCTCTCTAAAGGAAGATGCTGACTTTCCACTTTCTTTCATTGGTAGTCTCTGGCAATTATCCTTATCTTGTAGATTTTGAAGTGTTGAGAGTTTGAAGGAGACTGATGTTAAATATTTCTTTCTCTGCAATTATCCCTATAAATAGATGTTTCTGCATAATGATAAGGTTTAACTTTATGTAATGTGACTGCTTCCCAGAGCTTTTGAGAGTGCTGCGAGCCTGGCTAAGTCTGCCTGTCTGTTGCAGATCTGACGAGCTGCTGCCAAGACCCTCTCTATTAATTCCCAACTCCATTAGCACCAGATTCTTTATGCATCTGATTTTTGGAGCAGCCTCTATTCATGTAAGGCAAATGCTGAGGCTTGGCTGTGTCTTGTGACTCCCATTCCTTGGCTGAAGCGGTGCCGAGTTAGGCCGGCCAGGCTCTGTGCTCGAAGCCCTAGATCCAGTCTCTTAACTGGACCGAGTCTCTTAGCTCTTAACCAAGGGACCATGGGCTGTCCTAAGGAGCCAGTTTTAAGTCCATATTCAGTGATACTTTGGCCTTCCCATGTTTTCAAGTCTAGTTTTCCATCCAATTAAGTATACGTATGCATCCTACCCATGCCTATAGTTTTCCTTCTGTGGCTTCGCGGCATTATCATAGTATTTTCTTACAGTTTTACCGTAAAGTTTATTTAACAATTTCCACAACACTCCTAAAAGAAAGCTCACTCTTTTCCCATGCTAGCACTGTGATGAAGAGGTTTTGCTGAAAACCTGTTGGGTAGCAAATTCAATGCCAAAAAACACACTGATGTTACGCACCAATATCCGAAAGACCTTAGTTTCTGTTGTTCAGATAAACTTAAGGTTGATTTTTGTGGCTCTGCTTTGCTTTTTATCAGAGTTGTGCTGGAAAATGCTTGGAAAATCCCTGAAAGTGAGCCTGGACTATGTAGTTCAATGACCATAGTCAAAGACTTTCAGTCAGAGTAGACTGTGGTGTGTTTTATCTGGGAAAGAAAGGGAAAGAAAATTAAACTCTTGCATGTGTCTTGATATATATGTAGAATAGCTAACTGTATTATATTAATGGCAAACAACTAATCAATGAGAGGAGTTGGTTGTTTTGATTTTTTTTATGTGCAGTGAGTTTTTTTTAAATTCATTTGTCAATTGAAAAGATTGGGAAATCTGCTTTGCATGCAACTGAAATGTGCTTTATCCCCACAATAAAAGATTGTGCTTCATTTTGGATTTGATTAAGTATTCAGATCAATTTAAAATGGATGTATTGTTTCCTTCTTAAAACACCCATTCTAAAACTTTATTAAATGTTTCAATTGCATTTCCTGTTGAAAGTTTGCTGATTTCAATACAGAAATAACTTTTATTTCCCCAAAGCCATAGGCTGCATTTTGTCGAGTGTCTGTTTTAGTTCAGCAAAAAACAGTTTAGAAAAGCATATTAGTACTATTTACGACTCATCACCCAAAGCAGTATAATAAAGAGTCTCATGTAAAAGTAAGAAAATTTGACTCAGGGCACTTTTTAATCTTGTGTCCTTTGCAACACAAAGGAGGCAAAAGTAAAGGCAAATTTTACCTGTAAATGCAGACCATATTTTGCTATTTAGATTTTTAGGCACATGTAGAAATCATGCAAGTGAAAAATCAAATGTTATTACACTTTAAACAACTTTAAACTACAGAAGAGGAGGAAAAACCAAATAAAAATTTCTTATAAGGGACATGTAATAAAGAAACATGAAACTTTGGTGCCGACTCATTGATTCTGGAGTTCTCCTGCAGTTAAGTCACACAATATTTACCCTATGAAAGCTTCAGCAGAAAAACTACTTAATATCCAAATATATTTGCTTCAACCAATTGATGATTACTGCCTTTTAGCAGCAAGAATGACCTTAGAGAAGAAAGTTTGTGTCTCTATTTTAGAATTATATTCGGTTGAAAATTTTCTTAATAGACACCTTTCTGTCAGACTAGATAAATTCACTACGTGCAGATGTTTTTGACAGAAACATACTCATTTCAAGAATAAAGTAATTTTTTTGAAAAACTGAACATGTTTCATTTAGCCTTGCAAAATGTAATTCTTGAATCTTTTTCTTTTAAAATGCTTTTGCCTCTGTATTTTCTTATCCGTTTACCATGACATTTATAAAAAAAGGAAAACTATATATAGAAATATTTTCCAATGAACTACTCTTCCCTTTGAAAAGAATCATTTTCCTTTTTCAAACTGTTCTCTCACACTTCTGTGATAGTAGAATTTTCCATATCACAGATAAGTCTGGATCCTCACCAGCTCTGCTAGGTGGAGCCTTTCCTGCTCACTCACTGATTTTGGTGGAGGGAGGAGAAGGGCATGTTTTTTTCTAAGAGAAACCTTCCCTTGTGCCAGCCTTTTTACAGACTTCTGGGCAGAGCAGACCACCCTCTTGTTTCGCTTTTGAAGTCTAATTTGATTTTTTTGACTCTACCAGTGAGCTTGAGTTGCTGTATTGAGGTGCTTTGATAAACAAGTTGTCTGTCTTGTTTTGTGCTTTTTGGCTCTAGCTAAAGAGCTAGGTTGTTGTTGTTGTTAAATTTATTAAAATTTGTTCTGTATTGTCTTCTGTATCTTATGAATGTTTAAGCTTTGGCTGCTCACTTCGCTAATGCACAGAGCACTTGAGCCAAGATAAATATTTTGGTGCCAGCTTGTTGTTTCTTAGTTATATAGGGTAGCAAAATCAATTAGTTTCTTGTTGCCGCAAATAATGCTTTTAATTAACCTGTAAGAAAAAATTGTGTTTATGTTGCTTTAGTAATGATTAAGGCAATAACTTCAGATAAGCGAAATGCTAAAGAAACCCAGAAACTTGGACACAGAAAATCACAATCTTATACCAGAGAGATAAATAAATGAATAAAAATATATCTTTTCAGTAGCTTTTTAAAATACTACAGTTATTTTCAAGCTTCACTTGAGTAAAAAGATTGGAAGTTTAACATTCGTGAAGAAATATTTTACTCCATTGATTTCATTTTGGGGAGCTCTTAGGCTACTTTATTAAGTAACAGTTACATTTAAAAAGCACATTACTTCCTCACTTGTTTTTGTTTGGCCTTTTGCAGTTCCACTTGAAGTCACACTCTGAAAAGGCCACATGTAAAGTGGCTTTGATCCAGATTTCATGCAGACGTTTTAACACATCACTTATTTTGATTCCTTTTCAGATTCCTTATCGGCTCATGCACAATGCTATCAAAAGTCTCATCTCACATGGGAAATAAAGTGGGATTTCATTTGGTAGCTTTACAAGCTGGCTGTGGAGAGCTTGGCGCTTTCTGTCCCATGTTGCAGCCCTGTCTAACAAATGTATATTAAGTTAATTTTTCAAAGAAAACCCTTTTCTGTGCCACATTTAAGATACAAATGAATGAGAGCAGATTTTGCAAGCGTGCAGGATAGCGTGCAAAACTAGCTAGGGACTCATGCCCTGCAAGGGAAACCAAGCCACTTGAGCCCTCTTTGCTGTTTGTATAATCAGAGTTGCACTGTTTAGGTGCTGTGTACCTTAAAGAGAAGGGCTGGATGTGGCCCCCAAGAGCTGGGAATGTAAACATTGAGAGAGGGGTATGGTAGAAGAGTTTATGCAATTTCTTTCAGGATAATAAGCAGTTGGTTCATGTTTTTACTGCCTGGCATTATCCACGGTCTTACATGGCATGGTGGAGGAAAGACTATAGATAAAAATTATATATTATTATATATTATTTATCTATTATAGGTAAAAATAAAGGACAAGAAGAAAGATGGTGTAATAGCTAAAAATGGCCATTGATGTGGGAGAAGCTATGCTGCTAGGAAAGTGTAAAATTCATGTTCCTGCATAGGTTTTCAGCATGAGTCAAAGTCTGTATACGCTGGGTTATGTCTCTTAAAATACTGTTCCCTTCTGTGAAGGGCTGATCGAAGGAAGTTGGAATAACTTTTCAGTGGATTCCTTGGATGCTTTCGAATGGTGTTCATGTCACAGCCGTCTGTTCCAACATATACATTTCATTAATGAAAGTGTTTTGGGGGGTTCAGAGCATTGTCCATCTAGAATGCTGTATTTTGACTACCTTGTTGTCAGCAGCAAGCAGGCCTTGTTGGGAGGAGAGCTCGCCAGCTGTGCCGGTGCTGTTGCCAGAGCATTTCTGAGCATGAACAGATCACGTTTTGTCCCCATCGAGCCTGTCTGGTGGTGGTGCTTTCATTATTTGAAGTGTCTGTAGCTGTGCATGGGTGTCTGTGGCGTTCGGTGTTGGTAGGAGGAATATAAAATGTGTATGAATGCTTATGTTGCACGCCTGACTAAGACTCCTGCAGACAACGAGTCTCCACTAATCTCTTAGCTTTGGCAATCTAAAGAACCTGAGAAGCCTGTTTAACAAAGGTTGTCTTTTTTGCTTCTTTTTTTTTGCTTCTTTTTTTGCTCGCTTTGCTTTTGCAAGGCAAAAAGAGTAAGTGTTGGTCACATTTTCTGTTTATAATTCAGCATTTTACTCATTCCATTTCTTTTCCTATTCTTACCCCAATATTTGCATGTGTATTATTTAACTCCTTGAGTGACAATAAATCCTTTTAATTTTTATGTTTTAATGAAAAAAAAAACATTTTTATTTGATATAAATGTTTAAAATAAAAGCTCCAAAGCAGATGCACAGGCAGTTAAAAGCACTACTTTCCCTTCAGCCTTAAGCTATAGGTTCAGCTGTGCTCTAAGCAAACATTGCAACTAAAAGAAGCGTTTTGTTTCCTTGCCATCTTGGCCCCTTTTCTCCCTCCCTTGCCTCAGGCTGTCTGTTTCCTTTCTCTCAATCAGTTCCTTGCATGAAGCAGCTGGAGGACGATTGGGGGTAAAACTGAGTGTCCCCCACAGCCAGTAAGCCCTTCAACAAATAACCTCTCCCCAAGCCCCTCTTGTTTTAACCTGCTTTAGTTCTCTAGTCTGGTTCAACTTCGTGACGGCTCGAACTCTTGATTTGCACAGTGGAGAGAAAACCAGTGTAGGGAAATACTTTTGGAAAACCAAAGTAGGGAATAGCAACTGAGGACACAGGAAGATGGGATTGCCCCTTTCATCAGCAGCGTTGGCTTCTGCTGGATGAAAAGTGTGAGTGAAACTGGCTGGAGAGAATGATGAGATCTTGTTTCAGAAAAGAAGGCACAAAGCTCTGCATGTTTTTTTCTTGTGTGACACACATGCCTTGCACATGCCTAGGGATGGCACAATCTGGTGTTCTAGCTTGAATTATATCTCCCTTTTTTCTTATTTTTTCAGAATGTAATTTTGTTATGGCTTAACATGAAATGTCCTAGAAACAGAAAGTAGGAAGGAGCCTGAGTATATTTAAGCTGGTCATTTATTTGTTTTCAGAAACAGCAAGAGTGTAGAATATGTTTCTCGGAGTATGGCAGTATAAAGTGGTGCAGCCTGAGGCCTTCTGGCTGGAGCCGTGGTGGTGGTGCCACGTTTCTGCTGTGGGGCCTGTGGAGCTGGGGACTGGCACTTTGTCAGGAGAAGGCGGCGTGAGGGTCCCTCCAACCTCTCCTGTCCCGTCACTGAGCCGCTGTTTCCTACTCCAGCTTATCTTGTCTGTCCTTACAGGTCTTCGCCCAATATCGGACACGTTCTCGCCTCACTCCTTTCCCAAGGGCATGAGATGCCCGTTCCAGCTTTGCTCTTTCCTTCAACAGCTCTTTCTGGAATGCAGGAATTTCCACAAGCCTTAGGTGCACAGCCTCACCACAGCCTCCTGGCGCTGGAATGGAGAGGCGAGGATGAGGAGAGCATGGCCTGCCTGGTGCCCCCCCAAACGCTGCAGCAGAGACTGGCAGATGCTGTGGTCAGGGGGAAGGAAAGGCCCAGCAAAGTTGCACTGGGCTATGCAAGAAAGAGAGGGCATGAGGTTTCTGTTCTGGAGTAACGTGGGTAGCATTTGGTATTGTTTGTATTAGAGTTGGGCTGGTAACTATGATAGCAGTTCACTGCTGATACCTGCTTGGTGTCTCTGAGGAAAACTTGTGCAAGTCTTGCTCGTAATTATACACTCCCTGCTAAAGACTCAATGCTGTGGATCCCAAGGGCTGTGGATTTGGGCAGGGCTTTCAGAAGCCCTGGATTCCAGGGTGGTAACTCATTGAAGTTCCTCAGGTGGACCTTTTTGAGGCAAATGCCTCCTCATAAAGGCAGAAGTTGGGCAGGCTGAAGAGCTGCTTTAGCATAGGACACTTGGTAGGAGAAGACTTCATGTCAAACTGTGCCAAAAGAGCACATCTGGAACACTTGTTTGAATTTTTCAGCAATTTGGCTATAGGAAGAAGAAACAAACCCATTTATTTGACTGGTGCTGCTCTTCGGCCAAGCTGGAAGTCTATATTTCTGAGAGTAATAATCCTGAGCGTACCTGAAAGAAACCATCTGAGCGGTGGCTTTGGGCTATTTTCACTTGATATATGGTAATCATAAGTCAAAAACTACACAGTACTATACTTGCTTAATATTACAAACATAAATACATCTTGAAAGCTTAAGTAGTGCTTTGACTTTTAAAAATAGTTGATTTCTTTGTCAGTTACTGAATCAGATGTCATTTCACTATGGAGTAAAGCAGTAAGATTTTGTACATCATTGAAAATTATATTCAGTGCTTTTCAAATAGATAGGTGTAAAGAGAAACATTTTATGACTGTCTCAAAATAGGCTTGCTCAAAATATGAACTTTCTTAATTTCAGTCTGTATTTTCATCAAGTTGTTGGAAAGACTGTTTTGAATGACTTTTTTGATATTTTCACCCGACAAGAAGCTCTTAGAGTTACTGCTAAAATTACACATTTTAAACAAAACCAGTTTTTAACAGAAACAAAGCTAAAGTTCAAGTGCAAGTCCTCTGTGCTCTTCTGAAAAGGTTACTTAATTAAAGTACAAAGGCACCATGCCTAAATCCCCTGTGCAAAGCAAAGCTCATAAATCTTATATTTAGAATTACAGGAAAATAATGAGCAGGTGGAGTTATTCTGGTAGCGATGCCCCAGTCTTTTTATGGTTTAATGTTGTTAGTTATTTTAAGATTATGAACAGTATCTTCCATTTACTTTCAAACCATATTAATGAATCCTGGTGTTGAATGCAAATTCTTGGAGGAAAGGTGACAGTTACTATTCATAGCTGTATTTTGGGGAAGAAAAGGCACCCAATGTGGTTGGTGGTATGTGAAAATTTCACAAATGCAAATTAGCAAATGATTCCTGTGGTTTTATGTAAAACCAGCCTCTTGTCAGTATGAGCATGTCCCTTGTACATTAGCTACATTTCTTGTGAAATGTTCTTGACCAGTTTTGTGTCACTTTGACTTTTGCTCACAATTGCAATGCCTTGAAAATATAATTCACGGTGTTTAGCAGACTTGCTAAGAAAAGCAGTAGAAAGCTTAAAGCTGTATAAGGTTGGTAACAGAATGGATGAGGATTCTTAACACCTTCTTTCAGAATATTTGACCAACTTAACATCATTCGCCAAGGAAGTTTTGTTTGAAGCTGTTTTTGAAAGACTTGTTTGTTTTGTGACAAAGGAGTGTTTATTATATTCCTTCCACGCATATTCAGTAGAATACCAGGAGAGAAAAGCTGGGTAATGTGCAGTGTGTTTGTTAATTTTATCTGAGTTTGCATTATTTGAACTGTGAAACATGAGGTTCTGCACTGCCACCGGTCACAGCCAGCTGCTGAAATCTTTACCAGAGAGATTAAGTTGCTTTTTTTGTGTTGAGTATCAAAAGTACCAGCAGTTCAAATTAAAGCAGAGTGTATCTTTTTAATTGATCTTTTTTTAGGGGGGGGGAAAAAGCCCTTATCTTTAACTTTGTTTGAAAATAAGAATTTGTTTTTATGTGGGTTCTTAGCCACAGGGGTTTTGGAGTTTTTCCACTATTCTTAATCTCCTTGTAAATATTAGTTCAGTTATTGGAACTTGCTCTGTTTCTTTGTTTACTTGTTTGCTCTGTCCTTTGCTTCTGTTTCTGTAAAACCTTGACTAGAAATATTTCCAAAACATTGCAAGGCTGTTACCACAACCGACCTCGCATATTATGCTGCACTCAGCTACTCGGAGCTCTCCGTTGCCCCTGTGAAAATGCCACCACCAATTCCTACCATAAAAAAAGATGTGCTGACCAGAGTCTAAATTATTAATTAACAAATTGGATGCACTCTGGACCAGTCATTGCTAAGCACAGAAAAGGTCATCATTATCGTGTCCAAAGTGTTGTCAGCATATTGCAATGATTATTGTATCTGCTGTCAAGCAGTGTGCTCAGGGAGAGTTCAGCCTCCATGTGTGAGCCTTTCTGCACAAGGGAAATGCCCAGCTCAAAAAGCTACTCAAGCAAATATCTCCTGCTGAATTTTCTGTCTTTGCCATGGGAATGTGCAGGCCAGATCGGGAATCTCTTAGCATAAAGTTTACGTGCTGCCTTTTTGCGCTTCTACTTGTTGGCTTCTAGCAAAAGCCAACAAACTCCTGCCCTTTACAGGAACGATGAGTGCTGTTGGGTACCTTATCCCATAAAAGGATTCAAGTCATTAAATGAAACCAGCAGGCCTAGGTTCACAACACATTAAAAGGGCCATACTTAAGCTCATAATGCGGTTAAACCTGACAGGCTCCAGGACATTGGATCTGGGCTCCAGGACAGGACATCGAGGACACGGCTGATCTTGAAAGTTTACACATGTTCAGAAGAGAC
The DNA here is from genome assembly GCF_003342845.1 of Nothoprocta perdicaria. Classification (NCBI taxonomy): domain Eukaryota; kingdom Metazoa; phylum Chordata; class Aves; order Tinamiformes; family Tinamidae; genus Nothoprocta; species Nothoprocta perdicaria. The sequence goes on from NW_020455721.1 coordinate 3,673,350, forward strand.
AGGACAAATGCATGGGAGAAAAGTACATTTTCCTGAAGTACTAGCAGGCCGGGAGTGCTGCAGTTTGCTGAATACTCAGCAAGCAGTCAGGGGAAATGGCACTTTGTGATGCCTGTATTTATATTTTTCATTAGGCGCCCGCTATAGACAGCCTTTGGAGAGAGCCTAAACTGACGTTCAGTCTTGTTTCTTATACCTGTTTTTAAGCTTGTTTATCAGTGAATATGTAGTTCTTGCCCATTTTACTTGTCTAACGTGTATGAGCCTTTTAATATTGTTCTTTACCATGTTATATAATGAAGGCTCACCTACAAGGGGTAGTTTTTTTGCAGTGTTGATACTGCAACATAACAACAGTAGTATGATTTGTAGTAGTACTGTATTTTCAAATTCCTACTGTGCAATATCCTCTTGGCTTCTGTACCTGTCCTCTCCATATCTAATGTACCTGTCCTCTCCATATCTAATGCTCGTATAAAATGGAAGCTTTCAAAATTCTTTTAGTAGGAACCAAGAGCTCATCTGATTAGGACTAAGTTAACTTTATTCCAAAGTGCTTTAAAGCGCTAGGTGATTAAGTGAAAAAGATGTAATTTACAGAAGCCAGGCACTTCATCAAGAAACTCACAGCAAATGCCAAGTGTAAACAATCCCTAAGTTATAAAAGGAAATTGTCTCATCCTGTGCCTCGCTCACTGAAGTCATAAGTGAGAGCAAAACCTGTGTGGTGACAGGCCCAGTTGTGAGAGTGAGAAGATGCCGAAATTATCCTAAATATATCTTCTGAAAAAATAAATTTACGTATTTGGGCCTACATGTTCCCATCCCACCACCACCTCCTGCATCACTTTTGACTTTTTTTTTAGCATTTCCTCAAGTGTTTCTTATTATGGTAAGATCAAAAAAAGTTGATACAAGTTAAAATATTTTGTAGGCAATCTTAGTGATTGTGGCTGCCTGTGAAATAACAGTTCAGTAACATTATTTGACATTATTGATCAGATTTAATACAAAGCTGGACTAGCTAACACACTTTTTTAAAATGTGCAAATGTCCAATTTTTAAATATTCTAGTATATTGTGTTATTACACACAATTCTTCTGTGGGAAACTACTTGTATGGATCCATTAATAGTTCTTTTTATTTGAGAAAACGTGTGGTCTTATTTGTGTTGTGTTTCACATAAACAAGTGTCTGACCATTCAAAAATTTCATCCTGTCTTTAAAATATTAGAGACCTTTCAATTTATGTGCAGCTTGGATGTGCACATGTTAAGGGGCATCCTCTCTATTCTAAAATCCAAACAAATATTCCTTAAAAAGGAAGTGCTTTGATTTGAAAAACTCATGGAAGAGCTTTGTACAACTTGGAAAGTTCAGACTTTAGATGAGGCTGCAGTGTGATGTGGAAGTAGATAAGTAGTAATCACGTTGAGTGACACACACACACAAAAAAATTCTGCTACATCACCCCATGAAAACAAGACTTAAGATTTTTACAGATATGTGGGATGCCTGGTGTGCACACCAGGTTGCCCTGATTGCTTTAATTTTTGCCTTTTAATGCTGTTGTGTAGGTTGTGTTAAAAGTACCGAAATTTGACATGCAAATCTTGCATGCAAACTAGATCTGAAAGACATCATCGAGGGTTCTTGATGCCAGGATCCTTAGGAATAAGTCTGGTTTACTTCTGAAGGCTTTAATTTAAGCTAATGGTATTTGTGACCCTATTCATGGTTTGCTTTCAGGTATGGATGCAATGCCCTAAAGAGCAAGGGGTACAAAAAAAAAAAAAAAAAAAAAAAAAGAAGTCACAACATTTTTATTCATAGTTTATTTGTAAACCAGGTCAAATACCCTTGATTAGGTCTCAGCTGGAGCGTAATTTAAATCTTGACAGATTGCACCTAAACAGCAGGCTTTTTCCTGATCAGCCAAAAGATAGGGAGAGAAAAATAAAAGCTATTTCCAGTTTGCAGGCAGTACAACAGTGCTGAATAAATGTGCAACTGTTAATGAAGGGCTGTTTCAAATATTTACAGGAGGCAGAAGAAAAGAAGATTGGCATTCAAGGCAGCTGTGCCAAGGGAGAGCTATTAAAAATAAACATGATAAATGATGTTCAAGTGCTGATATAGCTGTCAAATATCAGAAGTATTCAAAAATGGAAAGTGTTGGAAGTGGGTTGTACTGTATGGCTGGACTTGCTGCTAGGCCTGGTGGAGAAGTTGGGATTTTTTTTCCCCCTTCAAATTCTTCACAAAATTAAAATGTTAAATTGAAAGGTGAGGATCTACTATACAATATGCAAGAATCTTGCTTTTTTTTGTACTTTACCTTGAATATGCAAATGGCTTATTTTGTCATGTAGGTCAATGCATATTTTCATGCATTCACATATTTCAAGACCAATTTCTTTAGTTTGGACTGTTTTAATAAGAATGTATGGAAGCTTATGCCAATAAAAATAATGGATTTTGCTGTGGCTCTTGCAGGCTTCTATATTGAAGGATGGTAGTGATTAAAGTATAGGTAGATTGTTGCTTTGATTTTGGAGGATTCTGAAAAAACGTTTGTACATATAGTATAGCAAATTTATGTGCTTCTGTAATTGCACAGATTTTTCAGGTTATCTGGAAAGTATTATTTTTCAGATTCATTTTCATTTCTGAATTTAACTTTCTCAGTTGACTGCCAACCTTTTAGCAGAGACATTGTATTTTTGTACCAGACTGTGAAGCCAGCTTCACAGAAACTATCATGCTGGTGACTCCTGTGAAAAGAGGTAATGGCTTATCGATCAATAGTGTAGAGAAATACAAAGGCTGCAGAAAAAATGTCCTTATTTTTAGGAGACTATAGTTGATATTGTTCGTCTTTGTAGTGCCTGGATATTACTTTTCTCCCCTTTTTGAAATTGTTTCCAAAATGAGGAAATGATGCTAAAGTACGAATTCAGACGGGCTTAAATATTAGTTTAGCTCTCATGTATGGCAGGTAAGCAAAAGGGGACAACATGCAACTAGAGGCACATCTTTACTGAAGTGTTTCAGGAGCCCAGTATGACACATTGCATCAACTGCCATCTTGCACGTGCAAGTAAAGAATCTTGTTTGCCTTTTTTCTTTTTTTTCTCTCCACAGTCGTTTCCAAAACTCACCTTTTAGTTGTGCCTTGTGCCCTTGGCTCTTTATTGTAGGATTTGGTGAACAACAATTTCACACTGAGGTTATCCAAGAACTGTGTGATTTTTGTAAACCTTAGGCTTATTTTCATCTCGGCCTTAACCTATGCAAACCAAACAGACTTTTCTGCCTCTCCTTGTAGAGTGACCGCTCCATGTCCTTGATCATTTTTCCCCATTCTCTAATTGCATATTCTCCTCGAGACATGGAGCATGCTGATGCCACAGCGCGTGGGATGGGAGCACAGCGAAGCTCTGTGTGTTCACAAGCTATAATGCCTCCCGTCTTGTTCTTGATCACCTTCCTGACGTTCTCCGGTGGCTTGGTGGCTTTTCCTGGACTGCTGCTCCATGCTGTCTGTGATTTCTGAGAGCTGTCACTGACACCACTGAGATCTTTCTGATTTGGAACTGTCAGTTCTGCACTGAGCACTGTGTAGGTAGGCATGGCTAGGTACAATATCTTTAAATTTATCTACATTATCATGCATTTTTCTATACTTAGGGTCACTTAGCAGCTTTTTGCTCGCTTATTCAGTTTGGAGTATCACTGCTATACGCATGGTGTTTAATAATACTTCATAAATTGCTGTCATCACCAGTCTTGGAGACTGTGATGCACACTCCCACTGCCTCATTAGTGATGATGATGTTGAACAAAACTAGTTCAGACTTAGGTCATCTGGGGGGCCTGCTGTAAACTCCATCTTGAAGAGTAACCCTGAAGTCTCCTAACCACTGCCTCCTATCCTTTAACCTGCTTCTAGCCCAGGGGAGAACCTTTCTTCCAGCAATTGTGGAAATTCAGTTCCTCTAATAACCTTTTATAGGGAGATTTGTCAAAGGCTTTCTGAAAAGACAGCTACAGCTACGTGTTCCCTTCATTTATGTTCCTACTGACTTGCTCATAAAACTCAGACAGTGGGTCTTTATATTACAATGTCTAGTGTATTTTAATTCATGGAATGGGTGACTATAGTGTACGAGATGGTTCAGATTATTTGAGTTGACTCCTGTCAACGTCATTTAGTTTAACATACATTTCTTGCTGCTATTTCAGCTCTTTTTATGAAGCTTTAGTGAATCACTTGATGGTTCCCAGTATCAAACCATCCTTGGCTTTGCTGGTGAAGAACATTTTGTTGGACCTAACCTTTTATGTGCAGTATCAGGATAATGTTTGTGTACAGCTTGGGTATGATATGACAAGGAGCTGAGTGATGCTGCAGATTGTGTTTTGCATTGTGGGATCCTCTCTTCCTCTTTTCTCATGGGGTATTTGTTTTCAGGGTAGCAATTAGTAGAAAAGATTCATCAAGCAGTTATGAGGAGGAGACAAGTATTCCAGGCCACACAAAGGGACATGGTTCCTGTTGCACCAAGGCAAGGCCATCATGCAGTAGTTGCAGTGCAGGGTTGTGGACTCAGGGTTTCTGAGCGCTCCTCTCGGTGCAAGAGAAGGAGCTAGGAGAATTGAGTTTAATGTATATTTAACAGCCTGTGTCATTCGACTGCTATTTTTGTTTTACAGTTTTACCACAGCCTTACACGGGCCTTGTCTTTTGCATCCATAGGTAGTGGTCTTTTGGGGGGATAAATTTCAAATTGCTGAGTAGTTTCCAAATAAAACTAGGTTTGTGTGTATATACATATAGTCAAAACAGATTACTGTTAAAAACCTATAGTATGATTTTGAAACTGTACAAATACTCCACAGAACAGGAAAATCTGGTTTTCCTAGCCTTTGTTTTTTTTTCACTAAACTCTTCTCAGTTACACAGTAGGGACCCTGTTCGGTACAGAGGAGGCCTTTTTATTGTTTGGGGGCAAACAATAAGCTTGACACACTTCCAACCGCGAACTGGATATTAGCAATAACACTTGAGCAAAAAATGTAGTTTTTAGCCCTGTAGTGTTGATTGAATGTGAATAATGTAAATAATATGTAATGCTCTTCAAACAGACAGTGCTAAGGATGAATTTATCTGTAATAAGAATTACTTTAGTATGAATTATGTGTTTGTTGTTGTGTCACGGAATGAGTGGTGGTGGGATGAGTGACACAATGCCCTTCACTCGTGTGACAGAAATAGTAATAGGTTTTGTTGATATGGACGGTGGTTTCACGAGATTCTATGGCAAGGCCACTTATTTACTGCATGGAGGTTCAAGATACACGGAGAATTACCAAGGACGCCCTCCCATTGAGTCACAAGGTTCAGATCGGACCCCCTTGCTTTCCAAGCTCCTTCTGAGAGGAGTCTTGAGTGCGGTTGGATCTAATCCTAGTCCCAGACCTGGTCAGTGGTTTATGACTAAGGGATTTTGTGCACAAAGTCAAGTTTACAAGTTCAGAAAGAGCGAGCGAGCTATTGTCACTTACCACGAATCTGTGTGACAAGGATCTCTCAACCCCGAGGAGCCTCCTTGAGAGACCTCCGTGCTCAAGGGGAGATCCTGGCGTGCAGCCCAGTGCCGTGCAAGGAGAGCTCAGTGGGCTCCCGGGCTATCCCCATGTTTATGGGATGAGATGATTGACTAATAGTTATTCTTTCATTGCAGACAACTTTGGGCTGGTGCCTGCACCATGAGCCTTATCTCCCTGTGAGGAGGCAGCCATCAGGATTGTTAGTGATGGGTCATGTCCGAGTGGGGGAAGAAATCAGGCAGGCACCAACCAGGGTCAGCTAATGTGGTGGTTGACACCTGACTAGGGCTGCGTGTGGAGAGCCACGCTGAGCACAGCCCTCACACCTCAGAGCAAACTTTGCACAACTGGATTGTTCACACAAGTTCATATTTTATCATGTTATAATTCTCCTGTAACTGCACTGTTGAAAGAGCGATGACATTAACAGAATTCTGTGTGTAATATATTTTGTGAAAGCAAGACTTAGTAAGCAGAGCTTCTAGTGGGTGTATGTGAAAAAGCTAATGCTAAAAAGGTAGTTTAAGGTTCAGTGTCAGCAGAGAAGTTCAGTTGCTCCCATTATACCTGACTGAACAAAAAATTTCACTCAAAATCTATGATTTTAATAGAATATATAGGTAACCCATCAGGGCATATTTCATGTGTTAAGGAGAAATGTTCTTGCAGACTTTTCCTTTCATTTAATTACTGAAAATAAATACACCTTCTTCTGAATCCTATAAAGTGCCCTTAGTTACTGGAAAAGGTGCAGTAGATTTATTTTTGCCTCCTCCTTCAATGCTTTAGGGTTTGGCAAGTATTTTATCTTAAAATATTTTTATTTTAATACTTTTAATTTTTTAAAATATAATATATATTCTATTTAATATACTGTGCATTACTTTATACTTTTTTGTATCGTATTATATCTTTCTATTTAATATTTTAATATTTCATTTATTTTTGTCTTCCATACGAGAAGAAAGTTTTAACTACTCTTTGGGGTATAAAGCAGGAAGATGGAAGTGACCAATCCGGACAAAACTTGCTCGCAGTGTCATCGGAAGGGTTCCTGTGGTTGTGTCTGCTGTGCAACGGCCGTGGCATGTCGCAGGTTGAAGGCAGCACCGAGGCTAATCTGCCACATCCATGGCTGGCACCCTCCTTTCTTCCACGCCAACTGCAGTAAAGTTATCCAGAGGATATCCAGTTGAGCAGGTTTACTAGCTGTGAAAAGAGGAAGGATATTCTCCATCATTTTACTGTTCTCCTTTTCCCCGTTCCCACTTTTCTTTTTTTGTAGGTAGGTTACATGTATTTTCTCATTTTTCCCAAGCTGCAGCAATGAAAGAGCATTGAGAGATGAACTTGTGGGTTCAGGAAAAGAACTTCCTCAGCTACTCCATTTGGTTCTTTGCAACTTTGGGGGTAGATATTTCCCTTGAGGTGCAATCTACCAAATGCCAATGTTTGCTTATCTGTGAGATTTGGAATAAGGAGCAGCTGGCAAATAGATTTTTTTTGAATGCTTTGTTGGCTCCTACTGTTGGGTTCTTTTTTGAAGACAGATAAATGGGACATAATTTGTATCTTGTATTAAGTGTCTGGCCCTTTAAGGGTTCCAAGAAATAATATTGGTATAAAAGCAATAATATGTTTACATTTCTAGTATTCTGTTACAAAAAGATATCCTCACAGCAAATGATAAAACAGGAGTTCTCTAAGATTTCAGTCTTTCATGCTTGGTTATTGTAATGTGCAGGATTTTCCATCATAATTTAATTTTGCAAGCATCTAAGCGTGAAGTATGTGTTTTTCTATGAAAGTTTCTTTGACATGGATAGTTTTACAGATTACAAGAATTTTTTTTAGACGTAAAGTTAGAGCTGTGAAGCTATCTTTTCTATCTTTTTTATTTTTCTTGGTCCTCCTTTATTGCGATAGAGACCTCTTAATTCTTGCTTTCTAAAGGTTTTTTTTCTGGATTCTTAAATTCTTTTTTGATATTTAATTATTTGAATTTGCATCTTGGGCTTGTATAGTCTCTTTAAGTAAATGATTTTATTTCTCCAGCTGTTCCTAACTAGCCATTGTGCTGAACAAGCGCTTGCTGCAATATGTCCTTGATAAAATTAATGAAAGCATCTGTAGAAGCAGCCACAGCAGCTGCGGTGCCTTATGGAAGCCAACTTCTGCTTAACATTAGGATAAAAGAAATAGTTTTGTGCTAAGGCTGGAAGCTAATGCTGGCTTACTGGTAGCATAAAAATGCGTTGCACCTGCCGCCGCCAGAGCCAGCGCTGCCGCTGGCTGATTACACGTTCTCGTTAGTGCCATTGTTACTGGGGAAATGGGGATGATGTCAGCCTCGTCACCCTCTGTCCCCCTCCCCACGGCACCCCGCAGGGTGACAAATAATTTGCCCGCTGCTGTTTATCAGCACAGCCTCGATTTAGAAGCGGGGAGCCCTTGGACGCGGAGGTGTGGGGACGTGAAAGGGGCTGATGGTCGCAGTGGGCGCGCGTCGCGCTGGCCAAGGTGCCACGAACCACAAGGGCACGTTTAGGGTAATGACAGTGGTGCCAGGTGGGGCGCCGGGGGCTTTGCGTGGCTGGGAGCCGCTGGAGGTGGCGGATGTGCGGCCAGGAGTCCTGCAGCACCAGCTGCTGCGTTCTCCCTTTCCCATTAATTGCTGTATCCCCTAAGCCGGGGCTGCACGGACGTTGAGCAGCTTTTTGTCTCTTCATCAGCTTCTCGCCCTTTCGTTTGGGGTAGACCCAAACCGTGGAGCTGATGTGGCGCGATACAGCAGCTCTTGTAAGTGGAGTGCATTAGTAAGCCCCTTTTGGGGTGTTGCATACTTCTTCCTTTTAATCCTCTCTTAAATGGCTCATAGTAAAATCTGTTGTCATTGTATTTTAAGTTTTCCTTTCCTTTAAGCTTTCCAAATGTTCGTTGCATATATTTCTATGTTGTAAATGGGTAATGGAATACAACATTGGAGTTGGAATACAATATTGGAAACACAATGGAATTTTGATTTCGGTGGAAGAAAGAAGGTGATGATGTTTGTCAGGAACAAACTCATACATGGGATAACTGAACACAGCGGAGTAAACTCTGGGGCAGCTGGTGCCAAAGTTTAGTAAAGCAGACAAGCTGTAATTAAGGCACGTCGTTCTGTAGAAATTCAAGATTTGTTCACCTGAGTATGGTCTTTGTATAACAAGAGTGATTTATCTTATTTTTGCATGGCAAAGCATGACCAAAAGCAGTCAACTCTGAAGATTGTTAAGACCTTTGTGTGACTTTTGGGAACCTTTGCTGAACAAAAGCATGAATAATCCCTTGCTTAGCATGAAATTGGTGACAGTCCTTCATTAGATGTATGATTACTTCCGAGGCCCTGGATGAGTTACCTCTGCGGCCACGGGCCTGAGAAGCTGTGCAGCTTGTGGACGTACTTCTCTTAATATCTTTGAGTTAGTTCTTTTGACAAAATACTGAAGTATTAATCTCTCTAAAGTGAAGAGTTTCATAATACTGAAGGAAATACTGGTATTTCTACCATGTGTGCTCCTTTCTGTGTCTTTGGGTATGTTGTCCGAGGCGACTCAAAAAGACTTTGGCAAGACTGTGTTTCTTTCTCTGAGAGCAAGCAAGGCACAAATATGCTGTTTCAATGGTTTGGTCTATTTAGTTAGATTTTAGAGTTGAGGATACTGTAATATGCAAGTGCAGAACAGATGTTCTCATAAAATCTGTGGAGTCTGATGACCAGCATAGCGTATGTATATTGTTGCCCAAACACCACAAGCTACACTTGAAGTAGTAAATATGAATGTATGAAGTGGACTCTGTCCATTTAGCTTTTCCTCCTCCTCTTTGGCTGTTACACGCCCAGTGGGAAATACCAAGTGCCTTCTCTTTAGGAATTGCAGCTTACAAAGTGAATCTTTGCAGAGCCCAGGCGCAACGCTTCTGGTATTGCTCCTTTATTTGGCTTAAAGCAAAAGGGATATCATCTTTGCTGTCCTTGATATATATTTAATCATCAGGAAAGACTAGAAGACAGCGGATGTGAATTGCTGTAGTGGTCATTGATCTGTGCTGGACTTTCCTCTGGCAACATGTGTTCCAGTATCTATTCCACAGTATGGTATTTATGTAGCACATACCAACATCTCCAGCCTCTCGCTGGCCTGCAGCGCTCTCCCTGAGCGTGCTAAAACACATTAAGCCGTTGATAACAACTTGATAACCCTTGATACAGAATCTTCTAGCTAAAAGGAAGCTGCTGTGTGTGCAGTGTGACGTTCTAGGAGCCTGATCCTGCCCATGTTCCTAGGGAGACCCAAGTATCACGTTAGGTCCATCAAGGACAGGGGTGGGAGGTTGCTTTTTTTTTTCTTTTGTTTTTTCCTCCCAAATCTAAGCAGATCTAATGTTAACAAAAAAAAAAAAAAAAAAAAAAAAAAAAAACTTTCTAAAAAAAAAATTAAAAAAAAAAAAAAAAAAAAAAAAAAAAAAAAAAAAAAAGGCTTTCTAGTAAAGTGCTTCTTAGTAGATCAAAAAAAAAAATATCCTGTTTCTGGCCCAAATCATAGGAAGTTCGCTACAAATATAGGCAGAGGGGAGAAAAAGCAGCGCATTGGTCTCAGCCAAGATCTCAGCTTGCACAATTTCAGTGTTAGGTTTGCTCACTTTTTAAATATAGTTCTGCTTCTCTCTCAGTCCTGCCTGACATAGTTGGCTAGAGGGGCATGTGTCTTTGATGGGGGTGCTGGTTCTGTCCGTGCAGGCAGAAGCTCCTGGTGCTCCTCGTCTTGGCCTTTGCCTCTGATACGAGGTGCAACTGCCAGTAGCAGTGGAGTTCCCAAGTCAGTTGAAAACAGCAGCTCGCGCGTCCCGGGGATTGATCTCTCCCTTTTCTATCCTCCAGAATAGGCGTGCTCCATTCTTAATGATCAAGATAAATCCTTTAATTCTATAACAGCTGATGACAGAATGAATATAAACAAAAACAAAACAAACATCGCCAATTCTAGGCAAATTTCTAGTGTGAACCATTGTGACTTCCACTTGTATTACTTGTCTAATTTGCTATCGATACATGGTAGTATTAGGAAATTAGGAAAGGTTAGGAAAAAAATACGTTTCTATGATGATACATTTCCCTTTGGCTTTTCTTAATAGAATAATTGCATCAACTCTGCTCAGCACAGCTCATGAAATGGATTGACAATAACAAATACAACCTTTGTCATCTATTTAGAGACATGTACTTAGAAAAGTGACATTAATTCTGAAGTGTCAGGCTCTTAAGTTTGGAGCTGGACACAACGTACACAAGACGAACTCTTCTGATGTGCTGTCGGGAGCACTAATCTTCACGTGCAGAAGGTGAGAGGTTGTGGTGTGCTTGCCAAGTGAGAGGGAGGCAGGATGGGAGTGGGAGCAGGGGAGGGAATGGTCAGTGAAGGGTCCTTCAGGAAGAAGGAACATGCTGAGGCTCAAGCCCTTGAACAGTACGTGAACCTCTGTGGAGTGCTTTGTTTGGGAATTTACTACTGAAATGTTTGGTATTTTGGCAAGAGGGGAAAGGTAGATCTCATGTCTGCATGTTTTTACTGCATCCTGCTTTTTTTTTTGAAGTTGTATTTTCTTAATTTGCAATAACGCAGTGCTCTTAATTGTTGTGTTTATAGTTTGCTTTTACTTCTTTAGTTGAATATATTTTATAACAGGAGAGGTGATAATACTTATAAAACTTGGTTCTTTCTTCTCCCCATACTTTTTTGAATGAGTGCTTCCAAAGTCTTCGCCTGCTGTTTTAACTTGTTTTTCTTGGTATGCTTGACATTTGTCATGACATCAAACCTGCTTCCTATACTTCAGATCAATAGGATATTTGTAAATAAATACTAGCAATCAATTTAATGGTAGATTTTAATCCTCTGCTCTCAAATTCTAATACTTAAAGGTACCTGTGATTCTTAGCATGCTAATATTGCTTGTGAATTAGAGCAAATTAATTTGTTCTGAGCATTTTTGGTGTAAAGATAATGTAATTAGTTGAAATGAACTGGTTAACATTTGAAGTATTGAGAATTAGAGATTTTAAACCAGAAGAGGGCAGCAGTGCTATAAAAAATAGTTTGGGCACAATTATCTTCCCTTTTCTGTTTTACCAGTAAGCCACATGTATGTGCTCTGCTAATTTCCTGGACAGACCTTCAGATAAGTAGCATGAAAAAAAGATCTGTTAATACCACTGCACTGGTTATTATTTCAGTAATATTTCTTTGAGCAGCTTCTTCCTGCCAAATTTATTAACCTAAGGAAGCACATGTAGAGAACCTGCAGATTATTTTCTTTAAAGTGTATTTCTAAAATGCAAATTCATTTTATGATGTTTTGGTGGTTTCTGGTTTTGCTGTGCCTGTCTTTAAGTGATTCCTCACAAAATCTTTTGTTTTAGTCATTTCATTAATTTTAGGGAGTACCAAGGTGGATACTCTTTTGATTAACATGCTGTAAGCAATAAATCATGTTGGGCAAATAAATGGTGCTGTATTTTAACAGCCATACTGACATTAAAATATGACCTTAGAAACATTACCATATTGTGCAAATGCCCTACTAGAGTCTATCAATTAATGTTAAATACTTCCATATAAAATGTCCTGTGGTCCCTATGAAATCTGAGTTAGCCCTTAAATATGAAGAACTGAAATTTAGTTGATAGTTTTGATCAGGTATCAGTTGCAGAAAAATATGGTGTGTCATCTGTTTGGTGTATATTCTAACAGGTAGCATAAGGGGAGAAGAATGGTTTTGCTATATTCTCCATAAGTACAGGAGAATAGGTCTGCTGAAGAAGAGTAAGGCTCTGCATGTTCTTATTATAGAACAGAGCTGCTTCTTGGCACTCAGAAGTGCTGCTATAATTCTGTAAGTGAGGGGGAGAGGAGACAGGCAAAGCAATTTGCACTCCTGATTTTGGTGCTGAGGGAACATCTGAAGAATAACTGGAGCTATTTTTGTGGCATTAGTAATGTGTGGGCATGGAGGGTTCTTTTATGGCAATGTTAGGTTTGAACCTTCTCTTTTCACAGATTTTTCAGACGGGAGAGAAACAGCAAAAAAAATTGTTCAAGGGTCCACAGTGCTTTGTGGTCTGAGGAAAAAAAATACAAAAGAATTGAAATACAGAGAAGAGGGTGTTGCTTCACCATCTGGGAAAGAATTAGCATTTCATTTATATTATCTGCTTCTCTTCTGGTGTTAGAAGCTGACTCACTATATGAGCACACGAGGGGACTTCTCATACACTGATTTAAAACCAGGCTGTCTCCTGGTTAGTGTGGCTAATCGTCTCCTGGCCATGGTGCACAGTGCATGTCTGCATGACACTATTAAGTATCATGATATGTGCTGGTTACTCTTGAGCATGAAAAGGAATGTAAAAACCTTTCCTTGGGAAGTAAAGGCTTCTCTAGCTTGGGTATGTGTAACTGTCTGTGCTGCTCGCTGGCTAGACAGGCCTTGAGAAGCTTCCTCAGTCTTGACTAAGCCATGACTAAGTTTACAGACCAAGAAACCTTTGAACATATTGAGATGGCAGTGTTATTTAAAGGTATCTGAAGTACAGCAGTTACGTTGCAGTCATTCCCATGATTACTCCTGGAGAGTGCCTAGTCCTAATCTGCCACTGCGAGCAAGGTGGCAGAATGGAGAAGCGTGTGCCAGGGTCACACGCAAGCGCCTCCCATCCCTGCAGTGGATCCCTCCTCCAACCCAGCTACCCACCAGAAATGAAATTACTTGACATGAACCGTAGCACACGCATGGCAAGACAAACTGGACACCAATACAAGGAGCTACTGAGTGGCTACAGTGTCGTATATTACATGCCACAGGCATGGATTCTTCTAGAAAGACATATCCATAAGTGTGTCCTACAGCTTGTAATTAAATCTTACAGAATGCCAGCAAGGCTCAAATAAATGTTTCTTTTGTTCCCTGAATGTTGCTTTTGCACTGAAGGTATAGTGGTTTCTATTCTGAAGCAAAGGTGCACGTTAGCATTCTTGCCGATAAACTACCTCAAATGATTTGGAAGATATGAGATAATGTAAGTAGGCTTCACCTGATTCCACAGGCTTCAGTTTTAGAAATATATTTATTTGACTTTAGTTATGAAGTTGAATGGTTTTACTTGATGTTTATAAGTCCATATATTTCAGAGATTCTTAAGCTTTTAGGCAAACTTGACAGAAAGAAAAATGCCCAGAGGAAATGGGATTTCAAAAACCTTGTGATTTTTTTTTCTCCATAGTTTCATTAAAAATAAATAAATAAAGGAGCATAAAAGCCTGTTGTTCCAGGAAAGAAGAGTACACTTCTTAGCTTCATTTGGTCTGTTAACCAGCCAGAATGTGCAGGACTTAAGAGTTTAAGTCCAGTTTCCACCGCGTATCCAGGGATGTATTTTCCTTATTTAGCACCTAAATTAGATTCTTAAAATCAATGTGAATAAATCTTCTCACCCAAAATGTCAGAACATTCTCTTAGTTTAATTTACAGATAAAAATGCATACAATGCTTTTTACCTCTGTAGCAGCTGACCAAAATTCATATAATATAGCACCCGAGCTGATGTTAGTTGGAGGCTAGGATAATTTTCTTCATGTTGGTTTTCTGTGCTAAGGTTTTTCATTTTCCCTTGGTCTACCAGATCTTTTAGCTTTTTACCTTCAATCCAGGCTGCAAAACCTGTTGGGCTTTTTAGTTATGAGTATCTTGTAAGACAAAGAAAGAAGGTAAGAAACCCTGAAAACAAAACCCACAGAAATTTATAAATTACACTCATTTTAATATTATTAAGCAGGAGAAGAGGGACTTAGTCCCTCTTACTGAGGGACTGTTTCTCCAGATTGTATTACACTATGGTGTTAAGCAAAGCCTAGATGTTAACAACTTATGAAATGTCTTGTAAATTAGATACAAAAACACCGACCTGTTTTACATAATCCTGCTTCTAGAGACCTCCTGCTTCTAGGTGGCTACGGAATGAATTATTCAGGTTTAATTGGAAGATGGCTTCTCATTTTCTTTTCAGACGCTAGGGGTTCTGTATTCTCTTGCATTTCATAGTTTTAGCATCAAATATTGCTAGATATTTTGATCCTCTTTTCCCACTGTAGGAATGGATAAAAGTCAGTTTATTAAGGCACTCTGTGGCAAACAATTTCAGTTTAGTTTGATTAGAATGTGTCCTATCAGCTGATCTTGGTTACCTCGGCATTCACAATTGTTAATGTAATTATGTCTGTGCTCCATCTATTACATATTATATAAATACTGAGTCTTATATGTGGTACTTAGAATAGCTGGCTTACTAATTTTGTGTTATTACTGATTGCACTGATTGGACTAAGCTGTATTCTTGAAACATGTAGGTGTTGTATTTTTAACATCATGCTGCAAAAGCTGTTTCTGCTTGTGTTCTGAGTGTGTTTATATAGGATCTGATTAATAGCCTATTAACATTACAGTTCTTTCTGTGTGCTTAAGTGAGCCTTATTTACCACTGATTTTTTTTCTTCCATGGTCTTTTGCATCCATGTGTTTTCTCTTGTTCCTTTTTTGCATATTTCCAAATATGAATTTTGCAGTGACATACTGTTGCCTTTTAGGTGAAGAGAATAACTGAAATTTATTCCGTTTATAATTAGGATGACTGCGAATGTGGCCACACGCGCTTCAGGGTGGCCTGGGTTTACAATCTGTGTCTTAACCGCTTATCCCTAGTGCCTCTCAGGTGACGTGCACTGCATGACCTGCAGATGTAAACAGTAATTGCTGCACATCCCTTCTCAAAACTTAGAGACAGTTCTGGTGGGGCATGGGGATTTTTCTTTTGTCTTTAGTTTCTAGCTTTTTTGCTTAAAGGCGAGCAGCATTTTGTTTGGCTGCTCGGTTGATGGAAGGGTGTGATGCTACATCAAAGGATGTTGAATTCTGCTTCTTACTGTGAAGAAGCTTGCTCGGTGGTTTCCTTGTAAAAAAATTAGGTCTTTGTTCAATTACCTGCACAAGAAATATGCTCATATTCTTTAAAACCAACAACCTATGTTCAGAATTATATTTGAAGGTAGGTCATTAAATAATGTGCATAGCAGCTGTCCCCATCTTCTCTCTCTGTCTCCTCCACAGCACCACACTGGATCTGGGTCAGGGTTAGGCTTGGACGTTTGCTTGCCTGTTTTCCTTGTTTTCACTCCTTGCTTCTTGCACATGTTTTATGCTTTACTTGTGAAAGGACAGAAAGCTTGTGGGCTCTGTGTTTTTGTATTTTTTGTGTGTGTATTTGTGGATGTGAGAAGAGCCCCAAGCATTGAAGTTGACACCAAGACAGGTGCAGCCTAAGGGTGGCCACGCTGGACAGCTTTGCCTTGGAATGAGCAGTGGGCAGCCTGTCCTCACTGCCATCCCTTAATGCATCTTTTCCTAGAGGACATCCGTGAGGATGGCAAAGCCAGAAGCCCCCTCTCCTTTCCCCCTGGGAGCTGAGGGGCATTCCTGTGCGCCAGCAGCTGCCGGTTGCTGTAGCCCTGGGCCAGTCCAGGAGAGCTCGGTGCCCAGAGGGCTGCTGCGGGACCTCGATGCCCACCTGAGATCCCCCGTGGCAGGGATGGTTCCCCATGGCAGGAATGGTGTCCTCTGGCAGGGATGGTGTCCCCTGGCAGGGATGGTCCCCGCCGGCATGGGGATGGCTGAGCAGAGCTGCTCCCCGCAGCCACCACCCAAGGCCTGCGCTCCCCGGCCCGCATGTCGCCATCTGCCCAGCACTCCTTGTCATTCCAGGGGGAATGGAGGGCACGGAGAGGCCGGAGCGGATGGGCGCGTGTGGGTGCGCGGCGGCAGCGCGGCGCCCGTGGGGCTGAGGGCGGCAGGTGCTGCCGCCTCCTGCCCGGCACCTGCTGCAGCCAGGTGAGTGTGAACAGCTGCCGCCGGGAGGCCGAGTACCCAGTGGGCGGGCCTGGACGGGGCCCAGGAATGCGCCTGGGTTTTTTTTTTATTATTATTTTCCTCCTTTTATTTTTTTTTTAACCTATGCAGCCTGGCTGTAAGAGCCGTTTCAAGGCCGGGTTGGAGCGGAGGCAGGGGAGGGAGCCTTGGCGCCGCTTGCCGCGCCGCGAGCGGCCGCGTGGCGGGGCCTGGCGAGGCGCGTTGCTCCCTGCCAGGGAGCGCGGCGTCGCGCCCGCTGCCTTTGAAGCTTCCAGCTACGCGGGCAGCACGAGTTTTAACCAGGAAAACATTAATTCCCTTGCGCGGTGCGCTGCCGGCTAGCAATAAGCCGAGGGATAATGAGAACAGGATTGAAATTGATACCGCTCTGGTGTTTTAAGAAGGCACCGCGATTGCTATGTTATCAATACCCAGCTATGGAAGGAGACTTCCTTGCTGTTACCTTCCCTCATGAAGCAGAAGTCCATTAGTGATAAATATTTACAGTGGAAGGTTTAAGATATAAATACATCGTTGCAGTATTTGTGCTAAGTATAGGAAATAGTGCTGTAGGTTAGTGCTGTGGCATAGTAAATGTTTACTTTTAAAGGGCGCCCTCTTTCTATAACTTTTTTTTCAAGGAATGGTTGTGTACAAAATGTTTATATATAAACAGTAGTGTTTAGGGAAGAGTCAACTGGAGAGGGCAGTGAGACCTCCGAGGGTCTCGCTGCTCTGTAGCTTTCTGATTTCTTTCCTTTTTGAACCATTGTGACTCTTAAGTCTTTATGTGCCACTAATTTGATAAAGAAGGTATTGCTGTAGTTAGCCAAAGCAGCCACAAATGAGTGAAAACATTGTGTGTCTCTGTCCTGTAAATTAAGGATTTTAAAGTGACCAAGGAGGGATGGCCTGGAGCCTTAAAGCTGCCTTTGGTGGGCACCTCTCGCCCGTGAGCAAAACCAGTGGTGCTGCGTGGGGTGCGCGCTAGCAACAGATGCAATAAAAACCTCGATGTGGCAGAGCACTAATCTGGAAAACCAGAGAACTACCCTGAAATGTGAAGCAGCAGTCCCTGAAATGAGTGTACGGACACACCACAATGTTTCCACCATTGAAATTGGGTTGGAACTTCCTGCAGATTGGACTGGATCTCACAACATGCTCTGAATAGCCTGGCTGGCTGGAAAAGAGAGAGCAGTCACTACTCTCCCAGTCCACAACCTTGTTTGTAGGCATATTGGACACAGATCTGAGCAACCAGAGTATGGTAAAAATGTTTAAGGATCTCTGAGAGATTCATATAGATGAAAGAAACAGCTGCTTTTACACCGATTTTCTTTTGCCTTATGAAACAGCCACAATGGAGAGGGAGTCCAGAGAGAGCCTGCAACAAGTGCAAGTGAAGAATGAGGAAGTTGAGCTTTCCATTTGGGATTGTTCAGTCGGTCTGAGCAGAAAAGGAAGGAGGAATTGTTTGAAGTTATAAATTGTTTTTTATTAGCATCAAGGCAGGTGCGTAGAGTCTATGCCCAGATTGCACATAGAGTCAACAAGGATTTTTTTTTCTTTTTTCATGCAAAGAAGCTACATTTGTGTTGGCACAGAAAATGCTTCATTTACCAAGAGAAAAATGTTAATCACAGATTTTTAAAGATAGTCTGTAAAGGTTGATCTTCCTGAGAACTACAAGAAAAAAAAAAGTTGGAGATTGGCATCTCTTTTTAACTGTGGATCCAGGATGACAAGAGACAGTAACATCAGACACCAGAGTCCTGGTGCTCTTATATCCTTTGCTGTCCCTCAAAAGGCCCTATCGGAAAGGGCAGAGCCTCTTGTCCTCCTGTTCAGCCTCCTTATTCAGTTCTGTCCTGTTCAGTTCTGCATGTCCCCGTGTCAGATCATTAGCTTGTGTAAATCCGAAGGGCTGTACTGCCTTCTACGCTAGCTGAGGGTCTGGTTGGAGAGTCTTAATGCCTTCTCCAGAAGTCTTCACATTCTGGTAATCAGAATGATATGAAATAGTATTAAAAGTAGTGATCAAGTATAAGGCTCTCCTTTAAACTTTCATTCCCTCCACATGTAAAAGAAAACAGTACTGAAGTTAATAAATTCAATCACTTCAGTGAATTGGTCACTTTTTGTTTCAGATTTTCTACTCGAGGGGTATCTCCTTTACTCAGCCCTGGATGTCATGTTCACTGTCTTTGCATCTTCAGTGGAAAATGTTCATTTTCTTTAGACTTGTTTGTGAAGGAATAGATAGACTTTGGT
Source organism: Nothoprocta perdicaria (assembly GCF_003342845.1). Lineage (NCBI taxonomy): Eukaryota > Metazoa > Chordata > Aves > Tinamiformes > Tinamidae > Nothoprocta > Nothoprocta perdicaria. The sequence continues at coordinate 3,692,236 of NW_020455721.1, forward strand.
TTCTTTTTCAAGATAGATTGAAATAGGAAGTTTTATAATAATGGATCTTTTGCCCGTGCAGAATATAGTAATAAGAAAGCATCGACCATGTATAATGTATGGTGGCAGAAGCATCTCAAATGCGGGTAATCACAATTCATTGCACCCCGTTTTATATATATTATTGGCCTTTAAGATTAAAATAAATTTTCAACAACGCTCTGTGGCAAATGAAGTTCCCAGGTTTAATGTGATGAGGGTTGTGGTTTGCTCATCAGTGTCCTGTCATCATCTTCAGTGTCCTGTGGCTTAAAAAGAAATGTAAATATATATATATACACACACACACACACACACACACATATATATATCTCCTTGGAAGTGTACTGACACTGGCAGGTGCAATTCAAGCACTGGCAGGTGCAATAAAAACAAGTGATGCCAAAACCAAGTAACTTGTATGTTTGAGAGGAAGGCGGTTGCTTTCAAATGCAGCAGTAAGACTGATTGTGGTGCCGTGTGGTGCTTGCTCGAATCCCTCCTTTTCAAGCATCTGCTCCCTTAGTGAAAATGTGTTCCTGAACACCTGCAGAGCACAATTATTTCCCACTTCCTTCCCCTATAATGGAGCTGTGCTGGTGAATGGTTCTGAGTCTGGCACATCCCTAGGGAGACAGGAAGGCCCCTGGTGTTTGGCAGCCCCGCTCGCTGAGCTTGTCTCGTTAGGCTAATGCTAAAACTCACTGCAAGGTGTTTGTGGGGGGTAGCTGCAAGGCTGAGCACCCAAAACAAGCCATTTGTAGGCGTGGATTTTTTTCCAGCTCTAAAATGTCCAAGGCTTCCCCAGAATCGTGCACGCTGTCTCCTACGAAGCAGGGAAGTGTTGAATCCCTACTGCATTTCCCTGCGTTGAGGGGCATAGACAGTGGCATCCTGTGCCTCCTGGGAGGGATAGGTGGTCAGTTCTCATCCTTTCTGTCCTAGACTACAGCCATTTCAATAGATTTTCTAATTTGCTGCCCATAAGTTATGGTAAGGTATGAACAGCTCACTGGCTGGCATAGCTCAGGTGGCTTTTGCTGGTGGTTTTTGTTTTGTTGGTCCAGGTCCCTGAATTTGTTGTCTTTAGACCTTGGCTAAAGTATTTTTTTTGTGTGTGTGTATGTGTTATAAGTTATGTGACTTCTTTTTTCCCTCAAAGTGACAGACTCTTTCTGATTGTATGTAAATTGCTGCTTGGAGGGGATCTAATACAGGCCTTTTTCCTGTAGTGACATGTATATGCCAATGGAAAGATTCTTTACCATATAATTTTTCATCGTGATTGATGAATGTAGTGAAAGCAGCTGCAATTTGCAAAAACAGTTTTTAGTGCTTCTTTACCAAAAGACATCACCATTTACCTTGCTTAAAAAGTCCTAGCAGCAAAGCTAAGATATTTTGATTTTATGTAGCAAGCTTCATACTTTAAGCTGTTTAAATGTATTTTTACCTAAAATAATGCTTAGCTAACCATTTTCCAAGTTTTTCATATTGAAAGGTATATACAAAAGTATTTACTTGCAAGTGATATCTTTGGCCCAGAGAATCAAGAAATTCGACAAGACAACAGGCTCGAAGTGTTATGTTCATTGTGTGTTATTTTTGTTGCCTTTTTTTCCTATTTCTCTTCCGTAGGATATTATTCTTAGTGGCTAATAGTTTTTCAGTGTAGTATTCTGGATCTCCAGAGAGTCTTTTGTTACCTGCCTCTTAAAGATTTTAGTGTGTCCTTTATAATGATGTTGCAGTGCTTCTCAAGAGGATGCTCAGCCTGTTTTTAAAAAATAAATAAATAAAGAAAGAAAAGCAGAGTTCACACGATGCACCAAACAGATGAGAAAATGGCGAGCTTATAACAAGACACAATACTTACAAGGTTCAAAAAAGTTAAGGGGGAATTAAGTTCCAGTGATTTAAGTGTTTAAAAAAATAACTATTGATATTAAAAATATACAAACATAATTTTGATAAAATGGGAAAAACAGCACTAAAGATCTTCATCTTCAGAAGAGTGAAAATATAAACCACAAGTTACTGTTGAAGACTCCATTCCTAGTTGATTTTCTGAGGTGTTTCTGATCCTACTGTAGTTTTTTGGAATAAAACAGAATTTTATGATTTCCTGAGATATCAGGATAACTGCAGTCAAGATAAGACCAAGCACTAGGCAAGCACCGTGTAAATAAAATGTAGTCTTACACTGAAAAATTCAACTTAGCAGAGCTTTAAGGTAGTTCATAGCTTAGAGCTTGGATTGGCAAGGAAAAAACGTACCGTCCTAGGCATAACTCACCTGGCACTTTTACTTATTTCTCCTGCCACTATTAATTGCTCCTGGCACGTTCTGCCCCTTTGGTTTACAGAAGGCCGCCTGGCAGGATTTAGGGAAATGCCCCTATCTAAGGCAGATGGGATGCCTGCATGCGGCCGCTCAGGGAAGTTCAGGTTCCTGAGAACTTCATGGAGCAGGTATTGGGCAAGGTTGACAGGGCCTTTTAACAGCCCTGCAAGGAAAATTAAATTGTCATACACAAAAAAAAGAAAAAAAAAAAAGTCATTCTAAGATATAATTATTGTTAAATGTGATTTCCAAATACAGTGAATTCTAGCATAGCATTGAGACCTGTGATGGCCATTATTTTTTAAATAGAGAAATGTTATTCATTACTGGGTAAGTAACTCTGCCCTGCTTAACTAACTTCACTTCGATTCTTATTTGCTAAAGCTTAAAACAAGGACAACACATTTGTGGTAGAAACATTTCATTTGCCTTTGTTTAAAGCACACATCTCTATTTGCATTCTAGTTTTAGGAAAATAAGTCTTTGCAAATTCAAGAGCTAATTGCTCAGTTTGCTTTCTGGGGCTAGGTATTTAGGGGGAAATGTTTCCTAAAGTGCTGTAAATCCTTAACAGGCAATAGTAGATTTAATCTACAGATTTTTGAAACGTGGCTTCTCTTTGGTCATTTTTACTCTTCCAGTTCGATAGCCACTTACTTTAATGCCTTCATTAAAATATGGATGTCAGTACAGCAATTGGATTTCTAGCTACTGCTTAGCGTGCAGAAGTCATAGAGAATTCCTGGTTTTGAGAATTCAAAAATGTCATTTTTTGATGTCCAGAGTTGATAGTTGCCTGAAAAGTACACTCATAAATTCTGGTCATCATCTAATTTGGCTAAATCTCAAGGGGAAGTACTGACTTTGAATAAAATAGTAGAACTTCATAAGAATTGTACAGAAGTATTTGCACCTTGTTGAAAAAATGCAATTTGACTTGGATTTCCAATCCCTTTGGTTTTGCTTTTAAGAATAGCTGAACTGCCTAGAAAGGACTGCTCACATTGCAGGTTTCTGGTCACCAGTGTGTTTTCTTTTGAGGCAGCTGTGAATGATGACTTCTTAAAAAATTAGTGTTTGTGTTCATATGCTTTTAAGAAATTTTCTGCTTTTCAATTTTAAAAATAATTTTGAGCAGAAATTTGTTTTGTACATAGAATATGTAAACTTACTTTAAAAAAAACTCACACTATGGATAATTAGTCCCAAAAGAAGATTTTTCCTGGAAAGTAATTAATTACTGAAGAAAAACTCCTACAGTTGAATTTATTCTGAAACCTTGATTATGGTGTTGATTACATTCAATTTACAGGTTTCTGGACATTACAAAGCCAAGTCTTGTAGGTTTTTAGACACTGGAAATTGCACGTATAATTAATCTCATGTCATTAAGCGTCATTATTAAAATATGACTTCCTTTTCCTTGCTGATCAATGCTAAAAGCAGGAATTTCTGTTTCCAAATGTAATTACGTTTGCAATATTTATGATCCAGCATTTTTAATCTAAGCTGTTACTCGGTGCCCTTGGAAATGAGGGTTTTTCACTAGAGATTATTTTCTGGGCTGGAAAGTTGTGTGGCTTTGTGCTTTATTATTTTTATAGGGTGGAGGAGTTTTCCTGGTGTGTTTCTGTTGTGTGTGGGTTGTATTTCGTGTGTGTGTTCTTTTTTCTTTTTTTTTCTTTTTCTTTTTTTAAAGGATCCAGGTAAAGGATGTGACATTTTTCCCAAGAAAGCGTGCCCCCCCCCCCCCCCCATTTTGCAAGGTTTTATGTGTATTTGCTGTTTAAGGATTGGCGCTTCCCTGGCGTTTCGACATGCGTCTCGGGAGTATCCAAGCCAGCGGAGGATGGTGCTAACATTGCATAACATTGGGAAGGAGGTTGTCTAGTCATTTCTATTAACATTTTATTCTTGTTTACCATAATTTTCTAAAGCTTGGGATGCTCTTAATTTTCCACTGGCTAATATTTCTTATAGAGCTGAAGCAACCTGTGCAGTCTTGAGCCTCTGAGGGATTTATAATATAGTGAAGTCAATCTTCAATGCTAGAAGGTATTTGCTTGTATTAGGAAACAAAGTTCAGGAGAATGGCATACTGGCCGAGATTTCGTATGCATCTGTGATGGTGTGAGCTGCCACGCTGGTAATAACTAGAAGTACATCAGTAGTAGGGAGGCTCTCGGACTTTGCACTGTGCCCTTTGCTACTCTGGCATTATTCCTCTCAAGTGCAAAAAGCATCAGAAGTTGTTTGGACTCCAGATGCGTGAAAAAGGATGGCAGGAAAATAAGAGACATATATTTGTATAAATATATATACAAATATGTAAATAAAAGGCAGGGAAACATGATATGTGGCAAACTTGATAGTCATAAGCAGGATTCAGTTGTTTTATTGGCTACAAGAATAAGATTTCTGAGCAGGCTTCCCCGTTGTGTTACACAGGCGCACACGCTGCTGTATCAGACAGGTAAACATGGTGACATCCTTTAGAAATCAGAGAAGCGCTGCCGGCTCATGCAGACCTTTCCCAGCTCTTCTCTCCAGCACCTTTCCTTAGTACCTACTTCAGGAGAATGGCAAGGTTTGTGGTAGACCTGTGTTTCTTTTCCCCTCTACTTAAGTTTAGTCTTCATGCCCTTTGACTACTGGAGTACCCGCAATCTGGATGTTTGTTATTCCCAGTAAGACAAATTCATGGGAGGGCAAACGAAGTACCACAGGTATCTGAAGAAATACAATATGTTAGAGAGTGAATGTTTGAGGTATGTAGATCTGAAGAGAGTTTCTCCCCTTAATTTCCTATTTTACCATGATTGATTTTTATGGTTACAGCTGAAGGCCAGAGAAAGGGGGGAAAAGGGGAGACAGCGAGTGGTGTCAATCGGTTTTAGTTATGAGAAGCTGAGTGAAAGAAGGATGAGATGGAAATGATGGAAATTCAAAACTATATTTTGCTTTAAAAGAGGGAAGAAGAATTGGGTACTGCAACTGTTAATAATTAAACAAATTCCTACCATCAGAGGGAGATGCTCAGTAATCACAGGGTCCCTTTTCAAAAATGGCAACTTTATTAATATATTTTTTTCTGAAGTCAGTGTACTTTGTTTATCATTGGTTATTTCCCAAGTATTTAGGGAATTTGATTTTATTAACATGGCTTTTCCGTACAGAATATACCATTTCAGAACACTGTGAAGTTAGAGATCTGCAGAGGAGCTCCACTACTGCAAAAGTTAAATGGAGGAAGTCTAAAGGATTTGTGTGCTGGATATTGACCAAGAGATTGATTTTGAGTCATATGTCAGTAAAATTTAATGGTTACTTTTATTCAGGGGCAGAAATGGTTTCAGAATAAGTATTTTCCCAATTTTTCTGCATTTTGGATGATTGTAATACTACCAACACCCTTTATCCACTTAGAGGTTAGGCCCTGTTTTTGTGTCCTGTAAATCCCGTACGAGAGTCTGGCTTCCTTAGCTGCGTCACTGCTGGGCACCGCGGCTCTCCCTGGCAGCCCTGCGGGCACGGGAGCCCTTCACTCCATCATTCCCCATCTCTTTCAAAGTGGGAGATGTCCAGCAGCGGGAGAACCAAGTTGCTTTCCAGTTTAGTAGTAGCCAGTTGTCCGGAAGCTCTCGTTGGTTTGCCTGTTAATCTTGTAAAGATTTTGATCGCTTAATTCTCCAAGGCGGTTTAAATATGTCGCTTGCAAGGAATGAACAGTAAATAAGTATTTTGACAATGAAACTTCTTTTCAGATACATAACTTGATTTTTTGGGTACTTAAAACTATTGGCTCTACAGACAGCTTGGAAAGGAAGCAAAGCATCAGTAATATTCTGTGCTATTAAAAGTTGCATATTTTTTGATCATAGAATCATAGAATCATAGAATGCCGAAGGTTGGAAGGGACCTCAGAGGTCATCGAGTCCAACCCCCCTGCTCACACAGGGTCACCTAGAGCACGTGGCACAGGGCTGCATCCAAGCGGGTTTTAAAGATCTCCAAAGAAGGAGTGTGCTGGTATTTGTGCTAACCAGTTGTTTCTTGTGAGCTTGCAGGAGCCTCATCCTCTGCCTTTTGTTGGGCCAGATATTCATTTTTAGAGTAGAAAAGCAAGGCTTCTTTTCCAGAATGAAGGAATTAAGCGAGAAACATGTTAGCAAGGTAATGAAATAAGGAGCTGTAGATGATTCTCTTGTAAAATTAATGAGTTTTCAAGATTTTCTTGTCAGTGATGCATATTAAGCCGGTGCTATCTAATATTGTAATCTTTTCTTGAAAGCAGTAATTTCCTAGTTAATGGACTTCTTTAAGTATTTTGAATTAATTGCAGTGAAAGATGATAAAGAGCAGTTGCCCCTCTGTGCAGGGGCATCTCTATAGATCTTAATTTTTATGATCTGCTTGATGGCTCTGAGCAACTGGAGAATGTTTTTACTCCCCAGGGCCAACAGTAAAATCAGATTTAGTACCGTGAGCCGCTGTGACACACAAGAACCACAGCCTCTGTTATTCCTCTGTGCCCTCCGCATTCCTCCCGGGCTGTCTCCTCTACAGTTTTCTGCTCTTCTGAGTTATTCTTTCTTGCTCTCCCTCTTTGAAATACTGATAGGAACTCTTCCCTTTCTCCCTGTCCCCCCCTTTTTTGACCAACAACCATCAGTAGGTTCCTGTAATTAATTAAAGCTGTGAGGAACAGACGCTCACAAACCCTTCTGTCAACTCCATGTTGTAACTGCTGCCGCCTGTGGTTGACTGATACCTGGAAAGGGGCTTACAGTGCTCTTGAGATTATCATCCTGGACCTGACACAGTCATCTCGATCCCAGAAGCCGCTTTCTGTTCAAGTTATATCCTGTCCTATATCTACATACGCAAGATTATGTTGTGTGCAGAAACGTATGTCAGAAAGTACAAGGAAACATCTTCAGACTTAGCTTTTCTGTTTCTTTCTGCACCATTGAAACAAGAGCAATTAAGAACCATGTTCAAAACGACCCTTGCAGTTTGCAAAACCATGATTTGCATATACTATAGAAATGTATGGAGCAATCATCTCAGTAACTGCAAGTTTTTAAAAGCAGACTCATATAATGTATCCTGGAACAGAGAAGAGTGAAGGAAGCTTTTGTGAAGTGTGGTGGGTTTTTTTTCCTGTATACAAATTGAAATGTAGTTCTGATATTTAAAAATGTATCCAATTTTTATTATTATTTGTTACTTGAAGTATTTACATCTTGACAGCTGGGTAAGGAAGACTTGGATTTGGCAAAGCTTAGATACAAGTTGGATTCAGGACCTTTTTTTTTTTTTTTTTTCAGAAAATCTGCTTACTTTTTCCAACGGTATTAATGTTTTGAGTTTTAAAAACTGGAAAAAACTCTTGCCATTGGAGGCCTAGCCAAGTGGAAAAAATATATTTTACAAAAGCAAACAAAAACATATTTTGGCATCTGATAAAAGAATTTGTAATCAAAATTTCACATGCTTTAAAACAGAATTTAGGCCCATTTCAAAAATGAGTATGTAAGGCTACTATAAAAATTACAGTTGAAGTTTATAGTTGTTTAACTATGGTGTGTATGTTTTTAATGGTGTCCTCACAGAATTACAAGATGACAAACGTTGAACTATTTTCAAAATTATGTGTATTTACGTGCCACAGAGACTTATATAAATATAATGTTAGGGTTTGTATCTTCAGCTACTTCCAGCATTTCTCTCTTTTTAGAGAAGATCTTATCCAGATTCAGATGTCCATTTAGATTTAAGAGTTTTCTGACGTTTCCTGAGCCTGCCCGCCTTTTCTGCCAAGAGCACGATTGTTTTTTAAGGAAGATCTGTTTATTGCGTATTCATTTGCTAGCTACTGATCAACCAACACTGTTTTATCCTGGAGTCAAGGATGTGGGACAGATATCTTAATTTTGAAACAAAAAGAATTACGATGCTCCCTTGCTGGTGTGTCGGCCTGGTCTGCGTTAAGGGGGCTGCTTTTCCAGCGGGCCGCACGTCTCGGCCTGTGCTCTCAGCACCCGGCCTGGTGGCCTCTCCCTCGAACGTTTGCCCTGTGTTCGGGCAACATGGGCCATGGGCGACCTTGTCTACGTGGAGACCACAGAAACTTGCCCTGTGTTGAGGAGAGGGTCGTGGAATTTGCCCTCTCGCCCCTGCCGGATCCATTCGGCTGCAGAGCAAGGGAGAAGCGTGTGGCTCTGCCTCTGGTTTCTCTACTGTTGTTTACTATGTATTATGTCGTGTAATCCGTCAGCCAACTTTAATTTCACAAGCTATTCGTTGTGTTTAAACAGTGCCTTTCTTATATTAAATATTTATGGGAGTCTTTGGGAGGAATACATTAAGATGGCAGATGGAGGTCGTTTCGAGCATCGTCTTGACTGAAGGCTGGGGACCCCTGTGAATTTGAAGTCTGCTTTCAAGGAAAGTTCACAGTGTCTGATTATAACCCAAGCAGGCACAAATTCCACCAATTCCCTGCCCTGTGATTTCCAAAAGCCGGGGCCGCTGCAGTCTTCATGCTCCAGCACCTTTCCTTCTGAAACCATTTCCAAGCACAGTGGCGGCGGCAGCCGCCGAACAAAAACATTTGCAGTTGTATTGCTTATTAATAATCCAGCAGCCCTGCAACTTTTGCCCAGTCAGGCAGCTTTTTACTCATTGATTTTTAACTACTGGAGCAAAAGCGGTAGATCTGCCTCTGGGTGACAGTCCGGCTGGGGCGTGGGTGTCAGGCCTCACGCCAGGAGCTGGGAGTTTGGATGGGAGCAAGGCGGAAGGGTGGCCGGGAGGCACCAGGCCCTGGAAGGAGAAGACACCTGCTGGGGGCTCCCACCTTCTCTCTGCTCGGCTGATCTTCCCGGGCAATATTCCTGTATCCATAAAAACCTTTCTGAGCATCTCTGCTGACACATAGGGGCTGCTTGGGAACGTATTTCATTTTTAATTCCACTAGTTTATCACATACAGTAGCTCGGGATTTTTAGTTCAAATGACTCGATGTCACAATAACACTTGGAGGATGGTAGACATTAAATGTTTATTTGTCAATTGGTGTCAAAATAACATTTGTGCAATTTTTTCCTTGCTTTGTGTTGCCTTTGATTGGGAGCTGCTTTCAGTGATGATGGGTGTAAAACCATAACCTGGGCTTTGCTCTTTCTGGAAGCTTCTACTTGGCCATCTTTCCCCTTGTTATCGGAGACATCTTTTCAATACCTCTATTTGAGCCAATCAATCCAAACTGTTCTGTTATTTTTTTAAGGAAAAGACAGACAATGTGAAACATTTTGCACATAAAGCCCACCAGGGTAGGCTTATCACACCAGAAAAAAGCTTCATTGTAGGAAGTGTTGTTTTAATTGAGCTTCAGGGCTACAGCATGCCAGTTAGGAAATTGGATGATTTCTTTGGGGAGGAAATATGGTAACTAAATGTGTTACTGTCTTCAAGAGGAACTTGGGTTTTGTTTTTGCTTTAGCTAGAATAAGTCTATATTTTCTCCTTTTCCTCTGCAAAATGTAATTATTTTTATCATGTTAACGTTTTCTGTTTCAATTGTATTTATAGTTCAGAGATTTGTAAGTTTTGAAAAGTTTGCGAAAAAGGAGTTCTGTCACGTTAAATAGCTTGAGTTTATTTTTTTTAAGTTTATATACTATACAGTAGTTATTTAATATATATTGGGAGCCAGGTAGCCAACATTTCGTGGGCAGGCAGAAAGATAAATGTCTAGAAGTGGAGAATCTATTGTCAAGGCAGGGCATATGAAACCTCAGCCAAGACACCTATACTAAGGAAAAAAAAAAAAAAAAAGGCTCAAAACATAAATTATCAACCCCTAAGAGCTTCAAATACAAAATTTAGATGTATTCATTCTGCAACTATTGTTTCTTATTTCATAGGATTTGATATGAAAGTATGAAACTTTCATGTTTCACTGAGAGGTCAATGCCCATACTCTAGTTTTTCAATTAATCTTTTTTTCAGTTTTGTGAATTTTGTTTTCTTTAACCTGTGGGTTTGCTTAGGATTTCTTTTTAGTGACATATTAGGTATTTTAAAACTTCCTGAGCACACATGTGGAGAAAATAAAGTTAGGGCTGAGTTCAAACCTAATAAAATTGCTCCCAAAGCAAATTGTTGAGAAATACCATGTAAATAATATTTCAACTGTAATCCTAGCATTGTTTGGCCATGCCGGTGTAATATATTCACTGTAAAATCTAGAAGCTGTGTAACTAAGTGAGTGGCAGTTGCCTCAGGCAGAAATTTTTACTGATGCAATGAGATAAAAGTAATTAAGAAACATGTAGACTGATGGGTAATTAAATCCATGGGAAGCATTTTGTAACTAATTACTATGTTCTAATCACAGATTGCTTTCTATTTGTCAAGGTAAGTGTATATAATTGCACAGTTCCTATTTTCTTTCATCTAAAATCATCCCAGTTGGATGAGTTTTTTTCCAGCAAGCCCAAACCTCTTAGTTTTTGGCAATTCCTTTTGCTTGGAATACAGCAAACAAAGCGGCGGTCACATCACCTTGTGATGGGAATCCAGGTGGCCCAGCTGTTGGCACCCACTGCTCATGTTCTCCCCCAGCCTTGTGTCGTTGAAGACTTTGTGGCACATTATTCTCATAGGTTTTGCATGCCCCTTCTCTGCCTGGATGCCAAACCGTATTCTGATATTCCAGAATACCAGGCACTGGACTGAATTCAAACACCAGCATTTAAGCATCCTAATTGTATGTCTTTGCATGCCCCAGGTTTTCAAAGGCACATATTTTTAATATCTGAAAAAGAAGATTTCCACTCTTTAGTAGAAGTGGTATAGTTTAGATAAGTCTTAATTAATGCTTAAATAAGTCTTAATTAAGGAAGGTTGGACTAAATGATCTCTAGAGGTCCCTTCCAACCTTAACCATTCTGTGATTCTATAATACATGCTTAGGTAGACCTCACTTTATTTTTTTCCTAATGTGAAGCTCTGTTTAACTTGGATTTTATTTTGAAGTTGAGAAGGTGTTTGAAATAATCCTAACTCCATACAGACACCTGAATTTATATTCAGAGGATCCCCTGGCTTATCTTATCTAAGCAGAGAGTTTCCTTTAATCAAGACAGAAACATGGAGTAACTTGGGTATCAAAACTGTAGCTGTGTTTGGAAGTGCTATTCAGTAAAACCAGGGATTCAAAGAAAGAATCTGTAACCAGTTAACTTTATTCTCTCCTGCCTTGTTTACGTCTAGGGCAGGTAAATTGACCAAGAATTGCTATATCAGCTCAAGCAAGTAGCATGAATATTCATTAGCAAGTGAAGATAAGAGGCAAGTAAACTTAGACATCATTAGCCCTTTCACATCAGTGGCTGTAGCACTAAGGCCACATTTAATGTCTGTTCCATATATTTACCGATTGACTCTTACTTACTCTAGTGCCTACAGCAACCTGTAGCAGAGTTTCATATTTGAATCATATTTTGTGTGAAAGCTTCTTTTATTTATGCCAACTGGCTGCGAGATTCATTGGTTAAATTGTATTTCTGGTTTCTGAACAGTGAAGCTATAAGTATGTGATCGTTTTCCTTTTTTATCTTTTTCTGAATGTTTGGGGTTTTGTACAAGTTTGTTATATTCTCCTTCAACTCAGTCTTTTTCAAGCTGAAGAGTTTTTCCCTCAACTACCTCCTATGTCAACTTAACCATTACTTTCTTATGGTATTTTTAATAAAAGAGTGACAGATTGGATTACTAGGCTGTAGTGCATCTTTTAGAGCCTATTTGTTAGGAGGTTATTTATCCTTTGGTGTATAATTTTGTGTTTATCTGCATATCATTTCATTGGCTGCATTATCACCTGCTCCTTCTATATAATTTCTGCAACTCTTCACAGTGAATTTAGCTTTGACTTACCGTGGATAATTTTGTATTTTCTTGTGTTGCTTTTCTTCCACACTCTTTTTTTCCACATAATTTAACTGATGAACACACCATCCTGTTACGAATCTAGTAGCTTCTCTCTATTGTGAAAAATGACACATTATTTCTACTGTTGGCTTCCTGTCTGCAGCAAGATAACCCACAAGAGGTCTCTCCTGGAGTTCTTTCTCCGAATGGTCTTGGTGAAGAACACTTGAAAACTTTTCAGAAATATGTGTGCATTATTTTGCCTAAATCGCCCTTATCCACGACCTGACTGCATTTTTCAAAGAGCTATAATGGATGTTTGAGTTCACATAGGCCTGTAAATATAATTAACATGGACAAAATCTCAATACAAGTTTACACAAACATTGAAGAGAATTTCCTCAAGAATATAGGTAGAATGGAACCGGAATAAAATCTAAAATATGCCTATATTTAACACTTGCAATTTGGTCTCAAATGTATTTAATCTCTCATACTTTAAATCCTTCATAGTCTATTTTAATACTTAATTTCAAGCACTTTAAATACTTAATAGATACATCCTTTATTCAGGATGTTTTTGCAGCAAATCAATTATTAAAACAAACCTCACTGAAATTTCATAGGCATTTACACCAGAAATGGAAAAGTTCAGTGATTCACATCTTTTGCAGTTGTACCCACCTGATTTGATTTGCACCATCTTATGTTTGAACTTTACACTGCAGTTGCTACAGAAGCTTTTCTAGTTCTTTCTCTGATTCTATATATAATTATAAATCTCTAAAAATGTCATGACAATTGAAATGTTTGAGCTTTTCATTTGCAGTGTCCATAAATGATGACTTGAGTGTGAGATGTTTAGCAAAGATGCCTTGGGTGGGTATTTATGGAGAGTAGCTTGCACTAGAAGAGTAGAATGCACCTAGCAAATGCATTCCTAACATATCAGAAGCAATTAGGGTAAAAAGAAAACTTATCTACTGACTTTTTAGTTATAGAACTCTTTAAAAACATTTTATTTTCTTGTTGCTAAAATTCATGCATTATTTGAAATAGGAAGCCTATCTCCAATGGGTAGCATGGCCATGGAGGGTTTGCGATTTGGAAGAGCGCTAATTAAGCGCTCTTTGCAGGATAAGATGCGTATTATTCACAGAGATCATTCAGGCATCAACAAATAATGTTCTGTGTGTGACAGCACTCTCTTTAAAGAACGTTTTTTTTAAAGAAAATTAAATGTGATCATATTACATTCACAGCTGTGCTTGCAGCTCATGTAGGTGTATGCAGTTTAGGTTGGAATAAGTTGTCCTTTCTACTATTACCACCAGAATTCAGATCACCAGAATATTTTTCCAGGTAGACAACATTGTGCCTGTGTCCTGATAGAAAGGTAGCTGGTTTCTGTTGAGTTCCTGCCTTTAGTGTTATCGCTCTATAGGTGTTGGGATCTGCCTCAAGCCAGGTTATGTGGAAATGTCTGAGCTAAAGCAGTTATGCCATACATACCCACTGGCTCCTTATTGCTTCTCTAACCTAGCACTTTGTTTAGAACTTGATCCAGGGAGTAAATTGGCAGTGCTCAGGCCATCAAACATCTCCCAGGTTTTTAGTCACCTCTCCATTGGACTGAATTCAAGCTGTGGACTCTGAGGTGAAATGCATTCCTGCCATTACCTGCAGCCATCCAGTCCCCCAGGCGCCCTGCACTTAACTGCAAGAAATTCATCCTGCAGTTTCAACTACAGAACAAAATTTGTTTATATTTCCTCCCATTGATTTAATGAATGCTAAGATCCTTGTCTTGACTATTGTGAAATTATGTGGAAATAATGTATTGCTTTAATACATATTATGAAAGCAGGACATACATTTTAAGTAATGACATCAGACTGCTTTGGATTAGCCCCCAGAGACATTTGCAATTCTGACGATCAGATGCTTAAGGACCAATTTCCCATTGAGTACATGGGAATCCTCTAGGGATTAACACTCGGAAATAGAATCTGCAGGTTCCACGGAACATCAGGAGAGCTTCTTTTATATGTAGAAATAAGGTTAATCACTCTTTATATATATATATATATATGTATGTGTGTGTGTGTATATATATATAAAAATTTGAACAAAAGTATATTATTTTGTTGTCTTTTCTGTGAAGTTTGGGCTGTATAACAAGATGCCTGTGTTACTGGATTTTTATCAGACAGACCTTTAGGTTATCGTATACGTTTCCGCCATTCCTAGAAAATAGTCTGAATTGTGAAAAGTTGTTTACAGGCACCTTGGCCCTGATGTCGGGGTTGGCACCAGAGAGGTTGGAGCAACCCCCTGCTCCTGGCTTCCCGAGGAGGCTGCAGAGAGGCAGCCAAGTGACTTGAGCAAGTGCTTGGGACAGCGAGCGCTGAAGGGCACCGGGGCTGCAAAATAGGTCTGTGGTGTGGAGACACTGCAGCGTTTTGGAGGAGCTCTTAAGCTGAGCCACATGGTGCTCGGCTGGGAGGTTGATTGATGGCTTTACAAAGGAAAAAGTATTTATGAAAGAATGCTTTTCTTATAGATTAGCCCGCATTAATATATATCTGATGTGCCTGGCAGTGTTTCAGCAACTGGAGGTTTGCCAAGGCTTGACACTCCTGCAAGACACAATACAATTTGTGTCTCGCAGCACAGAGCTTTGTGTTTCATATGCCTGCTCTTATTGAGGCAGACGCTTCTGTATGAATTCGCCTTCTCTAAATCAATAGCAATTTAATATTGCATTAGTTACATGTTAAATTGTTCATGCACATTAAAGTGGAGTCCATTTTTGTTGGGTTCTTTTCCAGGCACTGGAATAAACACAAAACATTCCAGAAGCTCTTAGGTGAGGTTAAAGAAGACTTACAGACTCAGAATGTACTAACCTAGTTCCCTGTTTGTATATCCAGAAAATAAGCCCATAGGTGTCTAAATACTTTTGTAAACTGAAGCTCTTGGAAATAAGTGGGAGCTGGGAGTCTGGCTTAATTTATGGGTCTGTTTGTGATGAAGTAAAAATACTTAAAAGCTTGATATTAAGCATTTATATTGGAGTTTTTTTGCAGGTAAATTTCAGGTATCGTTTTGGGAAAGTTGTACTGTTAAATTCATGTACTGTGTATACTATTCTATAGGTTGAGACTGGGTAGAAATGGTGTTCAGGTCAAGGAGATGGTTATTAAAATCTTCCCCTCTCTATCTTGGAGAGCAGCATAACTCAGTGATTCTCAAACTGCAGCATAGAAATTGAGTAGGTTGTGGTTCTACTACATTGAATTTGTAATTAAGATCTGAATATCAAACTACATGATTTTGCTTCTAACTTTGACTTATATTCAGTCTCTTAAAGGTCACTGCTAGATGATGTTTGAAGTCCGTAAGTTCTCGTACGGCTCCAAACAATTCCAAAGAAGTCTATGATTTCTTTCATAAGAGAAGATTTAAGAAACCAGCACTGGGGCAGAATTATTGCCCATTACTGGCAGGGGCCGGTTCATTGAGATTGGTTTTAAGGTCATTGACAGGGCAGATTGAAGGAGAGGCAGGCGGGGAGATATGCCTTGTGGTTAAATGTGTTGGAACGGACCTGTAAAATAAAATGGAGACTGCCAGATAGTCTCCATATTTGTTCTTTCATGCATAGAAACATACACAGAGAGAATATGCAGAGAAACTCTTGCTCCAGTGGCACGCAGTGAAGCATGCGGTATGATGAATTGCTTGGAGGCCTAGTGATAAAGAATATGAACAACCTAAAACAGGAGAATCATTTATCTGTCCAGTGCTATTGATTATTGACACATACTACTCTTTAGATATCAGAAGAGCCAGACTAAACTGTTTGGACAAGTAATTGTAGGTCTAAGTTGCACATTCTTGTGGATGAGCAGTTTTACTCATGCAATACTTGCTATATTTAAGTAGCAGCTCTTTCATGACACAGTAGCAGGCTGCTTTCTTAAAGGTTGGTGCCTTGCAACACTACTGTGGTTCTCCATCACTCAGAACTCATTTCCTTCCTTATGCAATGTAAGAAGTCTCCAGGGAGAAAAAATTGCTCTTGATGGCTTTGCATATGTCGGTTACTGAGTGAAACTTATGGGAACTTATGAGAATATTAAGTTATGAGACCTTAATATTGTGGAAATTTCCGTCTTATTGTCAAATCCAAAAAAGTTGGCTGGTGAGTCTAAAGTTGTAAGGGTAGGGTGATGGTTGCACGGCATGATCATGTAAGGTTTGCTTCCTTCGGCATCATAGACTCCTTAAGGCTGGAAGGGACCTCCAGAGGTCATCTAGTGCAGCCTCCCTGCACACGCAGGGACACCCAGAACACGGGGCACAGGGCTGCATCCAAGCAGGTTTGGAAGATCTCCAGAAAAGGAGACTCCACAACCTCTCCGGGCAGCCTGTTCAGGACTCTGTCACCCTCCTGTCAAGGAATTTTGCCTTAAGTTCCTATGGATCTTTTGGTGCTTCGGTTTTGGGCCATTTCCTCTAGATCTGCTTCATCCTGTTTAAGAAGTTATTTTTTTAAATAAGTAGGTTACTTATTTAAGTAACAACAGTAAGAGAGCAAAAATGACAAATGACATATGTACATGGAGCATGTTTCCTCTCCAGTATGGAACATATGATCATATGGATTTGTTGAAGACATGCTTTGGGTTAGATATTGGATTTTGTGGCCTATTATATGCACCTTTTTCTTTCTCTGAATCAGTATGTGATGTCAGAAGCGTGAACATGGGATACACATGTTGGGATTTTTATTAAAACTACTATACAAAATTTCAACATCTAACAATGTATCATTATTATATATATATATATACACACACACACACAAATATACTGCTTTAACCATTAAATTATATTCCCTTCAGAAAAAAAAAAAAAAAGATTATATTTGAATGGCATTTTTTTATGTGTTTGATTTGTGATTCCTCTATGAAGTTTAAGTTGCGATTAATTTTCATGGGTTATAGTGTCCTGAGAGAAGCTGATTAAGTTCCTCTAAAGATAATTTATGGGGGTCTGAAGCTGTGTATTAATGGTACTTGATTGCAATGTTAATTTTAAGTGGAATAGTCATTGAGATGCTGTGCTTATATTGCTGTTGGAAGGCTGAACATGTTGAACTTTAATGTTGTTTCTTAAGTATAAACATAATAGTGACAACAAAATAAAAACCTCCCCCTTAGTATTTCTGACTTGAGACTTATTTCCAGTGAACTTTTCTAGCATCACTGCTACCTGCAACCTGCCAAACCTAACAAAATCATACAATGTGAATAACATTTATTAGTGACAGAATTCAGGATATATTCATGCTCATTCATAACAGACCTACCTCGCTGGCAGGTTGTTCAGAGGGTTTTTCTGGGATTTATCTGCTTGACTTGTGGGAATTTTATGTAAGATTGACTAAACAGCTGATGCCTGGAAGGATTTTTCTCCAGACAGCTTTTCCTGAGTCCCTTGAAACCTGTGGCGAGCAAAGGTCAGTGGCGAGAGGAGCAGCGCTGCAGCCTGCCTGTGATTCCACGTGCTCCTGCCTCCTAGCAGGGAATTCTTTGGGAAGTGATGAAAGGTGCTCCTGGCGGGCCAGCCAGCTCGGGAAGCAGAAGTGCGAGCGATGCTAAAGCTGATGCTCCACTTTGCTCCGGGAGTATTGGAAATGCCACGGCGTGTCTTGAAGGCAAATGGGATCTCTTGGTGTAAGGGATGGCTCTCTTAGGGAAGTTTTTGAGGCGAGTGTGTTACTTCTTATCACGTTTCCCTAATGATGCCGTTCTAGCAGTCGCAATGCAGATTAGCAGCTGCTACAAAACAGTAAAGTTCAGGACCTTTGTCTGTCATTTTCTCAAAGGACATGAATGAGAACATAAGTTGTAGTTGTTGAGTTACAATTTCATCTTTCAGAGCTATTTGCACAGTATAGAGCTGTTGGTAACAGGCATAAGAATGACTTTGCAGATTTCTTTTTAATGAAGACACAGGTAAACTTCTCTAATACTTCCATACTTGTATTAATTGTTTGAAGAAAAAGTATTTAGCAAATAAGGGTATTATGCCATTGTTTCAATACAATTTTTAACTTCAGTTTGTGCTTAGTGTTTCTTTATGAATAGAGCAATAAAGCATTTTTGTGGTGCCTGGATTGTTGTTGGAATTCGCATCTTGGGCAGATCAAGTAATTGCATTTGGGATATTCTTTTGATGAAGATTCCCGAGCAGAAACTCGTCTCTTAATTTTGAGTTAATTCATCTTCCTATACTGATGAATAATTAGTTCATCAAAAACTAAATTATTGCTTCGAATGAGACCTTAATGGGCATTAATTTGTAAGAGAAAAATGCATTAATATGCTTTAAAACCACTAAATGATTTCCCTTGGACCTCCCTGTGGATCCTCACTAGATCTTGATTGCCTTTTGATTTTGGTGGTTTATCACTAAATACCCTAAATAAATCTAGGGAAAGATGCTCTGTGTTCACTGAGGATGCAAAAGATGTATTTAAACAATTGCAGTCTCAGGAATTAGGGAAACCACATTAGTTAAACTATGCAAGTGTTTTCTTTTTTTCAAATTAATGCATTTGGAGTTGCAAAGCTTACGCCATCCATTTCAGAACGTTTTTAAGGTAACAGTGAATATTAGAGGTGGTTTCCTCCTGAAACCAGGAAAAAACCGTAACCTAGGTTTCCTTTGCTTGTTACTGAGCCATTTTAGCCCACAGTCAGGAGCAGCAGCAGAGCAAGGCTCGTACTTACAGATACAGGCTAGGTTATCCCTAAGGAGTTGAGGGTGTCGTCTACACTGTTGTAGGGAGGTAGAAAGAGGGGAGACTCTATCTAGAGTCTTCTCTAGACAGAGAGGGAAACTCTAGATGAGACTTCCAGGGATTTTGATGCTCAGGAATTGTATTTGCACCTGGCTGCTCTGCTCGTGGAATTGCGGCCGTGGGAGGGCCTTCCCTTCCTAGCCGATTGCGTTGCGGATGCTCGTTCTCTTTTCCCTTCTTTTTTATTATTCTCTTGATCTCCCCATTCATCAGTTGACTAGAATTGCCAACTGTTCTCTCACTCTTTCGCACAAAGAATAATCATAATTAAAAATCATTGTTGTCCTTAGAATTCAACACTTCTGTGACGGTGATAGAGAGAGTTGTTAAGAAACTTTTAAAAATTAAAATATTTGTTATGCATTGTTGCTTGAAATTTACACTTTCCTATCTTGCCTCTCAATATATATGCAACATTTATTATTTTTCCACTTGTCCCTTGTGAAAGTACTGTCTTCTTGTTTATGCTTTTGTGTGATCAGAACATAGATTCCAAAAGACTTTTTCCTCCCCTAATCTAGGTGTCTGTAACAGGGATTACCTGTTCATTCTTGTTAAAATAAAACAAAAACTATTTTCTTCCTTTTTTTGGTCACGTTGTATTCAGGCTTCTATAGCCTGAGTTTGTAGTATTTTTCCCTTCCTAAACCCAGATCCCAAGGGTTATTTGGCTTGGCTAGGACTGCTTTTAAAGGTTGCAACCTGCTATGGAACGTTACTTTCCAGGAATTAATCAGTTTCCAGAAAAACATGTTGTTTAAATTAATCCCAACTCATTAGCACTACAGAGATGGATATTCAGTAAAAAGCCTCCATTAATTAGCGCTGCATCCTGTAATATGCCTACAGCTCGTGACCATTTCCCTGAGTTTGTGCTCTGTGTGACCCTTTGCATCTGATATTTCATCTACCGCAGACCGATAGCCTCTGTTTGGGTTTTGATGCAGAGAGCATATGTTTGGATCAGTGACATATTACCCTTTTCTGTTCCCGATGAATTCCTAAGTCATAAACAGGATTTCTCATCTCCCTCACTTTGTATGCAGTGTTTAAAGCAATTCTCTCATTTGATGTTTCAAAAGGAGGCATAAACAATAATCTGTTTCTTTTTTTTAACATTTTTATATTTATGGAAAGCTTGCTTTTGATTTTTATTAAAGTCACTGGGTAACTTTTATTTAGGGCTCTGGAATGACTATTAAACGATATGAGGCCATAAGGTTTCCTTGCCTTCCGTTTTACTTTTTCTGGAAGCTGCAGGTAAAATTTGTGTCGAAACACATAAAAAAACCCCTTTCCTAAGATTATATGACTGTTATGAGTGATTAAGGGATACTGTACTTAAAATTTAATAATAGTAAATAAATAAAAAGTGGTGAAAGCATTCCAGTTACATAACGTATGGGATATCCTTTAATTTTCTATTTCTGTATTATCTTTGCTGTTAATAAACTAGGTCCATCTCAGAGCCTAGGAAAAACTTATTTAATTTTATTAGCATATGCTTCTTTATGTAAGTTATGCCCTAGAACTGACTATACTTCTCAAACAGAGAATGTTACAATATGCAGCGAGCCAGAGATTAGGTCTTGCTTTGCACAGGCAGAAACCATAGTTGTGGAAATGTGGAATAAAGAGTGTAAGAGAAACTGGGGAAAATGTTCCCTTCTGAGGTGTTTGAAGTTAACTTACAACAGAATACACGAAATTTTGTCTTTTTATGCTTTCTCTTTTGAACTGCTAAGCAGGGTTCATGCAGGCTGCGAGGCTGGCTGCCCAGAGGGTCCAGGATCTCCCTTTGCTTAAGGCCAAGGGAACAAGCGAAGACCTCTCCTAAAGGACAGCTCCTTCCTCCCTCAACTGGAGAGCGAGGACCAGCTCTTGAAATTCAACTACAACCTTATAACTAGGCAAGAACAGGCAGCCACTTTGCACTTCAGCAGAAGGCTGTTAGGAACAGAGATGCCTGTAGGATTCAAACGGTGTCTGTCATGAGAAGGTACAAGGGTAGGCGCTGTGGGAGACAGCAGCTCCTCACTCTCCACTTGGTGTTTAATGATCACTCGGCCCTACCTGCTGCCTGCTTTTTACGGGGAGCCCTCTAATTCTCATCACTTCTGTTAGGAATTTCACAAGAGAAACAATTTTAACTAAGCATTTACTGTTTTCACCGACATTCTTATTCCTTGATTGCACACGGAACTGAATTGCCTGTTGGTTAATGGTAATTATTTCAGGGGTTAAGGTCCTTGTATCAAAATGATTTTGTTTTGCTCATCACTATTGGCACAGAAATGAGCAAGCAGAAGAAAGGGGGGCGGTGGCAAAGGGTCAACCCAGCGTTTGTGCTAAAGGCTGCAGTAATTACAGGTGGCAAGCTTGTTTTATAAATGCCTTGATGGTGGAGCATTTTTTGCAAAGGAGTTATATTTTTAAATGTTAGTCCTCAAATCTTGGTACCCTCTTCCATCTATAATGCCTCGACAGGAAAATTGTGGCTGTTCCAAATGTGATGAGTTTAAGTAAACTGGCAGGGTCAGTGAACTTGTGTTCTAAGCAGCTTCATTTTTAGATGTATGAATTTTCGAAAGCAAAAGCCTGAATAAATTTCTCTTTTTAACTTGCATTTCTGAAACCACAGAAGATAAAAGAGAGAGGTACCATTAGGCAGATGCCTATTAGATTCTTCCATCAAACTGCACATCTGTCTAAATATAAAGAGGCGATCGAGTATCCTTTTCATTAAATTTGGACAGGTTGATATTAAGAATTAAAAAGGAAGCTAGGCCAAAACTCTTAATTGCAATGTGTAACTGTTTTGCTAAAATGCACTAAGTAAACCTAAAAATTAATGGTGGTAGAAGTGTGTTGATATAATTTTGTTGTATATGGAAGCAGGGACTAAGTTCTTTTTGGTGACTGGAATTAAAAAAAAAAAACTTTTCAGAAAAATCAGAGTTCTTGTGAATTTAAACTGATTAAGAAAGATTGTTACAGATCATGCTTAATATTTGGTGTATTTTACTTCATCTATGATTTAGCTTCCTAAGTTACATAAAGTTATACAGTAAATCTAGCACATTTTAATTGCAATATATTTTGGGGAAGATGACTTAATTCTGACTTTGGTGAGACTTTATACTTTTGAAAAAACAATTGCGTCAAATTTGTGTTATATCTTCAAGTTGCATGATAACTTCATACCATCAATATATATTAATGCATAGCAAGCATATAAATATGTAATTTCTACCTAAAACTTAAATGAACATTTACATAAATATCTTGGCAGGGAAAAAATAAATAATTCCTTGAATTTTGTTACTAAGTTTGGTAGAATATATATATGCAAAATATCAGACTACGTAGAGAAATGTCTATGTCTGTGTTCAGCAGAATGAATGGCTGCGTTCTTTCCCTATGGAGGAAGCTATAGAGCTTCACTCCGTAATACTTTCCCAAAGCAGTTGTTTTAAAAAATTCATGCATTATAAAAGTTAATGTTTTCACTTCCTAAATTCTCTAAATGTGTGTGTCATTCTGTGGGTGGCAGAAACCACAACCGCTTTGAAGACCTTGCTGGGCTGAACGCTTGTGAAACAAAGCTGCGGTTTTTGTGATTGCAGACAGGCATCCAGAGGTAATGGAGATTATCCTACAGCGAGGCTGATCCCAGTGCTTGGCAGTAGCCGGTTGGTGTCGTTTTGAGGCTGTTCTGTCTGATCTGCAAAGGTCTGGGGATGTTCCTGGTGACCAGGGGAAGGGAAGTGTCATGCCACCCTTCAAGAAGGGCAAGGAGAAGGACCTAGAGGGAGTGACAAGGCAGTCAGCTTGACCTCGGTCCCCGAGAGGAATATGGCACAAAATCAATGTGCCGCTTTAGGGCGCGTTGAGGAAGGAGGGTGATGGAGAACAGCATGGATTTCCCGAGGACAGATTGAGCCTGAGCAGCGTGACTGCCTTCTGTGACAAGATGTCTGGCCATGTGGATGACAGGGAAGCTGTCTTTGTTGTTGTCGTCGTATTTTTCTGTTTAGTTGGTCATCTTTTTTACCTCGTATTTAGCAAGGCTAAATGTAGTCTCCTGTAGTATTTTTACAGATAGATGAGGCATGGACTGGATGAGTGCAGTTGAATTCTTTCAGGCAGCCGAAAGAATTAGCTAGGCTTAAAGGGTGGTGATCCATGGCATGAAGTTTAACTGTTGAGAACGGGGGTGAGGAATAAGCCCGTTATTTTTTATTGTTAGGCTTATCTTTAACAGGAATTTCAGGGATGCAACCATTGCATTTCCAAGAGATCAACCATTTTCATGGCACCATCCAGATCTTGTTCTGCTCATGGTGAGCATTAGGAAAGTAAGAGTGGACACTTGTCTTCCTCTTCTTTGAGAGTGCCAGCTCAACAGCTCAGCAGTGCCAGTACCCAGCTCAACAGCTCCCCTGTTTCACCAGGTCTGTACCCAAACTGGCCTTTTTGCTTCAGTTTCCTCCTTTTGTCATCTACTTGTCAGATATTCTGCGATTTATCATCCTTTTTGAGCCTGAGACATTGTGCATTTGGAGAGGATTTGCATTTGTGTGTGTGTGTAACTACCTTCTCTCCTGTAACATTCCCTCTTGTCCATGTCAAATATGAATTTAATGGTGTTCTTAAAGAAATGAATCCTTCTAGACCCCCACTAGCACCAGTGGTTATTCCCAACTTGACTGAATCTTTTAGGATATCCCAGCAATGGGATCTTCCAAGAGGGATCCATGTGGAAGAACTGACGGGCTCAGAAGAGGCCCGGACTGCCCAGGAGAGCCGTGTGTGCAGAGCAGCCTGCAAGGATGGGAGGAATTCTATTCCCCAAGACCTCGGTTTCTGTTAAGACTAGCATTACATCCAGGTTGATACAGCGATATGTATTTCAGTTATCTCCATAATTTCTGAATCAAGGTGCAAAGCATTCTGGCATGCCAGATATGTAGATGGCCCTTTTAAAATTTCTGCCGTGTAACTAATGGGGAGCCCCAATATTAAAAGGAATATTTAAAGGAATATTTGAAGGAGCAATTCCCATAGGGAATTGCGCTCTGGGAGAAACCCCTCTGGTTCACATTGGAAAGTCTTTCAGGGAAGGAAAAAAAAGAAGAGAATTAAAAATACGTGTTTACCTACTTTTTGGGTTTTTTTTTTCCAAAAATCTCTTTTTATTTCCTCTCAAAAACCTCATTTTAATAGTTATTTCCATGTCAGTCTCACTAGATTTTGTGGTTCAGCTTTAATAAAGATATCCAGTTAAATTTAATTGAATGTCATTTGCACAAAGTACAGGAGGCTAATAAAATAAAGGAATTTCAGAAGAACTAGGGGCTGATATTTTAACAGTTTCCATTGGAGTTAGAGAAGTGGAGTAGATTCCCCTTCATAATTAATAAGATCTGTGTTTACAACAGTGGCATGAAGCAAAATATTAAGCTGTAGAAAACTTTGATTAAAGAAATTCATCATTTTGAGTGGCTCTAAAACCAAACTGTCCATATCTCATAAAAGGG
Organism: Nothoprocta perdicaria; assembly: GCF_003342845.1. Lineage (NCBI taxonomy): Eukaryota > Metazoa > Chordata > Aves > Tinamiformes > Tinamidae > Nothoprocta > Nothoprocta perdicaria. Next base: position 3,716,951 of record NW_020455721.1, read on the forward strand.
GCAGCTGGAGGATTTCTTCTTTTGTGACAAGGGCTGTTTAGACCTTTGCAGAAAAGGAAAAAATAAAACCCATATCAGATCATTGGTAATGAGTATTTTTGTAATGAGATGTTTTGCTGGGTACAAAACCTCTTCCATTTGCATGGAACCTTTTTTCTTTCCAACATTTTCCATTCTCGGTCCTCTCCAGTTAGGCCAGAGCAGAGAGCAGGGCCCAGCTGTTGAGGTTACTGCGTGTGGGGAGGTGGTAGCAGCGCTGTGATCAAAGCCTGGTTTGTACTTGCTGCTGTTTAAGACTAATGGAGCTTGATCCTGCAACACATGCAGTGAGTTTGCACGTGCAAACTTTGCAGTTTGGGGTCTGTTTATTGGCTAGGAAATCAGCTGGAATCAGAATTATCCAGTAACAGCATGTGCAGAGCGGTCTAGAGAGGAGTGTTCCCTGCAAGAGAAATGGAAGAGTTGCTGTGTATGATTAGACTGTGAGTTTTAATAACATCCTGCCTAGGGCTAGAGTTTGGCTGGGCAGAATCAAGTGAAAAAAGGGAAGTGTAAGAACTGTAAGAAATGATAATATTTCCAATTTTGCCTGGTTCACTCTACTAAAGACGGCTGTTGCAAGTGTGTTGTTTCTGCTCTGAGTTTAAGTAAAGACTCCTAATTTGGGAGTGCAAAGGGCTAGAAAAAAACAAGCACAACTTGTGTTTGAGTCGCTGCCAGGCCTGCAGCAGCGGAGATGAGCGCTTGGTTTGCCCTGTTGTTGAAGAGGGAGCACTTGGAACAGCCTTGAGGATCCGAGGGCCCGTTTTGTCAGCCTGGAATTGGGAAGTGAACGTTCTCCGAAAACACCGATTTTTGTTTCCTTCCCTACCTTACAAATCCTCGCCTCCCTCTGCGTGAATTATTCCCGTTGCCTGTTGTTCAACACCCTGATCGGAGAGCAGATGAGACAGTTATTCCTGTTGTTGCTGATTTACTGTTACAGCTGCTTCCTCTTCATGTGATTTAATTTGAAGTTTCAGCCCACCAGGGGGCTAATGGGCTCCACCTAGGCAGCCTTAAAAGCTCACTGTTGTTTTCCACCGGAATGTTATTTCCATTCCGAGGCAGTGATTTATTTATCTTTTTCCCTTTCGTGCTCTTCTGGTAACTGGGAGGCAGTGTTCCCCCAGCCCTTTCCATGCAGGGAAAAAAAGCCTGGAACCACTCAGACTGAAAAGCTAAAAAAGAGAAAAATAAAGGAGAATTATTGTGTTTCTGTTGAAAGAGAGTAAGTAAATTAATTGTGTGGTGTGTTTGATGACTACTGGAAACTGGAAAAAAAAAAAAAACAGCACATGAGCCATTATTTATATCCTTTATGTTTTTCTTACCTTTAGAATGCAGCTATTACCCGATTCACTTTTTTCATATCTCAGGAAACATAAGATGGGCAGCAAACTTTAGAATAAGTTTTATAGCATCCTACTGCCTGCCCGTGCCCTGGGATGCACTTCCAAAAACATTAGCAAATGCTGTGGAGATGAAAGTGGGGATACAGGGTGCAAACAAATTCTGCAGACGTGGCCCTGGAGCAGGGAGCTCTGCTTGAAGGGGCCTGCAAAGCCACGGCTAGAAGCCTGGTAACCAAAGAGCACTAGTTCAAGAATACTTTTGCTGGGGCCTTTTGTGAAAATACAATATATCACTTAGTAAACTTTTCTTGAAGCAAAACTTAAGTAGTGAGACACTTTTTGGTTTGCCTTTAAAGTGTTAACACTTAAAAGTGTTTAATTCTAAACAATATGACCTTGAAAAAGCCTTTCTAAACAAATAGAATTGGCTGTGACGTTCCAGCTGGCCTGGTCTCCTCCTGTGTTGTTACAGTGCGAGTGCAAGAGCAGCAGTCCTGAGTTCATGTTGCTTTTGTTCTCTAGTTTTATCACTTTGTGTGATTGAATGTACTTTGCGTTTTCCTAATCTCATACATGTCTAAACATTTATGTTTTATGATACGTCCTTCTCTGCTGGTCTGCAAAGTGCTTTGAAACTTTAGATATGAAGTTTCTTTCCACCTTTCTAATCACCCTTTCTAGTGGTTGGCTGTTTTATTGATTCATCATCTGTAGTAGGAATTCAGCTCTTCGTTGAGTTGATAGTGTCTTATCTAGCCAGTAATCCCAGAGCAGCTTCCTCCCAGCTTCCCAGTTTCCAGTGGCTTATTCCTTGCTTCGGGGTGGCAGGAGGAGGAGGAGGAGGAGGATTGCATTACAGAAAGGATGGAAGCTGGACAGGCTGCTGGAAGCAGATGTGTAGAACCTCATTGCCCTCTGCTATTACGAAATGGTGGTGCAGCCTTCCCCCTCCTTGAGCAGGAGGACGTTTATTACCAAATTGCAGTGTTCAAGGTCAATACACTTTACCCTACGAATGAAATATGCCATTTCCTAAGGCCTGATTGATGGAAAAGATAATGGAGTATTAACTACCAGCAAACAAGGTTTCCAACACCAGCCCTTAGTTATGCAGTTGTGACTCACCTTTTCAATACAATCTTAATACCACATTGCTAGTTGTGTTGTTAAAGAACACAGGTTTTTAATCACTGTGTTAATCACTGTGCTTTAGGACTATTTTTTTCCTTGTTGGAAGCTTACCGGTTAATAAGTTAACTGCTAGTAATGACCATTAATGCAGACGCTTTGCTTGGGTAACGTTGCTTGCAGTGTTTAATAAATAAGGTTTGAAAAATAGAGCAGAGCACCAGACTTGACTGACTCGCCGTAGAGGGAGCGCAGAATTAGTCATTGGCTGTGAATGTTAATCACTCCGCAGCAATGATAATTTACAGCATTGTTGTAGCACTCTTGTGCTCATAAAGTGAACTTAATAACCCACTGCTACCCTTGGGATAAGCCTCCCTCCTCCCTCGCTCCCCCTTGCAATTGAATACCCGGTCTGGCTGCATAATAGCTTTGTGAAATACTGCATTAAAGAGAGTGAGCAGCTGTATGATAAAATAAACAGCTCTGAAACAGATTTGTTAATTATCTCTCTCCTTTTTTCGCAGAGGGTGTTTGCGAGATATGGCTGACCAGTGAAGACACGGGGGCTTATGGCAGAGACATTGGCACAGACCTCCCCACGCTCCTGTGGAAGCTGGTTGAAGCTGTCCCTGAGGGAGCTATGCTGAGGCTTGGCATGACAAACCCTCCCTATATTTTAGAGCATCTGGAGGTAAGGAAGAAAAAAGGGAATCATTTATATGCTGGGCTAGACCCTTCCCTGAGTCAGCGTGGCATCCTGCGTGTAGTGCATTGCCTTTACAGCAGTGGCTTAAGAAATAGGCTGCACATGAATTTCTAGAATTAGACTAATGGTGTTCAGCCATTTGTCTGACACAGCAAGCTATCCGATTAATAAGATATTCAAATCATTTTGGAATGGTAATGTTATTGAGGTCTCTGACCTGTAGATATTGACTTGGGGTTTTGTCCACACGTCCAGTATTTTCAAAAACTGAAGGAAACCCTGTTAGCAGGCAGTGGACTGGGGAATTGAAACTGTCTTCCTTTTTGTTCCTCAGATAAATATTTCCAGAATTTATGCTGGTCTCAACATTGCATTCATATTTGATGTCAAATGCTGTGCAGAGAGAATATAGAGCTTCCATGACAAGAAATTGAAATTTTAGCTGTATATCTCTGTAAGAAAATTCTTTAACCAAATAGTTAAATGGAATTAGAATCAGCTATGTGTACATGGAAATTTAAAGGAATATTATGTGTACGAGAAGCATGATATGAGAGTTTTGTTTCAAACATCAGTTGTTTTGGTTGGAGTCTGTCACCAAATGAATTTACTGAAATTCATGGGAACTGTTCGTGGAAAGATTCTAAATTCAAGGACAATAAAACAGCAAGGGATCTTATAGCTTCAGATAATTTTGTAGCCATATACCAGATAAAGAGCTGGTATCCATGCTGCTTTCCCTAAGAACATACAGAATCAATAGTTTTCTTAGCATCTCTTGAGATGCCAAGGGCAGGTTTTTTTCTAAGCGAAGTCCTCTCCTGTGCTAGCAACGCTGCATCTTTCCCTGAAACATGTGGGGAAGAGGGAGTTCTCCTTGCTAGGAATGCCCAGTTTTTCACTTCACCAGCTACAGGACACAAATTCCAGTGAATTTCCTAGGCTGCTCTTCTATTCTTTGGTTAACACACTGAGCCAGGATGGGGTTCTGACAACATACTAATGGAAAACTTCAGGGGAATGGTTTCGTCGTGATTGTAAGCACTTTGCGGTTTACCATGAACTCCCATATCTGTTATTAGTTTTCCCTCCTTTTTTTCCATTTTAAAATTTTCGGCATCCTATAGGACAGCAAATACGACTTCTAGTGATTGTGACAGTGGTTGTCTTTGCTTTCTCTTTTAACTCCTAGAATAACAAGTGTTTTGGCATCCGCTGATGCTCTTGGGGAATCCCTTGGGGAATACTCATACGGTGAGCAACAGGGATGTTGCTCACCTTACGAGTATTCCCCAAGGGATTTTTTTTCATCAACTTCTGGGAACAGGCACATGCCAGCCACATGGCACTGTGGTCTTCTCAATCTGATATAATCTGAGGAAGGTGAGAGGGTATTTTTGCTTTCCTCCAGTCAGCAGCAACCTGAGGGAGTGTGAGCATGTCAGCTCTGTGATCTGTGAATGATTTGCTTTATCGCCCCTAGTCTTTCTCCTTTCAAAGTTTCTACAAATGCTGGAAGCAGGACTCTCCTTGAAGTGATCTCTAGAGCTGACTCCTCTTCAGGAATGCCCACCGGCCTCTTTGGAAGCGGATCTTTACATGTGTGGCAGAGCCAGAGGAACCCATGTAGGCCTGTTGAAAATGTGGCCCTGAGTGTTGCCATGAGGAGCACGCCAGTCCTGCCTTATGAATAACTACCTCTGTTGGAGCTTTCATGTGGCTGCCAGTTTATTTGGTGTTTTTCTTCTATGTGTGAGCGAGAATTTCTGAGCTTATAATTTGGGGAAGCAATTCTGATGATTTGTCAGACAAAATTTGTAATTATTTTAAGTCTTTTGCTTTTCTGTCTACTCCCCTCTTCCAAACTTAGCAGACTTGTACCTGTGCAAGATCATTGGGGAATGTTGGCAGCCTCCTGTATACATTTTCACCAGACAAAATAAACTTTTTATGGAGCATTTGCTTTGAACTTTCCAGGTGAGGGAAGGATACCACTGTGATGTGTTAAAAAAAAAAAAAAAAAAAAAAAAACAGAGAGAGAGAAGCTGATTAACCTTCATGTCAGCTGATTAGGATAAAATCCAGACATAATTCCGTTATCTCTGAAGAAAATTCTATTGTTTTGAATGTATTATTGTTTGCAAACGTCTCTCATCCACTGTGTGTAAAGGCGATGCACTTGATTCATTTATTTGATTAGATGTCCCATTGCTAAATGGATAGACATTTGGCTTTCTGTGAAGTATACTTGGGGAAATATGCTAAAAATGTCATTTTGTATATCAAACTTAAAAAAAAAAATTCAATCAAATTGTATGTATCTCTTAAAATGAGAAAATTGTATATCGCAATTGTACACATGCAACTGCAAGGCGAGGAGGGTTTTTTCACCTTACTGAAGAAACATGTCTGATAAGTGGCATAGAGCAGGGGCAGTCATATAAGAGCAGGAATTAATTTTAAGGGCTGGACGGAGCTTCCCTTGGGACTTAGCCTGAAAGCAATGATTTTGCTTTGCAGTTTTTGCCATATAGATACTGGGGCTCAGCTGCAGGTAAAAGATTTTGCTAGTTTGATGTCTGTTTTATTCTTCTTAAGAGCAATAACAAAACACCTGTGAATTCATTTTTTTCTCCAATAATACTGAATTTTGTTTTATGTTTTAAAACGTGGGCCAAGTTAAATGTTTTAAAATCTCAATTTTATAAGTTCTTATTTAAATCTTCAAATCTTAACTTGACATGTTGCATAAGCAGCATCATTTTAACTATTTTGCACGTAAGTATAAATTTGGGCGCATTTTACAAATATGTCTCCCTTCAAATAGTCACTTTTTTTTAAATCTCTGCTACTAAAAAGCATGAGCTCACTGCCTAAATCGTGTGCTTGGAACTCATAAATTTCTTCCACTCCTTCATGGAATTTCTGTGCCTTTCTGTGCCCTCAGTGAAGCTTTCGAACCGTGCGTTTCAAAGACTGATCATTAATTTAAATCTCTGTGTTCCCACCAAGATGCTGGGGGCATTTTCACTGTTAACCCAGAGAACTGCCACTGCTCTGGTGTCCTTTGAAACAAATCCATTTTGGAGACATCCAAATCACTGTGCAGATGCTGAGAAGGAAATGTTGGAGATGAGAAGGAAATGTTGGCCTCAGTTTGTGGCCGTTTCCTCTAGTCCCATCGCTGGCCACCACTGAAAAGAGGCCGCCCCCTCCTCCTCTCTCCCTCCCTTGAGGTATTTATAGACACTGATCAGGTCCCCCCTCAGCCTCCTCTTCTCCAGGCTGAACAGGCCCAGCTCCCTCAGCCTTTGCTCACAGGGCAGATGTTCCAGGCCCCTGATCATCCTTGTGAAAAAAGAAATTCACGTTTCTTTCTATTTATTCTTTTCCTGTATTTTTTTCCCCTCTTTTAAAGAGTGCACTGAACACTTTTGAGTCTTGTCTGTAAGCTGAGGTTTAAGCTGATCTGAAATGCATTTAGAAGGGGATACACACATTCTTCAATAACAAACAAGAAGGCAGTGTGATTTCAAGGATTAAAAGGCTTTCAGGGCACATGTTTGCTTGGTTCCAGCATTATTTTTTGTCATTTTCATAGACTGCTGCATTTGAAAGCCCCAATTAAAACCTGTTGATTTGAGCAGGAAAAAAAAAAGAAAACTATGGCATACATTTAAATAAATGAATAGTTAAGCTGATGACCTCTTATTACCATAAGTTTTGTAGTGTTTTGTAGTTGGTGGACCATGCAACTTTCCCTGGCTGTAATTACATAGTTGTCTATACTTAAACTGTGTTTTTCTTGCTAGCAGCAAAGTTGAAAGAAATTTCAGATATCAGGGAAGGGAGAGATTAGGGTCTACATTAATAGATAGTTGCAGCTTGGCTTGTGAAAAAAAGAAAAGAACACCCTTTTACAATTTTCTTATTATGTTAAATGCTTGTATGTATGCGGGACTGTACATATATCTTTGTGTGCTGTATTTCTTTTTTTTTTTTTTTTTTTTTGAAACTAATATATTTATATTCTTCTTAACATATTTTTACATTTTTGGGATTCCAAATATAGCGTAATTCCTTGAAATTGCTCCTTAAAGCACTGTATTGTGGGGACTTTTTCAGGAATGAGCCCACTTCAGAATGAATATGTATTTGGGTATGATGGGCTTAGGTGAAGGATGAATGTCAGGTCACAGTCGTTTTGTCTAACCTAGGATTTTAAATTCTCACACTCAGCCAGTCCTCATGTGATTGGTGATAGATATGTTTGCTCTAGGCTGGTGGGAAGGTGTTTAGGTTTCATAAATGTTAAAATAAGAATCCATCATATTCTTGTTGAAGGTTGCATGTTGTATTTTTAAGTCTTGGATGTCCCTTAAAGCTTTAGAAATATCACTGTGCTGGGAACTTTGATAAGCAATAATGGTTGCCTCTGGGTGATGGAGAAGGTAACGTTTGGGTTGGTGGGATTGAAGCTCCTGCTTTGCTTTACACTAGTACTGGGAAGCATTGAGAGTTGAGAAATGCTGCAGAGAAAGAGCTGGTTTCATGAAAGATTCATCTCCCCTTCAAAAGGGAATACTTCTTTGTGTTTATCTGGTGTTCCACAGTATTTAGGGATCTGGGCGTAAAAATTTGAGTTAATATGAAGTTATGCTGCTTCGATGGTTAAAACTGTGGACGTTAACTGTGACTTAACTATGACTTGCTCATATGAGTGTTCTTGCTTCTTAGGGAATCAAAACACCAAAGAGGATTAAAATGCAGACAGATCTACTCTCAGTTTTGTGTTTAGTGTTGGGGTGTCTGTCAGTCAATGCTGTCTGCTCTGAGCAGACCTTTGGAGCTGAGATGTGTTTCATTGGTGGATTATGAACAGAAAATAAAAAATCACCATTATCCGAACATTTTGTTCAAGGAACAGGTATTATGTGTATGGCAACTGTATGTTTGCCAAAAAATCAGTGAATATTTTAGCAGTTGGCATGGGCTTCAGGACAGGGGAGCAGAAATTAATGTCAGATATGTATCTCACATGACAAACTGTGCCATCTTGTTTTAATATTTGTGCTTACATTAGAAATGAAATGAGATCTCACTTTCCTAGTTATGTATATTATGAGAAGTTCTACCAGCTACTTTCCATGCTCTTCTAAAAGCTTGTATTTAGTTTAGATGCATGAAATCCTTTGTTTTCTTTGATAGATGAGCTGTCACACTCGCTCAATGATTGCAACATCATCTGCATAATCTTCAGTAAGACTGCTCGCTTCATGGGGCCTCGGCATTTGTTTTAAAATGTATGATTTGAGGTGATTATTCTTTGATTTAAAAATGAGAAAAAGAAAATTAATGTATTCTAGAAATTTGAATAAAGCTGCACAAGAATACTAGTTGTGGGCATCTGTACCATTGCATTAGAGGAAAAGACATTATAAAATCTCTTCTCTCCCATCTTTGAATTCAATTGATTTAGTTATGTTAAATGTAGATGAGCTGCTGAAGAACTTAAATACTCTGGTATAAACCTAGGGTGCCTACAAAGGATAGAAACCGATAGCGCTTGGCTAAAGCCAAGCCAATAAAGTTTAGCCTATGGGTGTCCACTATTTTAATTGCAGTGTGACCAGCTCAAGCAACTGCTTGCTTATGTGTTGTACCTGCCTGTTGGAAATCAAGAGGGGAACAAGAAGGGAGCTTCCTCACACTGACCTGCCTCAGTGCAGCTTAGTGATGGATGGTGGGGAGTGTCACCCCTTCTCTGATTTCCCCTTGAGCAGAAATGACCATTTTTTTAATATCATAAGGGATTCTCACTTATTGGGAACGCAGTGGACAAACACAAAGGATGGATGATGTTAGCAAGGTCACTTCATGCTGCTGGGCCTCCGAAGGCCGGAAGGATATTGGAACATGTTGTAGGTAAAGTGTTGCCTGGGGATTGTGTCACAGTCCTTCGTTCTTATCTGTTGTAAATATGTCCCTTTCTTTACATTTTAATTATTTTTGAGATTTTTATTAGGTAACATAAAATAAGATTGAGAGACAAACATATTTAAAGTAGCACTGCATTGTTATAATAGCAGTGCCCTTTAGGGAACTTCCCAGCATATCTGTTTCTAATGCATATTGCAAACAGGGAGCGTAGATTTACTTGCATAAAACTATCTAGGGCACACTTCTACGATAAGAAATTAGAGGTGGGCAGAAAAAGAAGGCGGATATTTTCCTACATGTCAGAGTTGATCAATTCAGAAGGAATTAACTGTTCAGTTGGTTCTCTGTAATACCTTAAACCACCATTCTGGTTGTTACTTTAAATATACATTTTCCATGAACGATTCCAGTGGCTGCAAGTGGACACACAGTGCCCCAAAACTGCATAAAGTCCCTTTCCAATTGTAATGACGATGGCAGCAGCAGCAGTAAGAGTTTCATCTTCAAAAGCACTGGACCGTTACCTGCACGTTTCCAGTTACACAACTTGAGCCACCTCAAATGGGAATTGAACGTCTCAAACCCTTGAGGTAATCAGTTTGATAACATAAGTGCTGGATGTCTCACTGAATTGGTTGTATTTTGGTGATACCCTTGCGGGGACTTTGGCATTTTACCTGCGCTCACAACTGCACACAGGCTGAGGGAGCAGCTGGCAGCACTTACCCACTGCAAATGCTTCGTAGGCCAGTCCTTGATGCCAGAAGAGGGACTGTGGAAGCCAATTTTCTCAACATGAAGCATTGCAGGAGCCCAGGGCATTATCTCTATACTGAGAATTACTGTTTTTCTCCTGGATAAGTAGAAAAATCATATTCCACAAAGAGTTTCATTCTATTCTTTATATACATATATATAACATATAAATACACACGCATAACAAATACCACTAGATTAACACTAATATTTTAGAGAGAAACATTTGTAGTGCAGTTCTTAGTTTTTCCTGTACTTAAAATTCAGAAGTCAGATAGATACCGTTTGCCACTGTGTGTATCCTTGTTTATGCAGTGCCTTGTGGAAAGAGATACAGGAAAACTCAGCTGAAGCTTTCAACCATGAAATGCAGTCCATATTTATTTATGTACTTGTTGTAAGAACTGTTACTAGCTCTTCTCAAGTAGATATAGCAAGATTTTCAAGGCTTATAATTTGTTTTTTGTTGGGTCCTTTTTTAAGAGATTAGGTATGATGTGTAGTCTTCCCTCTACCACCCTTTTGCCCTTCCCTTCCCACCTCCCCCAATTACCTAACTAGCTGAAGTTGCTTCTTTTATGACGTTAAAAAAAAAAAAAAAAAATTAGCTTCCACAGCTAGGAAAAGAACTGGGAATAGATAGGGCTGAGTGTATGGTGCTTACTGCTGGTTGCCCTCCCAGCAAATCACAACTTGCAGTCTGGTTTGTGTCCCCTTCCAAAGGTGGCCTGAGCTCATACCAGCTTTGGGGGTGGTAATCTCGAAGGCATTTTTCCCATATGACAAAACAGATTTTGTTGCCCTCCATCTGGCAGGTTTGATTTTAAGGTTCAAATTACGTTGGTCAGGATTGCCAGGACTTCTGGCTGCTCTAGTGGGGCCTGCGTCCTCTTCATGGACCTCTTGGACCCGGCCATAAGTCTTGTCTGTGCGAGGTGGCCTCTGTGGAGCAGCGCAGGGCCCTGTAGCTCCCATCCTCACGCAGAGGAGAGGCCGCGGCCCTGCCTTCCAGCGGGCCCTTTGGAAGGCCTCTGCTTGCTCACCCTGTACGGCCGCCCATCTGCAGACCCTCGCTGCGCGGGCTGGGCATGTGAGACGGCCGTCTCCTCTTCGTTAATTTAATAAATTCTTAAGGGCTTCCAAGGTGCAGTGGTGCCATCGCTGCCAGGCCTGTGTCGGTGGAGCCCATGGGATCCCTCTGCATTCAGCTCCTTGGAGCGGACCGCAGCCCTTGGTGCCTATCCAGGTTCTGCTGGAGGGGCGACCATGGAGCTCCCGAGCGGCAGCTGTCACCAGAGCCCCTCGCTACGTAACCCAGCCCCACAGCTGCCAGAGGGAAGGAATTTGGAGGCAAAGCCAACTCTGTCGCATTTCCATATGCAAGAGCATTGCCTTGGGTTTCTCCGCTGGCAGAGAGCACAACCCTTTTGCTAGGAAGCAAGTTATTCGGATCATCGTGACTCCAATATGAGACAGAATTCAAATATTGGATTTTTGCCTACTTGAGGGTTAGGGGGGGAAAAAAAAAATTATCCGCCTGGGAAGTTTGCTTATCTGACCAAGATGCACGAATATTGATTTTTATTACCTTGGTGATTCCCTGCAGTTGTGCATGATGTCATTACAAACAGAAGGATTGATTTTTCTGGTTAGGTGGTTAAGTCTGAGTGTTGTAATTGTTGCAATAAATTATACTGACTAGATAAAAATCTTCCTGGCAGTGTTCCTTGTGTTCTGGTGTCTTGCAGCTGCTAAAAATTTGAAAAAATTAGCTTCCTATATGGTCAGTTTCCTGACTCTATATTGCTAGATTCAAAATTTAAGGCAGCTTTTCTTTTTTTTTGTAAATTCAGCTTAAAACAAATCAAGCTACTCTTTGACCCTTTTGTTCTTGCATAAAATCTCTTCTTCATCTAGTCCTGCTATTCATTTGTGTAGTTGTTAGTCGATTGCCCAGCATAGGGGGAAAGAGGCAATCAGCTGTTGGAGTTGTGATTAAAGTCAGAAGTTTTCTTTCGCAGTCTTGTAATTTCAAATGTGGTTCCTTTATTATGTCCAGATGGAAATAAAATAAATTATATATTACATTTTTTCCTACTAGCTGAAATATGTAATTATATTTAATAATGCAAAGTGCTTTGTTTAAAATAAATAAATAAATAAAGCCTATAAACAGGAACCAGATGTTAGACTTATAATGTGAAGACACCGTAAAGTACAATTATATGTTTAGCCCTTGATGCCCTTCAAGTCCTCTCTGGGATATTAAGTAATAGCTTTATTAAGTGATGAAATCTAGTATTCTTTATGCAATCTGTCAGAATGAGGTAAGTACGACGGTTCAGTGCATAGCTGTACTTCAGTTAAACCTATGTGGTCTGGTACTTCCGTGGAGTTCTAGGTATAGTCTGGATAAGACTGGCAACATCTTACCTTAAAAGTTTGGGATAGAATGCTCTATTTCCATCTGAACATTTAAAAAGAATGGATTGTTTTCTTCTTATTTCTTCAGTAATGAAGCAAAACATTCATTTAGTTCGTTATTTTGTTTCCTTGTTAATTCAAAGAAAGCCAGAAACTTGTCATTCACTTCTAAGCAACAAAAGAGACGGTGGCTCATCAAGTATTTCTTTCTCATATTTGTTTCATTTATGTTTTGTTGATAATTTGTGTTCTGTCACCAAGTCCAAAGTGATTGGTGGGAAGTCACCTCAACAGTGGGACCTTAGGTACCGGTCTATACCTGAAAATACATAAATGTGCTCAACAGAACAAACTGCTTTCTACTGCAGAGTGGTGTCATGGAGGGAAATGGAGGGAAATAACTTTAAAGGAAATGTTAGTTATTTATGTTCCTATATTTATTTTCTTCTGACATGCAATGCATAGCTAATTTTGTCTGAAATTTAAAAGCAGCTCTTCTTATAAGAAGGAATTAAACCCTATTTTAAGGTTAAAAAAAATAGTTCTTTGTGTGTATGCAAAGTGGAAAGGACAAAATCTTCTTAGATTTTTAAAAATAGTATTCTCTAATTTTGTAGCAAGCTATTGCTTTCATATGAGATGGTGTTCAGCCATATAAAAGTCTGGCTAAGATAACACTTATATTTGAAAGTGAGAGCATCTAAAAATAGCTTATGACCTTAAAAAAGAATTTACAAAGTGATCACATACAGAACAGACTGTTACTCAAAGGATGCTAAATTTGAGAAGAGTGATAAAGAACCAATTCTCTTCTGTTTTGTAGTGTGAGTTCTTTTTAAGAACTTGGCAGAAACATTTTGTGGAACTTGACTTTCATTGATTTCTTATACCATAAATCTGTTCTTGCGTGAAGTAATAGAGTTGTGGTGCATGGCTCAGGTTCCAGCACTTCTGCCATTTCTGAGATTTTAGAAGCAAGAACATGCTGTGTTACTGATAAGCAAGAAATCATAGGTAACTGCTCGAAAGCTTCATGTAAGCTGCCTTTACACTATTTTCTAAAGACTGAGAGAGAAAGGCTTTGTCATTTGCTTCATTTTACAGAGCTTGTTTAATAGAGTTTTCATGTGAAAACATATTTTCTAGTCGAACATCTAAAATCAGTATGAACATCTGCAGATGGCTCTGTTGAAAATGGAAACCTTTGAGTAGATCAGGTTTGTAGGAGGCGTCTTGGCATTTTCTTCCGTCCTCCAGGAGCAGAGTCGACCTTCCTCTGGCTTGCATCACGAACCAGAGCCAGCTCCACACCCCTCGCCGTGCATCAAACTGAGCTCCTGCCATTAGCAGTATAGTCATTACTGGTGTATCAGTTCACCTAACTGTTACTGCTGGTGTGTTAGTTCACATATCATTTGCTACTGGTGTATTTAGTTAACGCATCTGAGACAGAGGAGGTGTTCCAGTGAATAACATAGCGGCTTCTCTCTCGCCCTGAGGTAACAGGATTCTGGGCAGAGATTCTCAGAACTGCTTTCAGAAGTGATTGGAGAATGTCAAGGGTTCATATGGACCTCGAGAGAGATGAAAAGCATCTGCCAAGGGAGTTGTTCTAAAAATCAGCCCCTTTGAAAGGCAGGTGCCTGAAAGGGATGGAAATTCTTACCCTTTCTTGGACCAGTCCAGGCCAACGTCCTGTAAATACTGAGAGAAGATACTGGATGTGTGACTAATATATTGCCAATTAATGATCAGGAGGGAATTTGTGAATAATTGCAGCTTAACGAGCAGAGCTGGCAGCAGCAGCGAGCGCTGTTATCTGTGCTGGCAATGAGGAGGGGAGCTCTGGGCTGGGAGAGCCTGGCTGGAGCGTGTGGAGCTGCAGCAGCAGCAGCAGCAGCAGCAGCAGCCTTTGCTCCTGTGCCCGGGAAGAAAGGGAACATCTTCAGTGAAAGAAAAAAATCTTTAGGGAAATTGCAAATCTGGTGGCATGTGCCATACGGTTCTTTTGCCAAATTTGCTTATTTTTTGCTGGGTGAAATTTAACAGACCATATTGCACCACTTTACCCATGATCCAGATGTTATCCTGTCTCAATTTTTAAAGCGTCTTTTAAACTTTCTTGCCAGACTACGTGTCCTCAGTTTTGTAAATAATCAAAATGCAAGAAACCTGACCACCTTATTCTGTTCCCCATCCTGCTATATTCCATCACCCTGCTAAGTGTCACTCTGGGGATTGATTTTTATTTTGTTTTGCTTTGTTTGTGTTTATGCATTCTTCCCATCTTTTTTATTTGTACATAATGCATAATGCCCTCTGTCTCTTTTCAAGCCAACACAATGCTCTTAACCACTCAGTAATTAGTCTTATCTATTATATCACACAGAAACCACTTCTAATTTCTCAGTAATTTCTGGAATATCAAAGGTAACATTTCAGACAGGGTTGCAAATGATCAGGGTTGCAAATGCAAATGATTAGATCTACCTTATTTAGCAATGGCCCATTTTAAGGACACTCAGATCAGAGGCCCTTATGTATTGGTAGCAGAGGATGACTCTGACAGGAAAGCAGCTAATTCTTGCCATCTCCTGGCATTTAAATTGACCGCTTTCTGAAAGCGCTGGTCAAGGCTTTAATGACATGGGATTGAGTTTCAAATACTTCTGAAGTTCTCCCTTAAATCAATACGTAATACTATTTAGTAGATACTCTTTAGTTTGTTTTTATCTTAAAACAGTATATAATCCCATAGCTGTGTCTTTATTTTTTTTCTTAAGAAAATCCCATGCAAGTATTTTCACCTGCTTGTGCCCTTTCAAGAGTGAGATGTTGAAAATCAGTATCTTTTTTCTTTTGGAAAACTCATAGGAAATGGCAAAGATTCTCAATCATCCCAGAGTGTATGCTTTTCTGCACATACCAGTCCAGTCTGCGTCTGACAGCGTACTCATGGACATGAAAAGAGAATACTGCGTGGCAGACTTCAAACAAGTAGTGGATTTCCTTAAAGAAAAGTAAGTCTATTAATATTCAAGAAAATAGCTTTTTTTTTCTCTATGTTAAGAACATGTGGCTGCAAACAATTACTGCAGTTTTATAATTAAGGTATGAAACAAAGAAAGAGCTTCTTTAGCTTTCAAAGACTGAGTTTTCTCTAAACCCCTTGATGTGGTTTACCCCTTTGCTTGAGCTTTTATAAGTATCTTAAATCTCTGCATGACATGCTTTTCATTTGTCAATATATTCCTAATCTTTTTCAAATAATATGTTCGTAGATTATTTTTATGTTTAAACTACTATATATAGACTGCTTGAAGTTCACATTATTACACTCTTCTTTAATGTGGCTTTTCAGCATTGTATACTTTGTGTACTGGAGATGATCCAGCTCCAGCTAACATAAATGGGTATTTTTTTAAGTAAATATTCTATGTCCTATAGCTGATGTACATTCAAGTCATTATAGTAATACTCTAAACTTGCTTATGGGATTGATGATTTATGGGATAATTTCCAAATTATTTTCCTTAAGAAGGGAATTAATTTTGATAAGTAGTGTGTATCATGTAATGTTGCATTTATGCAAATCTGAAGACAAAAGTTAAATTCACTTGAAAATCTCTTGTAACAACTGCCTGGAAATTGTGATGTGCAAAAAAAAAGAAAAGCAAGTTGCAGAACTACAGAATCTTTTTCTGTAGACATTATGTTTAGTTGCCAGGATATTCTGATATATTTAGAACTGACTGAAATGGAGCTCCTTGAGAAAATACAAGTTCACTATGCATCATCTTTATCATCATTACATGTAGAGTGGGTATTAATTTTTCGTCCTAAACAGTACACATATTTCTTGGCATATTTTCATGTGGCTATGAGTTTGGATTTTTTTTTCAGTTAAGTGAAACATTGACACAAGTTTTAAATAGGAACTATGTCAGTGTATATCCTCGTTGCCTTGAAGCTGATTCATTATCCTCTTCAGTAGTTTTAACATTGGCAGCTATTATCATAACAGCAGCTGGATTTCAGATAGCCTAGTATAGCTGGCACATGTTAGGGCATATGGGGATTTATTAAATCATTCAGCTCTTGCACACAGAAAAGCATGAATTACTTAATATCCAAATTTAAAACAGCTGGTCATTTCTGTACAGTAATCTATGACATACGTCATTTTCCACAGACTTTTTAGTAGTTAAGGACGAGAAAAATGAAGGTTTAGCTCCCTTGTTTGCTTAAGTAATAATAAACATCCTATTTTATTAAGAAAAACTACCAAATTGTCTAGTAGTTCCGATTAGAAAATAATCTTCAAATGGAAAATTCTTTTTAATATGTGGCAACAAGTAAGGGAAGCTATGCAAAGAGAGGGAAAATGTTTTGAATATTTGAACATGTGCACATATGTAAAACTCTTTTTTTGTTATTTTTGCCTTTGCACTCGAGAGCCCAGTGTCTTCATTTGTAGCCTCTGCTCTTATGGCAGCAGCCAGCTATTGCATTCCCATATAGATATTCCCATAAAGATCTCTCAGCACCAAGTTTGCCAGGACTAAGCATTGCTGCAGACAGCTCCAGAGCTCAGAGCCAGAACAGCTAAAATAAGTATGTTTGAACTTCTTCAATAGCCAAAAGGGATTATTTCCATCTTCCATTTAACAAAAAGGAAAAAATAAGCAGAAGTAGCACCTCCTATATCTTCTTTCTCTATTCCTGGGTTTGTGAAGTCATGTAGAAACTTCCTATACATCACATGTAGTATCTTGTCAGTAGATTCCAAAGGGAATCCACCTTCATCTCTAAAAGGTGACCACGGCCACTTGAAACCCCACTACACCAAAAATTCTATAGGCTAATGTACTGAAGAATAAAGCCACTTATACAGGAGTTGCATGGTTATCAGCTAAATGCCAGAAACAGAAATATATCAGTCTGAAAGACTATATTAAAGGAGCTTTATTTTATAGTTTTTTTCAGAAATGTTTTCCTTGATGCTTCACACTCCTTTTTTTTACACTTAAATTTCAGCGAATTGTAATATTCAGAAAGAGGCTGTTGTGTAGTTCATATATGTCAGTGGGTGATCTACAGTGGGTGATCTTTTTCATTTCCTGAAGATTTCTCTGTAAGCTGCTCTGGAGAGCACCAGCATAAAGGAAATGAGGATGCATTGACCTAACCTAGACGGTGGCCCTGCACAGTGTAGCCCTTGATGAGGGTTTTTGCAGGAGCACCATGTATATTCTGGCTGATACCTGTGTGCCTGGTGAGAGTGTTCTCAAGAATGATCCACAGATGAGATATTAATTTCAAAGTATTTGCAAGAACATACAGGATTATTCATATTAATGAATATTGTATTAGCATTCAAACAATAATATATTGACTTTCACACTGCTGGTTCATTAATTTAATCCAGGGCCACATTTAATTTTGTATCAGAAATTCTATTAATTGGGGTTTCGTTGTATCAAAATGTGCCTTTTTTATTTTCCTTGAGTAATCTGACTTTCTAGATTCAGGATAAGCTGTGTTTCTGAAGGGTGTTGCTGGTAGTTACAAGCAAAGACTGCTTTAATTATCTCAAGTCTTGCCACTTAATCCCCTGAAATTTACTTTTGCTGCTACAAGCAAACAGTCGGGATGCGTTTTAGTTCGGGAATTCTGTGGGAGCGGGGGCCACGTCCTGTAACTCGTGAGCAGCGCGCAGCGCTGTGAAGGGGCCCGGGGGCTGCTGTGTCCTGCCTGCCGCTCTTGGCCCTGCGCTGCTCCCGGTGCCGCAGGACATGGGAGGGCTCCTCAGGGGGGAATGTTAACCTCTCCTGTTACCACCCCTTCGTAAAGGAGGAGAAGAAAGAAATAAAAGACTGAAAATAAAGTGGGTAAACGCAGAGCAAAGATGGAAGGCTCTATGCCCGCGTTTCAGGAAATAGCGAAACATGGCGGAAAATCTTCCCTCCCGGTGTGTTTGTTGTTGTGTTCTCCATGTCCTGGCGTGACAGTAACGTGTGTGGCTGCTGCCGTTCGCTCAGAACTGCCTCGTGGCTCATGGTGGATCGATCAAAGCCCTGCAGCCTCGAGTGCAAGCTGGCAAACGCGGGCCGCTGCCCAGGCCCCGTCACACACAGGCCCGGCCTCTCCTGCCCCCTTCCCGTGTCCGCCGTGGGAATCACAGAGCTGCTAGGAAGTCTGTCCTCACCTCCCTTGCTTTCTGTAGAAATCCAAATGTGGTTTTTCAGCATAGGTAGACATAGGTTTATATGCAGCTGGAAAAAAAAAAAAGGGAATGGAGGGAGGTAATGGCTTAGGAGGAGGTTAATCACTTAGGTGTAAACTGGAATCCGCCAGTCTGGTAGAGACAGTTGCTCTGGGTCTGAAGAAACTGATAATGCTGCCCACTGTTGAGATACTATATATTTTATATAATATCCCAAGATATAATATAGTTCTCTGGGATCACTGTCTTCCGGCAGGCTCCTTCTTGCCAGCAGGTCTGCCAAATAGCAGCAACTTCAGCAATTTTTTGGCCATCTCTTTCTGTTATCATTTACATTGATAGGAGTTTTTCCGGCAATATCCGTTTATCCATCTGAACATACCTTTTGGCAGCCTCCTTTCTCCATGGGCTTCCTTGCGGTGTGTTGTAGTAGGGCCGCTCTTCCCCTGCAGTTTTGCAAGCAGCAGTTTGTTGCCCAGGTTCTGGGCACGGTAACACGTGTTATAAAACCTTCCATGGGCAGTCAGCCCTTCGATCACACAGTCTCCCTCGCTGTGTTTCTGGTGCGTGCATGGATTTATTTTGTTGCTTAGAAGTCTTTTTTTTTTGGTGCTTTTTTTGTAGTTAATTTTAGACTACTGTAGCTGAAATGAGGGAGAAAATCTTCCCTGAAGCTTATTTTGAAGGACTGTCGCTAGGACTGTTGCTATTACTTGGATGATTAAGTAAATCCTGAAAACTATAAATAACTATGTGAATAGTTTTCTTCTGAAAGAAGATCACACAGTAACCTCCTACATATTGTTAAATCTTCATTGAAAAGATAGAGTGGCCAACTCAGTCCTCATCAAACTTGAAGTTGTTCCAGACACGCTGCTATTTTGAAAATATCTTAGTGCTTGTGATAGGAATAGCAGTAGTATTGATTTTATCTTCTTATCCTGCTGAAACTGAAGAAGACAAGCACTGAAGACACTTAAAGACATAAATATCCAGTTAACTTTTTTATATAAATGTTTGTGGGGTGTTCATTTACTTTCTAAATGCAGTTAATTAGACAGTGGACTGTAACAACTCCCTGACTTTTTGCAGTTTCTGTAAAGGCTTTTGATTCTCTGAGGAAGATGCTGGAGAGGTTGGCAGATTTGTGGATTGTGAAGCCAACAAACCATGACAAGGCTTTTAGTCCTGGGCTTTTTTCATGCGTTTGAGTACATCTGTCATTCTAACTGCTGCGAATGCAAGTGTACCTGTGTGAAAATCCTTATGACGTTTTCAGTTAAGAAATTGCTGAGTGCATTTGTTACTTATCCGTAATTTTATATTTCAGACTCTTCTCTTTAGTCTGCCTTTGGTGTACGGTTCTGAGTTTGAACTACTCACTTTACCAAATGTCTCTCTTTTTATTGCTTTAAATTAACTTAGTGTTTGTAAAAAGTATTGAATTAGCACTGAAAACTCTTGTTGCTGTTGGTTTTTTTTCACTGAATAGCATAGAAATATCCGTATCATATCCAGACTTGATCCTACAAGCTGCTCTTACCACAGGATTTAGATCTTTAGGTCCCTTGAGACTTAATTTTGGACTTATAAAAAGCCCAATTAAAAGCTAAATTTGTAAATCTTCCTGTCTTAAATTTTATTCATAAAGTCTTACAAAAGGTTTTAAGTAGGTAGCAATTCAAAAGTGCTGAGCGTTTGCAGATCCATGTATCTCATGAAGATATTTTAAATATGTAGTGTTCAGCAATCAGAATTTATGTTTTTCATTGGCACTAATTTGGGCTAGAGACGCATTAGGTGTTCCAGGATACATTTACAGTAATAATAGTACAGCCAGGATGAATACCATTTCGGATGGACAGGCTTTCGGTTTGACTTGTGTATTGTATTTTTTTTTCCCCATTTCTCAGCAGCCGCTGCTACTACTTAAGCTGAACATCATCCCTAAGATTGTTTGGAGAGAGAGTTTCTGCATCTAGTTACGGTTAAGCTTTCCTTTCCCTGGGCACTTTTGTCTGAACTTTTCTTCTGCAAAACCCTGATTGGATTATTGCTAGGTGATAGGATAGGAATAAGGAAAACACATCCAATTCCCAGTTCCCATAGTGTAACAAGGTTTTTCTTTTTTTCTCTTCTCTTGAGGGCATGCGAATGTGCTTTTTTGGAAGTGGTAATCAATGCAATCTGACACCTCTTAAAAGGAGGAAACTTAAAGGAGGAAAAGTAAGGGGCACAGTCTTAGAAAAACTTATGCTTAAAACGTTTCTTTAATATTTGTCTTTTTGAGGTGCCTATTTTAATTGACATATTTCTCTAATATTTTAAAACATGATCACTGAAATAACTTCATAACTTCTCTGTAAAGATATTGTCTTTCGGTTTCAATGTCATGGTAGGAATTTCAAATCCATACTAAATGAAACTAAGGGGAGAGTTTAACTTTTTCTTCAACTTTTCATGTTTCTCTCCTTGATTACAGACTAATCTGACATGTAATTTTAGTTGTAAATTTCTCTTGAGTTTAAGTGTATTCAAATATATGTTGACATACATAGGTATTTATTATGTTACCCTGTTAGAACGTATGCATCGTGTGTACACCATACAGGGTTTGGGCATGAAAATTCTGGTGTTGCTATTAATTCGTGCTTTAGACACATTAGAATTGTTACAGATTTGAGAAATTGCCAACATACAGGCACTAAGTGACACTATAACATGAAGATGTTGGAAAGGTGGTGATATGTAAAGGTGCAAGGTGAAATGTATGTTCTTGTGAATCCACTATGCAGCAACTTGTAGTTCAGATGCATTTCGGGCTGAAATATAAGTTACAGAGACTAAGCACTAGTCTATGACTAGTAGCCAAACTTTGACTGTGAAGCCAAAGTCTCTCAATTTCTTCTAAAATTTCTTCTAAAATATCTCTCAGCAAAACCCAGGGGTCGAAAATGAGAAATTAGCTGTGGGAATAAGTAGTACACATCTAGTTCCCAGTGTAAGTTTGGCATGGAGGGAATGTGCTTCCAAGGAAAATAAAAACTGGTACTTTCCTTGGTTTTGTTACTTGTAGCTTACTGGGCTTGTATGTAACTGGACCATTGCTGTGGAAGGGGGCACCTATGGGAGTTTCTTGGTTTCCTTTGTCTTTATTTCTTAGAGCTGTATCTCTAAAATCATAACACTTGTTAAAAAAGGAAACTGGAAATGGTTCTTTTTAACGGTATGATGTTTTAAAATATTTATTGTTTCAAAACCATGGCAAGCAAATACAGCTTCTCTGATGAGCCTCCTTTTGATCTCTTCTTTCCTCCCACTTCCTTACCTATCTAATATCTTTCTTCAGATATTTCTTGTAGTGCTAATTTGTAACCACCGTATAGTTTAATGTGCTTTACAGTCAGTTAAGAATCATGGCTTGGAGGTTGTATGAACCTGAGTTTGAAGCTTATTTTCACACTAGTTTCTTATGATCTTATGTGCTAATTAGAATAGGGGAGAGAGCCCAAGCAGAGGAAAATTGTGATTTAAGTACGCCAATTCAAAGTGGAAAATGCATATTGTCTATAGCTGAATTTACTATAATAGATATACCTTAATTTTCTTTTTCATGCGCTGTAGTGTATAAAATGAACATTACATTTTGGTTGAAGCAGTGAATTATAATTTAAATATTGTGAGAGAGAAATTATCTTTAACCTGTGAAAAATATGAGGAGAAGTGCGTTTCATATGATTCATAAATAAAGCACTGTAGGCTAAGAAACTAATCTAAATTATGGACATAATTTTGAGACTTCCTTTAGCCTAGACTTACGTGCATGCAATTTTATAGATTCCTCTAATGTTATTTAAACATTTGTCTGTGGCCAAAACCTATTAATTCAAGCATTGCAGTCGTATGAACTATACCCAAAGCTCTTCTAGGACTAGAAGGAGGGGAACGTGTTTTGGAAATGGGCTCTTAAATGTGCAGTTCCTAAGCTCCTGTCAGAGAAGGTGAAAAGCTAGTGGAAGTGCTCGGGTGTCATTAAATCTCTGAAACAGACCCGCAACCAGAAGTGATTTTCAGTGTCTCTCAAGCAAGAGCAGACGTGTTCTAGCCCACATTTGCATTGCCCTCTGTTGTAGAGCAGAGTGCTATTCCAGCCCCAACTACCTGGTGTAATTAATTAAAGGCAAATATCTTAATGAGTCATCCCCCGTGACTCAGAACAAAGAAATAAGACTTTAATTTTTTCCTTTCTTTTCTCTACTTTCTTAATGTGTTTTAAAGCAAACCAGTGCGTGCTGATCCCATCTGCCCTTAGCTTTTACCTCAGGGTTTTTGTAGCTGTGAGCAAGTGTAGAGTGACAAGCTGGGAGGCTCTCGTTCCTGAGCACAACTCTATCTCACAGAGCAGAAGGCAGTGTTAACCTCCTGTTCTCCCATGGGTGTATGCCCATGATCCCTGGGCGCTTTGCCTTAATTAGAAATTAGCAGGTAGCAATTGCCTCCCCTGGAGGATAATTCGCCTGGAGCAAAAATGTAAGATGAAAGAAAAACAGAAGCCCAACTGCCACTTGTTTGCATTCGTTCCTTTTGCCTCGTTATGATGGTAAATGACCATTAAGTTCTTGTTAAGCTCCTACATAAAATTAATGTGAGGTTTTATTGGTGCTTTTTGAAAATTATTGTGCTAGTTGCTTTGAAACATTGTGCTGAAATATAACTGTTCATTTATCTTTTACAGATGACTTTATAATAAGCATTCTCAGTGCATGCCACCTAAAAAGACTGTAATTAAAGCTGTACTGTTTAATTTTCCCTGCCTTTTCTCTGTTCTAAAGAGCTGGACAGACCTAAATCCGAATGCAAGCTTGTCCAGCAGCAGGACTGTGATTCCATCCAGGGCCTATCTATTCAGCCCATCTGCTCAGAGCAGGGTAACAGCATCCTACCTGCCAGCTAATTAGTGCTGGATCAGCTTGTCTGAATATTGCCTTTGGTCTGTAACTTGACTTGAGTGGGGTCACTCTACATCAATAAGAAAAAAAAAAGAGAGCTGCAAGCATTAAAATAATTCAAATTAAAGCAGTTCTCAAACTGCTTTTATTGTGTACTCATGATAAATATATGAAATATGGGTATATGGAAAGTGTTACCTGTAGTGAATAGAACATATGTGGCTTAAGTCAAAATCCAATGGGCATATTAGAAAAAAATAAAAAAGTTATAGCAGATGATATATTTTTTCCCTTATTAACTGAATTGTTTCCTTTCCTGATGACTCTGAATGGATGATGTAGCATATGTCCTTTCTGCAGCAAAAATGTCCTTGTTGCTCTTCATCCTAACTAGCTACTTTGCTCTTGCGTGAATGGTTAATGCCTTGCCGGAATATTTCGTAGTGCTGGACAAAGAGAATGTCTGAGTGCCTGTGTTTTGTGCCTTCCAAAATGCTTTAGCCAAATATAAGGCTGGGCTGATTATTATATTAAGATTTACATTCCTGATTCCTAATGTCCTGTGGAGTTGCAGATTATTAAGTCACAGAATCACAGAATGTTCAAGGTTGGAAGGGACCTCTAGGGATCATCTAGTCCAACCCCCTGCTCCAGCAGGGACATCCAGAGCACAGGGCAGCATCCAGGCGGGTTTGGAAGATCTCCAGAGAAGGAGACTCCACAGCCTCCCTGGGCAGCCTGTGCCAGGGCTCTGGCACCCTCACAGTGAAGAAGTTCCTCAGGTCACATCACAATTTTATGCTAGTGGCTTCCTGAGATTACTTAGCCATACTTCTAATAGAATGCAAAAATTATTTGAGATATGTTGGGGGCTTTCATTATTGTAGGAACAGCAGAAGCTTAAGTCTATCTTTCAACATAT
The DNA here is from genome assembly GCF_003342845.1 of Nothoprocta perdicaria. Lineage (NCBI taxonomy): Eukaryota > Metazoa > Chordata > Aves > Tinamiformes > Tinamidae > Nothoprocta > Nothoprocta perdicaria. Next base: position 3,741,399 of record NW_020455721.1, read on the forward strand.
GTTTTCACAAAATATTGCTTTTATTTGACAGAATTAATATGAAATACAGTAATTACCACATTAAGTGAGATAATCTTTTCATGTTTTCAATAATAATGCAAATAAACATTTTCCCCATAGAGAATGCTCAGCTAATACTTTAGAACACAAAACTGTTTCATTAATTAACTAAATGTGCATTTAAATTATGATTATGGATATGCAACAGTGTTAGCTGGAGAATTTCATTTTTCCTGTGGCATCTACATGGGATGTGCTGTGAGCTTCCCCTCTCTTGCATCGAATTTGCACAGGAGTTGTTTTTCCTTTCAATTTCTCTTGCCTCCTGCTTGCACTAGAGCCTCTTGTTCTCTTTTGTGTTTCTAGCGTCACAAAAAGTTGTTTCACCTTTGCTGCATTATTCTGTCAACAATATCACTCACAGAGGTCTTGAGTATTCCGCTTGCACCTGCATTAGCTCCACAGGCCTCACTGGGACTGATCCACTGGGGCTGGCTCATCTCTCTCACCCTGCTGGCAACACTCCTCCTAATGCACCTCCTGGTGCCACTGGCCTTCTTGGCCATGTTGCTGGCCCATGGTCAAGCAGTTTTCCCTCAGGATTCCCAGCTCCTCCTCCTTCTCCTACAGCTGCACTCCAGCCTATACTGGTGCCTGGGGTTATTCCTCCCTCGGTGCAGGACTTTGCTGAGCTTGCCTTTGGACAGGGACACTTGCCTTTGGACAAGGACACTTGCCTTTGCTGAACTTCATGAGATTCCTCTCCACCCAACCCCCCAGCCTATTGAGAGCCCTCTAAAGGCATCAGAGTCCTCTGGTGCGTCAGTCAGTTCTCCTCAGTTTTGTATCCTCAGCAAACTTGCTGAGGATGCGCTCTGCCGCCCTTTTTAGGTCACTTTTCCTGAAAATTCTGGTACGATTCTGTGAGTAAATAAATATTGAGAACCTCAGAAATGTCTTTTGTTGTTCATGTCTGTCAATCAAAGCAATCTCTTCCTGTTTCTACAATTGTGGTTTTGGTGATAAAGATTACCAATTTTTCATTTATCAGAACAGTTAGGTTTGGTACCCATTTGGTGTGTCTGGCTTGGTATGTGTGTACCCACTGATGTCCTTCTACTAAAATTTAAATTCTGTTCCGTCTTCTGAGTGTAGAAACTCCTAAGTATTGTTCTTCCTATCAATTTTTGGAGACTTTCCTAAATCTTATCATTTTGCTTAATGTAAGACTGATGACAGTTTTTGAGCAGTTGCCCTGCCACATGCTGATTCTCATCTCTTTTCCATTAGTAGTCGTCGTGCCTGATGTTCTAATTCTGGGAAATTCTGTTCCTGGTCTGTGACTGTGTGTGCCAGCTCTCTCTGTCTTGCCATCAATTTTTCAAGGTGCAAGAGAATCTGTTTTCCTCGATCTTCTGATATTACTCGTGTGCTTTAAATCAAGATGGTAACTCAAATGGGTAGTGATCCTATCTTACCTAGTTATATATATTCTTACGAGAAAATGTTATTCTTCTCAACTATCTCTTTAGATGTGATGAAATTAATCTCTTTCCATTGATATTAAATTTACCTTTGGAGATTTATTCCCTAAGCATAATATTCACACATCATCTATTCCAATTTTAACATTTTAGTCATGCCAGAGAGCTTTCATACTCTTACTGGAATGCTATCATATCTTTGAATTCTCCATAAAACATATTTTTAAGTCTGTCTTCCATTTTCTTCAATGATAACAGTATATTGTAAGTTTTATGCTGCCTCTTTTTTTCATCTTTGATTATAGATTTGTTCACTGATAGGTCATCAGTAATTGGAATTCATCATACCTGGAAACCTCTTCTGGTATCGTGCCTAATCATTGCTCCACAGTGCGATTTGCTAGCTTTAAAGAAGTTATTCTCCATTTATATTACTTCTGAAAAATATGGGCTACACATTGAAAATGTGGCCGTTCCACTGTCTAAAGGGTGACATCTGGTAGACATAAGCCCAGAATATGTGGCCACTTTCCAGTCTCCTGTTTGAATTGCTGAGGTGGTTTGATTTATCTTTTCCAAACATCTAAAACCTGCTTAGAGTTTATGAACAGCTTTGCTTATCATAGGAAAGCAATCGATGAGCTGTTACCTCACCTGAGATCGAGGGGCAGCGACTTCCTTAGGTTTGTCTAAAGCACTTTGGCTTGGCCTGTTTGGGAGCCCGCCTTTGGGCAGGAAAGCTCTACTGCTGGAATGGCTTTTAGAGACGTAGCTGCACACAGCCCACCACAGCCACAGAGAGACCCTTAAAGGTTGATTTTTTTTTTTAAGTCTACATTCATTTAATACCTGTAATTATTGACAAACTAACCATCTATCCTCAATATTTTAAAGTGTGTTAGATGATCAATATCCTACGTATATATTTTTGTGTGTATGTTTTTGTTTGATTACCCTTCTTCAAAATTTATCAGAGGGTTAGTGTTTTGCGTGCATTGACCTCAAGGGCATTAAAATGACTCTGCATCTGCAAACATATATTTTTAAATCACTTTAAGTGTTTTTCCAGATCTTTTCTTCGATCTAGACAGAAAAGGAGATGTGAAAAGCAAGGCCATTCTGAGATCCTTGTGCATGTCTGAAAAATGAAGATCATGGTGCTTAATGCTTATGCAGTGCTTAAAAACTGGTTTTTACTCTGGCATAAAACTGAAGAACTACACATTACTGGAACAAGCGAGAAGGGGAGCCACCTATATATATATGAAATCCAAAACATGTTGTCAGGACACTACTGTAAAGTCACGATGCGTTTTCCTCCAGATGAGGAAAGGTAAAGACAGTGCAGACACTGGGACTGTAGGTACAGCCACCCTCTTTTTTGGTTTGTTTTAATCCCAGAAAAGGCACTCAGTGGCACGTGGTGGCACGTACCTACTTGAATATTTTTCTCAGCTTGCAGTCTGCCTCACCACATCTTGCAAGAGCAAGTTACAGAAGCTACTAGTGTTGATAAGTTTACATATACAACACTTGACTTTGCTTAGACTAGTAGGAGAAAGTGAGGAAGAAAAAGGCCTGTATTCCAGTTTCTTGTGCAAATTCCAGGCGAAAGTCAGCAGAGCATTAAAAAGAAAACATGCTTGAGAGCCTTGTTAGTTGAAGCCATCTTTCTAAAGGAGAAATTAGGTGATTTTAAAGCCATTTTACTTGCAATTTTGCTTTTTCTGCCTAATGTCCTCAGCTGAATAGCAGATTAAGCCCATCCCTCCATTTGGCCAGTGATGCCAAAATAGTTTGTTCTGATTATTATTAACTAACAAATACCCTAATAAATAGTTTTCATGAACTAGTCCTGTGTTTTGAAGGAAACCTTTTATGTTCTGAATTCATCTGCAGTTTCATCTGCATACCTGACAAAGCAGGTATGTCCCCTAGTAATTCTGCTACCTTTTCCAGTCTCAGCAGACTTTGCTTTCTAGATCCCAAGGGCTTATTTTTCAGTTTCTCTCTGGTCTGTTTGCCATGTTCTGTAAAACAACAACAGAAACAACAACAAAACCCACAACAAAAACCACCAACAACAAGAAAGAAGCAGCAACCTCACCACCACCCAAAGCCCTTTCAGATGAGGGCTGTCTGGCGTTGGTTGGCACACATTCAGTTGACCCCTGTGACTGCAAACGGATTGAAAGCCATCAGCTGTAAGAGCTTCCTCCTCTCTTTGGTTAGAGAGGTAGGTTATAGTTTCAGCAGGAAACACTGGATGATATCTGTGCTGTAGCAACAATAAAGAAAAAGCACTCAGCTCTCAGCAAGATGATTCAGATTGAAAAACTGTAGGTGAAGCCTTCAATGCCTTGTACGGGGTTCATTTTTTATATATTTTTTAAAATTTACTGTTTTCCAAAATCTGTCAGTTTGCAAGATCTGTTCCTGTGGTGTCACAGTATTTTGTTGTGAATAGATATGTAAAGCAATACCAAAACGTGCAACTGGCTGGGGAATGGACTTCTAATTCTAGCCATCAATGTCCTAGTCTTTTTTTCCTTTGCATCCTTTCCCATTCATTTTCACTCAAGTTGACAGCAAAGAGACTACATCAATTTCTCTTAAATTTTGTAAGTGAGGAACAAACTTCAGAGACATTTTTACAAATTGTAATCTGTAGTAGTTTTGCACTTCTGATTTGGGGAATGGGGACGATGTGGTGTGGTGACAGATCAAATGTCTTCAGCTTATTTGTGCAAGCGGACAACCGCCCTGAACACACGTTGTATCCCGCCGATTGATATTTTGCACCTGCAGCAAAAGCAGAATTCAGAAGGAACGGGAGACTTGCAAGGTGAAAGCACTGGTAACAAAATGTTTTGTTTTGCTTCTGTGTAAAGAATGAAATGAAACACTGGTTTCCTAGCTTGAGGACATATTGACCATGCTGTGTGTTTGGACGTGAATTTGGCAAGCTTGGGTTAGGCAACAGCTTTGAAGTATTGTGACGACGAGATAATTCGGTTTTCTTCTTCGTTTGGCAGCTACAGTCTAAGCTCTTGAGGCTTCTCTAGAAGCTTCAAACTCCAGGTTATGACTTGAGATAAAATCGAAGTCAATTCACATTAGCCAGTCCTGATTCACCCTTTCTTCGATGTGCATGTGATACATGTAGGGCTACCAAAGCCTCACATTAGCCAAATGATTCTTTCCACTTTTCTGCTCTCTTTCTTTTCTGTCTTTCTCCTTCTTTCCCCCAGGCCTCATTTGTCCCCCTTGGAGAAGTGTTTTAGCCCTTCTTGCATAAACTAGTCAATTACTTCTCAACTGCTCAGCTGTCATTTGTTTCAAGGGATGCTCTAAAGGCAAAGTTCATCAAAAAAACTGTAATATTAACAGCTGCAGGATCCATATTGACCTTTTACGGCTAGTTTACAACAACCGTTTTCAGAAAAAGAAGTATTACTTCTTATGTAGGTATCAGTGTCTTAGATGTCTTAGATCGGCTCTAACAGAAGAAAATATTTGTGCCTAGGAGTTTATTCATCTTAAGCACTCTCCGGCGCAACTCCTCCTCATCTAAATGGTCATCACTGAAAATTCCTAAAAATTTTTTAGATTTAATGGAAATTCTTTTTATTAGACATATGTTGTTTTCTCAGTTTTCCAATTAGCTAAGTCCACTGTAGTTGGTAGTAAAGTTTGATCTTGTCCCTATTGTGATTTTTGTTAAATTTAGGGTCTTATCAAAACATATTCTTGAACGAGATGAGGCTGAGTGGTCTAGGGACAGTGTCTGTTGTTGGGCTACACCAGCTCAATGGTCCCGCAGCGCTCCAGGGATGCCCGTTCCCTTAACTCTCATGCCAAACTTTTTCAGTATATCATTCTATTTAACATGTATGCAAATTAATAATTTTTTATATGCACTTACTTTGCAAAATTTGCCTCGTAATTTCTTTAAATTATTTCAAGGTAAATTCTCTGTTTCCTAGTGATCCGTGTTTTATTGCATTGTGTTAATTGGGGACATAATTTACATTATCTTACCACACTTTCATTAGTAAAGCACATCAGATTTCTTTCAAGTTAAGCTCCTGGGTTTTCACTTAATGAGGAAACAGTGTTGTTTCTGAGTCTGCAATATTATCTCTGAAAATTTAATTCCAAGCTTAAATGCAGCTTTGAACACATCATGATGTTCTTGCCCTGCACTTTGCTCTAAAGGTTAAAGGCTGCATTGCCACCTTGGCTGTGTAGCATGGAATAAAACTTGCAAGCTTTATGCTATTAAAATAAAATATGTATATTTATAATATATATGTATATGAGAGAGAGCAAAAGCTCTGTATAATCAGAGCTTGGAGTCTTTATGGGAGAGGGATGGATTCATGTGTGTGGTTTTAGTCCAAGTATTTCACTTACTCTTAAAACTGGCAAGTTTATTATTCACATCTACTCTTACTGCTGCTCAGAGAGGTGATAATTCCCTATATAATCTTTTCCCCTAAGTTTTTTGAAGACTGTTGCTTGTTAACAAAGAAAAACCGTTAGAGCAATAATAGTAAAAGGTTTTTGATCTGTCACACCTTCCTTGTATAAGGCCATAAATGGCAAGTCTGCGCAGAAACGTTGCCCAGTCTCCTGGCTGCTGCTTGCAGCTGGTAGCCCTGAAAGTTACCCAGGGCACGGGCGTTAAGGGCATCCAGCTACATCTCTCTACAGAAATGCAGAATTGTAGCATCAGTGTTCCAAGTGATGTTCTGTTTTGAAATGTTTCTATTCTATTATTAATTGCAAAGGCCGTACACTCAACTTTGAAATTACCTTGCTGCTGCACGAGGCTTTGTGTACTCAGACATTCGAGTCCGGTTGTTTGGAAAGGTAGCAGTATCCAATGCTTAGAAAAGGAAACATGTCTGCAAATTAGACTGTTAGCACTTCATGTGGACCACTCTATGTGCACGTTTACAGTTATGAATGTAGAGCAGTGTACAACAGCAACTGGATGGTATAAAACGGAAGTGTTTTTTAGTTACCATACTTGTACATGAATTGTCTTTGAAGTTCCTCAGGCTAACTAGTTGCTATTAAAAATCTTATCCAGGCATTGTATTTTTATCTATCTGTCTCAAAGCTAGGATTTTTTTTTTTATTCTGGTATTTAATTTTAGCAATTTATTTTGTAATGTATGCAAATATGCATATATGCAGTATGTAAGCTGATGTGTTTTGCATAATTGACTGTTGATTTCATTGTGTGCTTTGAGAACAGAGTGAAGATTATGTTAAATTTAGTGTGTATCTTGTATGTGTTGTGAAGTACTGTTCCCTATACAAGCTTCATCTTTCCCATGGAGCTGTTTTCAAATGGCAAACATTTTGTGTTATGATTTCACACAAAGCAAAAGGGATGAAAATCCAGCCAAATTGTTTGCGTAGCTTCTGAAATGAAAGAACTATGTCCTTTAAATCTGCCAGCTATTTTGGGTAACTCTTTTGAGCTGAGTGTATTTCCTTTAAAATTAGCTTTACTTTAGTGTCTGCTTTGCCAGGAGTTGTTATTCTGTCTTTCTCTGTGCTGCAGAAGTTCTTAATATAAATGAGCTTGAACCTCAGTCTTGGAATAAAATGTTTGGCCCAGTGACAGCTCTGGTTCTTAACATTCTACCTTTATCCATTCTCTGTTCTGCTTCAGATGAAGATCTTAAATTCTGTGTAAAACTCCTCTCCCTACACTGCTTCTGCTTTGGATTCTTTATCTGTTCCTTACCTTTAGTCTCTATTTTTGTCTTTGGCCACTCTTTGAAAACCTGCTTAACCTTCTTTTTGTTGTGTCTTTTTGTCCTCTTCTAGCTTATTTATAGCGTAAACCTTTACAGCCAATGCCTTTCTGCTGAAAGCTATTCATTGATATCAGCTACTTAGTTTAAGGGGAGACATTAATGAGGAGAGCGCTATTCCCATCTTTTGATACTTGGCTGAAGTCAGCTGCATAGGGTGGTTTTCACAGAGTCTCTGCTCAGCATTGCATTTCTGATGGTCACATATTTGTGTTGATGGATTATTCTTTCTTAATCTAATCTACCTTTCTTAAAGGTAGCTGTGTTTTCTTGGATTCAGAATACTGCAGAAAGAGTTTCTTTATTTTGAAGAAGATGCAGATATAGTGATAACCTCACATATGAAACAGGTAGAGCAAACCTCGCTGTGTCATTTGTTTCTCAGTAGAGCAGAAAATGTTATAATCTTTTCTATTTAGCAATTTCTGGCTTGTTTTTCTGTTATATCTAACAGCAGAATGAGTTCTCTTCTGAATGCTAATGCCAATCACACTGGTAAGCAATGTTTGCCCGTCTGTTGTCTCTCAAAGTAAACTTCAGAACATGGCTATCTTCAAAAGTAGCGTGTTGTAATGACATGTGGGGTGTAACATTTCTGTAGTTATGGAATATTAATCAGTTATGTCTTTTCATAAAAAGAAAAAGCAGAGCATTAACCTGAATTCTGGAAATAGTTTCAAAGATTGTGATCCTGTTCTGTCAGTGTTTTGAATGTTGTCAACACCCTCATCAAAAAGGAGATGCTGCAATTGGAAATGTTACAGGGAGGACTAATAGACATTATTGGAGGTAGAAGGGCTCCAGCACACAAAGGAAATTAAGGGCTCTGTGGTCTCAAAAAGCAATAACTGAAGGACTAGAATAGAGGTCTACAAAATCCTGGGTAGCACTGAGAAGGTGAGTAGAGTTATTTGGTACCTGTCTGCCCCGGAGTAAGAATTAAGGGCATCAACTGAGACTGGCAGGTGGTGGGCCCAGGTCAGACAGAGATGTTTGTCTTATAAGTAATTAAGATATGGAAGAGTTTGGCTTCAAGGGGAGATTGAACAAGTTTGTAGAAGAGAAATCCATCACAGGCTGCCTCTCTGACAAAAGCCCAGATCGTTGGACCTGGTTGGACCTTTGGTCTCATTTGGTTTGTCTTCAAAGTCCTTGAAACATTATAGCATTATAGATTAGGGCAAAGCAAATCAACAACAACAACAACAACAAACCCTTCAAAGTGAGGAAGGTTGAGGTTTTCCTACAGATATTTGCTAATGGAGAACTGCTTGCATTTTTTCAGCTGATTTCATCATGCCAAAAAGACATAATAATCGTTCTCTCTCATGTGCCAGATTTCCATGTCAGAGTGAAGAGCTGAATGACTGTCACTGAAGCAGACGTGCACAGGTCCTTAGAGCCCAAGACAGCGCTGCTGATGCACGCTGTGTCAGCCGAGGAGAAAGTATATAATGTTCTCAGCTACTCATGCCTGGGATGCAATTATTTCTGACCATGCCTGACAGCTCTAATGTTAAACAGCAAAGGGTCATAGAAAATTAGTGTAATTTCAAAGGCTGCTTTAGTGCAGCAGTCATTAAGTCGGTTCCCATGAACGGTTCCCTCGTGCAACTCTTAATAAATTCAAACTTTATTTTTAGTAATGACCTTTAGTAATGTGAGCCTTGATCCATTGAGATGCTGTTCACTTTTGATGCATCTCCAAATCCCTTTTTTATGCATTTTAAATCAACACACGCTTATTCTGAATTTATGCGTGTGGATAGACGGAGATGTAATTTAAACACATCTGTTCAAATATGCATTTCAGATCAACTTGGTGCCGGTTCTCATAATACGGCTGAGTTTTTGACGGGTATTATATCCCTAAAGTACACAGCAGATGGTATTTATTAGAGAGTGAATGAAAATGAAGTTTAAGGATGTTGAGCTTTTTGTCTTAAGTTGCTCATTTTTAAATCATAAAACGATAATGATCTGAAGTTATAAATCTGTAATGAAGTTCTGTAAAATGTTTCATTTGTATGGGAAGAGTAGACCAGCTTACTGATGAATAAAATTAGTCCAAACCTTAGTTGTTCCTTTAAGAAAGTAAGTATTATAGTGCTTCTTTGGAATACATTTGAATTGTATCTAATAAGAACTCTGGCAACTCTCTGTGTGGTTGTGAGAGCAAATGGGAGTAATGAGAGTAAAGTTGTGCGTGCGCTTTGTCCTCAGGCAGCAGCTGTGTTAATTAGGAAATACACATTTTTTCCAGGTCACTATTGCCCAGCAACATGGACAGTGTCAGGCCCTACACATGTAGACTCCTCCTTACCTCTTCCCTCATCAGCTTTTGCCCCGGAAATCCGACTTTCTGATTGCTTCCAAAGTGTTAGCCACGTTTTGGAAAGAGCTTTTGCAGGGGGTAGCATAGAAGATTTGGAAAAGAACAGGCACAGAAAATATCCCTTCTCCTTCTCAATGAAGCCCTGAAAGAAGCTAGACCCTCCAGTTGTGTAGGCTGGCCAAGCTCCTATTTTGAGGTGACTATTGCAACTCTTCTAGGGCGATTGCGATCTGAAGGGCTTGGCTCGGAATCACTTCCAAAATAGTAGCAGGATTTAAGGTCTTGCTGGTAATTCCCCCATCTCTGTATGTGGATCTACCTTGCTCCAGGGAAAACTGCAAGGCTCTTTGAAAGATCTGCATTGGGGATTGTTCTGTGGTCATGCCTGAGTTTAGTTTTTTGCTTGTTTTAATATATACATGCAGAAGGGGTTTGGCACTCCTGTTTCCTTGTCTGGTTTGTCCTGTCTTAGGAAAAAGTTTGGAGAGGGAGAGAGAGAATTGACAACAACAATAATAAAAATAAATCCATGTCTTACAAGTACAAGCGTTTTCTTTACACATCAAAACATAGAAAATGATGATTTACTTAAAAGTCTGGGAATCTTCAATATTTCAGTAGTTAGGGGAAGCTAAGCAAGCGAGTCTGCTTGGAAATTAGATCATTATAGACCTCTATAAAAAAAAAAGATAACATATAGTTATTTTCATTTTAATGCAGGCAGACTGTGAGGTGGAGGAAAACTGATTTGTGAGGCAGCCTGGAGTTGTGTTAGGCAGTAATAGAAAATATTTTAAAATATTTGAAATAATATAATTGCCTTGCAGTAGGAACACATACATGAATAAAAGATGTTATCAGGTGTCCTACCAGGGTAGAACCTCATGCTAATAAATTTAATAGAAATATGATTATTATATACAAAGTTAAATTTGCTAAAAGTAATCAAAAGTGTCTGAATAATTAATATTTAACAACTTTTAAAACAGTAGTGCTTAAGTGCCATAGTTTGTTCTAATCTTCTTCTTCCTACTGAATATCAACAGCTTTCCTACATAAAGTAGAGCACAAATTTCGCCTTTCTCCTTGTAAGTCATTGTATCTGAAGCTGTTAGATGCCATCTATGTTTTATTTTTTCTTCCAGTACACCTTGTTACAGACTTAATAGAAATTCAGTCCAAATGTAGTGAATTTATATCTTCAACTGGCGCGATCACAGGGAGACAGTTGGATAGAAGCAAAATATAGAGCCCCTCAAACTTGTGCGATGCTTGAAGTTGAAGATATTAGTACTAAATATGAGAGACCTTATACAAGAAACTCCCAAATCCTCCTCAAAAACAGAAATACAAAAGAAAAAGCCAACCTTCTGCAGGGCAGTGGTTGTAGGAGACGGGCAACCATCGCTTTTGGTTGGGGCGCAGAGCGGACGTTCCTGCGAGGGTCTCTACCTGCACCCCAGGGAGCAGCTCGCAGATACCTTCAGATTATTTCATCTGCTGTCTCATTTTCATTTGCATGTCCCTGCATGCACGTAAGAAATATAAGTAACGTAAAAAATATAAGTAAAAATCCTAAAGGGACCCACCCTGTGTAAGGCTCCAAAATATAAAGTCAGGTCTGAAATGGTGACCTTTCAGAGAGAACAGTGTTTATTTTCATAACGATTTATCACTTTCTAATATTTTTCAGTGTGAATTCTTCATTTGGGAACCAAGAAGTTGCTAGCTCATTACCTTTTTAGTTTTGACCTCTGTTGCTTTGTTTTGCCCATGCCGTTCTTGTACCCATCCTTGCATCCTCTAAGAATGTGCAATGCTTTGAATTTGTTCATACAGCTGTTGATTCTGATCCAATGTTTCTGTTAGACCGGGGTAGGGTGGGGAGAAGGAGGGGTCTTGTTTAAGAACCAGTTGGTAGCTTTAAGTCAATGATAAATTTAAGTACAAACAGTTGAAAAGCAAATGAGAAGAATATATGGTCCTGCAAAGGAATTTTGGGGAATCACCAGAGAAGATGAAGGTGCTAATGATGGGCATTTTACCTCCTTTCTCTTTACTTAGGTTCTTGCCTGAACATAAATTTGATTTTTAATGGCTATTATTAAAGGAGTTTTTTTTTGTGTGTGTGTGTGTGTGACTAAAGCTACATGAAAAACTGGAGAAGATCTGTTAAGGAACCCTAACTGTTACACTGTGTTATTTTATAGATAGTATTGATTATTCCTCAAGTTCATGTTTTTCTGAAATTTCACATTTTTATTTTAAAGTATTCCAATGGAAAGCCTTTGCAGACCATTTTTTTCCCCTCATTTCTAAAGCAGAGTGAATAGAGGTAACAGTACAGATTCTCGGGCAAAATCTGGCAAGGTTTATGATTGCCAGATAAAATGATAGGTGCTTGTCAGGATGAAGAGGGCTTAAAACGCCTGCCAAAGTTCAGCTCATTTTGTGCTTGGCAGCACTGAAACGCACCTAGCCCTCCAGCAGGGCATCGGAGGCATCCAGGCTTCTGAGCGTCTGAGGGGACTTTTGGCTTTTTTAAAATCATTTTATCTTTCATAAGGGCCACTGGGTCCTCTGGGCCCACAGAACGGTGGGTTCTGGAGCTTCTCAACTGACCCTGGGACACATCCCCTGCTCGTGGGTTTGGGAAGCTTCCTGGAAGCCCGTTTCTGTGCTGAATGATCCCAAATGCCTACCGGGGTTGTTCCTCACTTTTATTCTTAGTTTACTGCAGAATTGTGCACTTCATTTTTCAACTGTGCACTTCATTTTTCAAAGCAATTCAGTATTGATTGATGCACCAGTAATCAGTTCTTCTCTAATTCTGCAGCATATTTTTGTAGTTGGGACCGTTTCTTAAGCGTTAAATCAACACTGTAGAGAACTTAGTTCTGGTTAGTTTTAGAGTGTCAGGGCCAAGGCTACCTTGATTTTCAATTTCATTTTAATTTATTTTATTTTTTTAAGAAATGACTGTGTGTGTGTGGAACTAATTCTACCCATTTTTGCTTGTGCATGTTTTGAGGAAAACGGAGAGCTTGTTTTCTTTCAGTAACTGAATTTTATCCTGAGTTAAATCTCTCATACTTTTCTCCCCTTTAAAACTACTCTTTTTTAATGACATAATCCACAGTGATAGAAAAATTCACAATGCAATGTCATATCTGAGGCAGGCTGGATCAAACTTGTAATTAATTGCTGTTTCTGAATAGACTGGTGTCCTTATTCTCATTCCATAGCTTGGTTCTTCTTTGTGTCTAATAATCCCATCTAGAAAGAAATCTAATTACTAAGATAATTAACACCTTATCACCAAGTGGAGTTCAGACATTCGTACAGTTTATGATTTTTAAAAATATGTAATTTCCCTGTAACTGAATGACAACTGGTGTGATGGAGAAAAAGGGCATATTTGAGCATATCTAGCTTGATGGGACCTTATAATTCATGTCGCTATAGAAACAGGCAAACCTTTATAAAGGATGGTATCACTACTACAGTTGGTAATAAATGCCTTGACTGTTGCCAATAGCGTCATTAAAATGGCTAAAATAACTTCATTATAGCAGTTTTGTCAGGCTTAATTAATGTTCTGTTAATGCTCTGAGAAATGGCAGTCCATGTTATGTGATACTGATTTATAAGGTAATATATTTTGTCCCTTGTAAGCTTACTGTTACTGCACGAAAATATGGGCAATGTGAACAAAGTCATGTTGCAGGAGGCAGCGTTCTTCTCAGTCATTACATTCAAGCTATTTTATTGTTACCTGATCTCAAGTCAAACTTTGTATCTTAATGCTTTTGGGACTTAAAAGATGGAAATTAAGAATTTTTAGCCAATTGTATTTGAGACTTTGGTGTTCTGTGCAATGCAAAGCTCGTTTTTTTCCTCACTTGTACTTATTGAATCAACTCCTTCTTGAAAATGTCTGGTTTTATGCCACTTTCAGTTTGGCATTCAAATTACATGTTTTAACTTCAGTCTAAAACATTGGAGTCTGAATTCATGGAGTCAAAAAAAAAAAAAAAAAAAAAGAATTGAGAGAATTTAGTTGGTTCTTTTGTAATTTTTTCTTAAGGAAGAGGAGAGAGAAGATTCTAATCCCCTAGAAGAGACTATAAATTCCTGTACAGCCAGCTCTATATGTGAAAAGCAGGCCAAGGAATTTGGTTTAATATCTCATTGCTGGTATTTAAATAAAAAATAGGGTTTTTTAAGTGAAAAAAGAAATAATCTCAAAATATATGTATAGCCATGTAGTCTTTGTATCAAGGCCACTGTCTTGGGAGTAATTTTTTTTTTTTGGATGAGGGGATGAGCTCTGCTATCTCACCTAATGCCAACCTTGCTAAATAAAGAGGTGCCTATGCATTTCTAAACCTAAGGTTTAAGGATTTTTTCAATTATGATCTTAAAGCAAGGAATAATCCAATTTTATGGATTGTTGAGTTAGAAATTAAACTGTGAATAAAATTTGCCTTCTTGGCAACTGGCAAAACCAATTTTTTGTCTGAGATTGCTGGGTTCCATGGGACATGAGTCTCCTGGTTTGGATATCCCCTTCTACTTCGATAACAGTGATATAATACGTCAAATATTTTGCAAACTCCAGTGTTTAAGCATCCGAATTTATAAACGGTGTAGATTAGGTAATCAGAATTCAAGAAATTTACAGGTTCTGCTGATAACCTTCAAGTGAATGAAGAGTTGGTTCGGGACATTTTCCTCCTCCTGTTACAATCCCAAATCACTATTTGGCGCACTGTCTCTTCTATTCCTTGTGCTCTCAGCTGAATACCAAAAACATTTTTAATTACCAAACGACAGTGTTAAAATCTCTTACTTATTTTTCCCCAGATTACTGTAGGTCTCAACTTCTGTAGATAAAGTTGAAGGATTATGTGTGCCCTAACTTTTAAAGGAGCAAGACCTTTATCCGTACTAAGTTCAGGATTCCCTTCTGCTTGCCTTACAGAGTGCCAGGAATAACCATTGCTACAGACATCATCTGTGGTTTTCCAGGGGAGACGGATGAAGATTTTCAAGAAACCATGAAACTCGTAGAGCAGTACAGGTTTCCCAGCTTATTCATTAATCAATTTTACCCACGCCCAGGAACCCCTGCTGCAAAAATGCATCAAGTTCCAGCTGCAGTGGTAAGATATGTTTCCTTACAGTGCTCTACAGTGTATTCTGCCAGTGTATTCTGGCAATTTGAAATACAAAAAGCATGTACGTGGAAATGCAGCTCTTCCTGCAGATTTCTGCTACAACTCAGGTAGAGTTTTATAGAAATCCAGTAAGTGCAATCACTGTTGAATTGCCTTTGGAGATTTGTTAGGTCACTGGGTGCTTTTCCATGTGTAAATTACTGCTCAGACTGTTAGGAAAGGCAGAACTGCAGTTTGACTGAGGTCCTGTGTTCTTCCTATCAAGTTTTGCCATTTGAAGTCGTAGGTGACTGCCATCATCTCCACAAATTGTGAATAATTATGCAAGTATTAATAAGAGGGTGGTAGTAATCTTCAATTTAATCATTAAACATCAAATGTCAATGTAACTACTTCCATGAGAACTCCCTGTACCCAGCTTATAAGCACCTTCAACCTGCATGTTTAAGGTTAGTGCTGAATTTGCATTTAATCTTTCAGATACTCTCTTACTGTCTCTCTTTGTATCTTTTAGTGTACGTCTTTTATGGTTATTGACTAACTATTGACTGTATTGCTTGGTATAAATAGTAAGCCAATAATATAAATCACTTTAAATAAATAAATAAATAAAATCCTGTGATCCATGTATCCTGATACACTAACACGAAGCCAAATCAGTACTTGTATCTCTCCACTTGCACATCCAAAAGCTGGAGTCCCTGTTTACTGTCAGTGTATACCATGAATTCTCCGAGGTGTCAGCTGCTGAAAGCATAAAATGCGATTATATTTGGCATCTACAGTTTCTTGTTTAGAGAAGTACAGCTTGAGCAGTGATTGCTCACTTATTGTAGGCCATTTCTTAGCAGAAGATTCTGAATTTTCCGATATAAATAACTGCTGTTAAAATAGCGTATGTAGTGTAACCAAGTCGTTCTGATAGTTTGGTTAGAATGCTTTTTACAAAGTCATGAATGAAAAAAATGTAGAAACTTGTTTTTTATCAGAAGAGTTAAAAATGGGTTTTGTTTCTGTTCTTGCAGTTATCCATTCACAAATTTGTAAGCCCATTATTTCTGTGGGAGGTACAAAGAACTAGGTTAATTGGCTGTCTTTTATATAACTATGTACCATAGGGAAGAGAGTGTATGAAGAGCTAAATTATTAAAAGAACAACACTAGCTGTTTTGTGGTTGGGGAGAAAGGCGATCTGGGAAAATAGGAATGTCGTTTTAGCAAGTTTTACATTCCTTCTTTGTTCTTATTTCTAGTACATATTGCTTTCCATCAATAAGGAGCTTCAAAGGAAATCAGGCCTTTAAGCCAGGGCTGATGAAAATCTGTAATTAATAGAATTTTGTTTCTCACTTTTTTCCCCTTTTTCTCTCTAGTCCTTGGCGAGGGGGAAAGAAAAAGTAAGTTATAAAATCCTTTATTCTTTCATTTATTTCTAGAAACACAAAGTAGCCAATCAATGGAACAGGAAGAGCTTGTGCTGATCTCTTGCATTTTATATTCCTGTTTCCTCTAGATAGAAGCTAAGGGTCTTCCCTGCATTGCCAAGGAAGTATAGGCACTTCCATATGCATTTCTTATCTGGAGTTACTTATAGTTGTGCAAGTTTCTCAGCTTGGAGAAGAAAGCAACTATCTACATCATGCACTCTTACTCCTTCATCTTTAAAAAAATTATTCATGTCCTCTTACTGCTAATGAACTGACATTATTGCTTTTGCATAGGGAAAACCAGCACATGAAATTATATGAGAATGTGCCCGTCTGGTACCTTGTACTGCCAGCCGAAGCTCAGGAGCTGGTTCTTTCCTCTTAACGTACTCCCTGTGGTGGGTGCATGTTTCTATGGATAGAATCTCTCTATAGGAAAAGAATCTTGGCTCTGTTATTTGCACACAGCTACTGAACCAGTGATTAAGCTTTTTCAGCAACTATAGGTCTTGCCTTTTTCCTCTGGACTCATTTGCTCTGTTATTTCAACGTGGCAGAACTTCTGCCATGGAGAGGTACTGTGGTTTGCACAGTTTGCTCCCCTTCATTGGAGACCCAGTTCTCCAAGTCTCGCTCAAGAGAGCCCAAGCAGCACAGCTGGAATAACGTATTTGCCATGTCAAGGTAGCTTTTTTCACCATGACCTTGTATCTTGTAGGGACAGTCTAGAAAGTACCAAGTATTTAGCGCTTTCTTATTCTTAGAGGATAGTTTTGTTGGAAGTGGTAAATGTAAGTGTTGTGTTGTGGGGATTTTTTTGAGGAAATTTTCATTTGGCTTTGTCTTAACAGAGAATATTCAGTAGGTCAACATCATATCTTCCTTGCACATAGATAATTTATCCTTGAAAGCCTTTGAGGCGCTGATCTTTTTCCAAAAGGGCAGATGACACTAACGCAGAAGGACAGATCTGCCACCATAAATTCAGGAAAGGCTGTTAAGGCTGCAGGCCTTTCTTGTTTCTCCTGAAGAAAAAAACACATCTGTGGAGGTTCAGACATTTGTCTGAATGGTCATGCTTATGGGTCATGCTTACCCTAAATACTGTTTTTTGGTTTAGAGAAAATCTACAACAGAGTTAGGCAAAACTAGGCATGACCATGTTTTAATGCTTTCTGTAAGTAATTGCTGTGATTTCCAGAGTCATATACATGGAAAATGAATCACAATTTTTACTACTCCTCCAAAATTCGGGCGGAGTGTCCATCCCTCCTCGCCACACACTTTATCCACCCACCTCTGAATACAGTGTTTCAGACCCGAGTTTGGATGCTCTCTCTCTCCAGCGAGCTGTTGAAAACTCTCCCCATGAGGTGTGTTAAATAGGAAATGCCTGTTTGCAGGTAGTTATTAAAACTGTGGATCTGCCTTTCTCCCTTTCCTTATTGCATTCAACAGTAAAAGTGATACTGATACTGATGATAATGTTATAACTCAAGGGACTGAGTTAAAATGGTAGCATTTTGCATGCAAGCTGTACCATACTCAAAGGTTGTGTCTGGACAAAACTCCTCCTTAATCTAATTCTTCATCTGTTTGGATACTGGACACATTCTCTGTGGAATATTCCCATCATTGCTATAAAGAATGCCGTGCTCAGAAATTGCTTCTTTCTGTTCTAGTTGGGTATATATGTTAGTAAGCAAAGTAAGAAATCAGGATTTAGACATTCTAGTGGGGGTTTCATATTTAGCTGCGTAGCAAAGCCTCAGAATGCTTTAAGTGTAAATGCACAATTTCCTATTTTTCTCCAAAATCGAGGAATCTGCATCATTTTGTATATGTGATCATTTCAGTTTCTCTGTGCTTTGCCCTTCTGAGTGCAGCAGCTGCTTGTCTGGGAGCTTGGGGAGGAGTGGGCAGAGGTTCCCTCACTGTGCTTGAGATTTGGCCGCGGCCCAACCTGAAAGCGTTAGGCGACACGGTCACCTTACAGAACGAGGTGGGCTTCTCTCATGTGGAACCAGAGCGAGGATGTTGTGAAGACAGGCACCGTGCTAAGGCACGGTCTGTGTCCTCTCGCGGGTGAATACAGAGGGCAGCTGTTCTGGGAGAGGTGACGTGGCGGCAGCTTCGCGATTGCGCGGCCCGCGTCTGCAGCGTGCCTGCGATCCGGCCTTGCTACCTGCAACGCTTTCAGTAGACGAAGCTGTTTGTTTGTGTAGCAAAGCAGTTTGCAGGATTATGAGATTTTTCAAGAAGCGTTGTGATCTGTCTAGGTGAAAGGCTCCTTGTTCACTTTGTCTCTCTGTCTCTTTGTCTCTCACTTTATGTACCTGTTCCTCAAATAATTATCTCGCTCCCAGCTAGAAACTTTAATGCCAAGCTGAGCCTTTCCTTTAATTTCACTGGGGTGTCTCCTTGATTTTTTCTCTGCATCTTGTATCAAACACTGTGCTTACTGTGCTGAGCAACTAAACTACGTATCTCATACCTGAGCTGGTATCTAATCTCAAAAATCATTTGTCTCAGAAAGGGAGGTAGAAGTCGGGCGTTTTCTTGTTCAGTACATAGCAGGCAGGAGCCCAAAACTTCCCAAAGCTCGGTCCCCACCAAGCAGTGGAGACTCCTCTCAAGTAGTACCTGCTCTGGGGAAGCCCTGACTGGCAGTGTGAGCTGTATTTTTACTCTGTGGGAGCTTGGCCCTGTCCATCTGGTCGTGGTGGCGATGCTTGGCATGCAAGCTGTCCATCTAGTCTGGGCAAAACTCCTCCTGAATCTACTTCTTCATCTGTTTGGATACTGGACACTCACAAATTGCACCTCCCTGTATTATCACAGCATCATTTAAAGCTGTGGCTGTTTTTATCACTTCTAGGAGCAGTACTTTATGTGCTGAGAGATTATCATGTATCTAGCTGGCATAGTGCCACATGCACCTTCTCAACGTTACCTGCCAGACAGATTGTTCAGAGAGCTATAAATGATCTGGCCACGGAGCTGCTGTGAATTCAGCTCGCAGTGGAGTTTGAAGAATGAGTTAAATTCCACAGTCTGGACTGTGCGGAGTCAGACTAACGGGAAGGCACAGGAATGTTTTGACTATAGTGCCAGGAGCTTTGGCTCTTAAACCCTGCCCTGGTGTAGTTTAGGCTCCCTGGAGAATGGGAGTCGCAGACTTTTGAGGAGTGTGACTGTCCTGCTTGGAAAGGCAAGTCAAAATTTGAAGCTAGACTGGAAAAAAATACCTGGGAAACCACGTTGGTTTTCTACTTCTCTGCTCTGTTCTTACTGCAGAAACTGATTAGAATGAAAATTGCCAATAACGTCCTCATAACCTTCATACAAATTCAGCTTGAAAAAGGGAGTATTTCAAAGTAAACGTGCAGTTATAGATTCAAACCAGGCCATTTTCTTAAGAAAAAGAAGTAAGAGGATCCTGAAAAATAAAGCAGAGAATATATACATACAGGAAGAGACAGAGACAATGTTCTTTCTAAAAAAACCCAAAAATGCTAAAAAATTCTGCAAGAATTATGAAACACCATGAATGTGGTATGGTTGTGCAGGTTGCTACTTGCAGGCAAGTGCAGTACACACACTGCCTGTCCAATATAAAAAAATTGCTTTTATGAAAGTGTAATCCTGTGAGATCTGTCATTCCCCTCCATGAGCACTCATTTCCCATGCTCATGAACATTCATTTTCCATCTTCCTTTCACCTTTTTACTCGATCCTGAAATGTTGCTGGGTTATGAGATTTCAGCAAGGAAGCTTAAATTATATCAACCTCTCAGGTACATTTCTCCTTTCAGTATAATTCTTTTTCTCACAAGAATTAAGAAGTCAAAAATAGAAACATGTTTATTTGATACCAGACTTCAGTGTTTTCTAGATGTGTTCTTTTTTGTATGCTTTTTATATCACTCATTCTCCACCATTTTGCTTATTAAAGAAGGCAGAAAATTGTCTTTTTTCCACATTTCCCAATATAATTTATTATAGCTTTGTTCTTCAAAAGATGATTGTGTTTATACTGCAAGCTGCATGACTGCACACAAGCATAGGGTGTGTATAAGAGCCTCTGCTGTTAATTACACAGGCTGAAGCTGTAAAACAGATGTCAAGAGGCCAGTAAAAGCTGGAAGTCTTCCCGAGCATCTTCCTCCTTTGCCAGTGATTATGATCATGTGTGCTGAGCTGGGTCTGCAGGTCAGAGTATTACAGCAAGTACAAGGAATGTCTTTTGGATTCCCTCTTCCCTGAGAGAGGATTCGAGGAAAAGAGGGAGACGCAACCAAAATTTCTTTGAACACGTTTTACTCATTAAGCTGCTATTAGTAATCAAATCAAGCTGGGATTGTTAAAAGCAGGTAACTTGTTACATAGCACATGTATTTATCCACTCTCCTGGTTCCCTTGCGTGGGGAACCTGCTACCCGCTCGAGCAGAGCGGCTGGAAGGTTGACCCAAGCTCCGGTGCAGGGAGTCACCCCACACCAGGTGCTTCCAGGCAGGTGTTTGGAAAGACCCTCAGAGGGGTCTTGGATCAACTGGGGGGAGTTGAGCCCTGCAGTCGTCATCCACAAATCGCAGTTATCCCTCTCTCACATGTGCTCTGTAGATACCAGCAGCCGTGGGCAGATTCAACAGGCTCCTCTTGTCCCAGCTGTTTCAGTTCCTGCAAATTCAGCATGACTGCAGGCTCCAGGGCTTATCCTGCCTCTCACCTGCTACCTTTCCAGGTCTTCAGAGAGTGCTTCCCATAATCCCTGGGATTGGATGTATGCATCATAACAGCTAACATCTTTTTGCTTCAGTAAGATCTCTGTGTTTTGGCAGTTTTGAGCTTTGAGTGAGAGCATAGTTTAGATTTAATAGCTTATGACTTAAAACAGGTAGCAAATTAAGAATCTGTTTAGGTCTGCTATTAAAACGTATCTGAAATAGGTTAAGCTTTGCTACTGAAATACTGTTGTAGTGCAGCATAAGCTGATTTTGGTTAAGTATTAATTTTAGTAGTAACTTTTAGTAGTTTAGTTAGTGTAAGTTAGCTTTATGTCTACCCATAGCTGTTATTTTAGACTCTAGGAATAGAATTGGCTTTTATTTTAAATCCAGTTTAAAATGTATTAAAAAAAACCTTCTTAATATACTTACCTTTTTTTAAACCTGCAGTCTACCTTTAGAATGCAGAAACTTTTTGATATGAATTTGATTATATTTGTCTCACGCCATGGAGGTGACTAAGTTTGTCTGTCATTTGCAAATCATGTTGCATTTGATGGGAAAGGGTGACACTGAAGTTCCCTGAAGGCAGGTTCTCAATGACCCTTTCCTGAGCTTATCTGTCTTCTATAGGGCCATCACAGCCCTTCAGAGCCATCACAGTCAACCAGGTCACCGAATGCTCTGGAATTTTTGTGTCTTCTGCTGTTGTGGCTGTGACCCACTCAATGCAGCCTGCTAAAAATCCATGCGGGATTGAAACTTCTGGAGAATGGGAAGTAGGGGGTAATAGCCAGCTTAGTCCTGGGCTTGGGTAACATGCATACCAGTAACACTTCAGTAATAAAATATAGTTTGCAATTCATTCTCTTTTGTCTTTTCTTGCATTCATTTCAGTGTCTGTGTGCACTATATGTTTGAATATATATTCAAAGCCAATCTATCCCTCATTTCTGCCGCAACATCAGTCTAATTTGGAGTGTATTCAATATCCACCAACATCCAAAACCCTGCTGCTTTAATCTGAAAAATCTTTTTGAGTGGAAATAGAAAGTCTCCCTATACAGTGGCATCTTTAGAAAGCACCCAGCTCATATAGGCTAAGGTGTGTAACCAAAGTTTGAGAATGAATTTGAGGCATAGTAACCTACAAGAGGTGAGACAGAGTGTGCTCTACAAACTGCACTCAGTGAAGGCAGCTAAAATTTAAGGTCTGTCAAAACCAATGAGGCTTTTTCTGAAACAAAGCATTTCTTTATGAAAATCCTCAGAGTAAGTTTTATATAGCTTACCTTCTGCTGAGAGGCAGATTTCATTATGAAAAATGATAGAAATAACAAACATTAATCTTAACCTATATGCCAGAAGCTGTAGGATTCAGTAAGATTTGTAAAAATATGTGAGTTAGAAAAGCCTGAACTAAATAGCTGAGATTATCTGTGAAATAAGAAGGAAATTCCATTGCTCTTATTTTAATTGAAAATGAATCCTTCCAGAAATTGTTTTCAAATAGGTTGACTGATGCGCTTCTGAAGATACTGTGCTGGGGTTTTTTGTGACTGTTTGTGTTTTTCGTACATAAGCTTCTCTACCTAAAATCAAAAGAGACTTAGCTATAACTATTTGTGCTACCATAATCATGCAGACATTTTTAATATTTGTGATAAATCCCTGGATTAATCTGATTTGTAAAGGTATATAGAGATTTCATGTATATTTCCTTCTGGAAAAAGATCATGGGCTCATGAAAAATGAGTTTATTTGTTTTCTTTTTAAATAATCACTGACTATATAACTATACAGTCACTGACTATGTAAACTATATGACAACTACAGGATGTACAAATGATGAATGTATAACTGGTGGTGTTCATCTGAGCTCCAAAAATGTCCCTCATCCTGGAAATATATGTACTGCTGCGTGTAACACATTGAACACGAAATGGTTTTCTCTGTGTTTCCAACAAAAAAAAGGCTCTGTTTTTCTCTGAGGATTCTCTCCCACCATGATATGAAATACATGCATGAAATGCATGTATGTCAGGAGGTATACATGCATGAAATACATGCATGAAATGCATGAAATGCGTGTATGTCAGGGGGTATAAACCAGAACAATAAGTTTATTTTTGACATGGTAATTCAGATGAGTTAGGTCGGAAAAGCTAGGTAGCCCCAAAGGGTTTCTCTCTGCTTCATTAGGGGTGTGATCAGAAAGACGGGAAAAATATCAGGAGAAATAGATTAGCTATAAGGAGCAGGAAACTTGCCAAACCTTCGTTGTCACTTCTGCCCTTTTGGATCTCACAAGGCGCCGGCACACGAGCATAATAAACAGAACAATTTTATCAAGGAATGGGACTGGGGCACAACATTTTTCAGGCTCCTTTCTACGGAGTGACGCACTAAGTAACTCACAGTTGAAGAGAAGGGCTCACTGGTTTCTGATCATATTTTAAAAATCCTTTTGCAGAACAAAAGGCAATCTGAAAGCTTTGATAACTTGGCTGTTTCAGTGGCTTGGGTCATATCTGTAGAGGGGATATAGGTTCAGAGATTTAAGGTATTACGATGTGAATCTCCAAGCAAGTGTTTTAAGTGTCTCTTGGTTAGAGTAGTTCCTGCATCTTTCTGTGCGATTTTGGGAATTAAATATCTGGAGGTTTAAGTTAGGCCAATCACTGTCCTTTGATAGGGCATCCCAAACAGCTTCAGACTTTACTATAAACTTTTGGAGTTTGGAACTGCCGAACTGCCTAAGGGATTTATAAGTGTGAATCAAGGAATTAACCTGGGGAAAAAAAGAAAAGATACAGCTGCACTGTGCCTCAGAAAAGGCAACTTATCAAAGTTGGAGAATGTTGTAACACGGAATGTGTTGGATCTGCTTTCTGAGAACACAGTTCCTATGTCCATGTTTGCTCTTGCAAGAGAGGTCTCTTGCACAAGGAACTCTTCACACTTTCATTAATAGAAAAAAGCCAGGAAAATACTTAAAGTACTTCCTTCTCCCAACATCTTCTGCCAAAACTCTTTTTGACTTGATGCCTAGAAACATTAGTCAATAATTGTATTTGCAAGGTGAAGAGGATTATCCTGCTATAGCTGTGTTCCTTCCACTAATCTTTGGTGAATTGGGCCCTGCTTTTTTTTCTTTATTTGTCCTTTTTATTTGCTATTTCTGTTGAGTCTTGGACCGTAAATTAGGCTTCTGAATATTATAAGTTAGAAGAAGTATTTATACACGTAACTTCCCATGTGTGTTTAATTCATATTGTAGTTAGATTCTACCATAGCCCACAAAGTTTAACCTCATTGTAACTATAAATTATCTAAACCATTATATACTCTGCAAACAGATTGTTTTCCCAAGCGTATTTGAAAGAAAAAGCAAGACCAAAAGCAAATGCAGGTTTTGCTTGTTACTATGCTTAAGTGTGTCGGGTGTTTTTTAACTTCTAAATTAAATCAAGTTCCTAAGGTAAAATAACAGTTCGTTTTAATCCTGATCAGTACTATGTAAAAGAGCAAAAATGAGAGAAAATAGAAGGTTGGGGAGGAGAACTGGAATTGGTCATTTATCCCATTGCTGTGACACATGCTACTCTTCACTATCATCATGAGGGAAAAGAGGAATATTTGTATGGAAATGTGCTGGAGGGATTGTAAGGGACGGAAACAGAAAGATAAAAACAGGAGAACTTTACCCAGGATATAGGGTGCCTGACATCTTCAGCAGCGCTGGTAGAGTCTGCAGATCTTCAGTGCTATTGGAATTACTAAGAACTGTGAAGGTAGAAAAATTGATGTTAAAACTGAAGATCTAAAGCAAACCTAGTGAAAACTTCACACTGGAGATTCATCTTTGCTTATTTTTCCCAAGAGAAAAACTGAGGATATTGCATTTCTGTTATATGCTTAAGTAACCTGTGATAAAAGCATTGCAAGAATATTGTAATTCTTCAAGCAAATAGAGTAGACCTAGTATACTATGCTTAAAATAAACAAGTGAGGCAACAATAATATCATCTGACCAACAGGTAGTTACACCTGTGTAAGAAGGGAGGGTTCAAAAGAAAAGCACGATATTATCTGTGTGACCATCATGTTTAATAATCAGTGGACTTGTTGCATTTTGAAGGTTATTTTAAAAAATGCTTTTGATTACAAAAATGTGATGTCAGGACATCCTCATTTTGTCCTACTTTCATACAACTGTATTCAACAGTCACTAATAATAATTTAATTACAGCTTTATTTTTCCAAAATAATCCATACAAAATTCTATGGAGTTACCTGCTGTGTTCTGAATATTTAAAACAGTTTGAGACTCACCCTATCCTTTTTTTTTTTTTTAATATTCTTCCTATTTGCTTCTTAAGTGATATTTCCTGATCAAAAATAGAATAAGAAAATATATATTTTTTCACTATTGCTAAAAATCAATGTATATAAAAAAGGTAAAAAACCCAAGAAGCTCCTTAACTCTTTGCTCTGTTGGTTTTCAACTATGAATGGGCTTAAGAGGATGTTTGCTTTGTTGCTGTTACACTTGAAGCACACTGCATGCATTTCATATGAACAATAACCCTTTAAAATCTAAATAGCTGAAGACCTCCAAAAATCTAAGCCACCAGATAACATATAGAAATATTATATTTAGAACCAAGTATGTATTAATTGTGCCCAAGATTACAGGGGGGAAAAAAAAAAAAAAAAGCTGAAATTAGTGTCATTGTCTATATATATGTTGTCATAAGAAAGATTATTATTTCCCATTGACTTGTGGATCTTGATAGTTCTATCACTGCGTGTTCAGCACTACCTGTCTTTTGAGAAATGTTTGATTGCTTTGATGTAATTACTTCATTGCACTTTAGCATTGAAATTCATTGAAATAATGAATTTATTTACAATCGCTTTGCTTTACGTAGGAAGGCCTTTCCATCTCGGCATACTGCTGCAGAGCAGACATGACTTTACAGTATTTAACTCAGGCCTGCAGCAGCACTTTCATCTATTCTTCACCAGGGTTTTACATGATTTTCCAATTAAACACTGCAATACAATATATTTCTGACGCAATTGCTCTATCTAATGTGACATTTAAAAAACTTACTGGAACAGAAAAGTGAAGAGTTGCTTGCATGGGCACATGCGTTTGCTCTTAAATGGCCCTCATTATCACAGTGTCTGAGTATCTGTGCCTGTCTAGGGTTGAAAAGGCAAATGGAGTTTGCCTCATCTCCCTACAGTTGTTCCTCTAAGTGCTTGGAATTTCCATCAGTCTGTGACTGATCAGGATCGCACATCCTAAGGAAATCCGCGCTCCTGCGACACACTTGTCTCAAGCAGCACGTGGCTCCTGGGGAACTGATCCTGGAAAAAGGCTTCGGAGGAAAATCTGTGAATTTGTATAGTAATTTTGGGAAGTCTCTTCTTTTTTTTTTTTCTCCTGTCAGAGATAAAATTCAAATACACCCCGTGCAGTTCTGGGAGACCGTCCAAGAGCCCTGCTGCACCGCTGGGATGCCCGGACTGTGGTGACAGCACGGTGCATTGGCAGAAGCTTGGAGGATTTTGTTAAGTGGCTTCTTGCCATGGGATTTTGACAGCAGAATTAGCACGGAGTAAAGGACTGGGGAAAATCAGAATGCCAAAGGGAAGTGCAGGTGTAAGAGCTGTATTTTGATGATGGGAAGGAAGGAGAAATAGGAGTCGGACGGTACCTCGAGGAGATGCGTGGAAATGGTCAGCAAGTCAGAGCTCAGGCTGAAAGGAGGAGAGGTTTAGGGGTTGGAATTCTTGTTCCAAGAATTGAAGGCACTGCTCTTTGCCAGCATAAATTCCATGTTCTGTTTGAAATATCTTTTATTTTTTTGTTTTTAAGAGATTTGAATTAAGCTGCATTCAATGTTCTAGAAAGATGTGGCAGCTGTTGATTGTGTTTTAAACATTTCTGTCTCAGTGTGTCATATGCTGTTTGGACTTAGATCAGCTGAGCACACAGGTATCCTAGGACGTTTTCCAGGAGAATGTCTTCATATGCATCTCCAGCAGTTGCATTGCAGTCTCCTGTCTTTCACAAATCCATTGATATCAAAGATGAATTGCTTTCATAAATCAAAAGTATTTCTTTTTAGCAATCAAAATATATAGGAGAGGGAAATAAGGGAAATAATCTTCACTAAGAACAAATAAGATTATAATTATTTTCTGGATATTGTATTTTTCCTGGAAAGTTTGGTATCCAGTGCCCAGAGTAAAATATTTTTGTCTACTTAGAATGCCGAATCATAGAATCATAGAATGCCGAAGGTTGGAAGGGACCTCAGAGGTCATCGAGTCCAACCCCCCTGCTCACGCAGGGTCACCTAGAGCACGTGGCACAGGGCTGCATCCAAGCGGGTTTTAAAGATCTCCAAAGAAGGAGACTCCACAACCTCTCTGGGCAGCCTGTTCCAGTGCTTTGTCACCCTCACAGTGAAGAAATGCTTCCTTAAGTTCCTGTGGAACTTCCGATGCTTCAGTTTGAAGCCATTTCCTCTAGTCCTATCCCTGCCCACCACTGAAAAGAGGCCGCCCCCCTCCTCCTCACTGCCTCCCTTGAGGTATTTATACACGCTGATCAGGTCCCCCCTCAGCCTCCTCTTCTCCAGGCTGAACAGATCCAGCTCTCTCAGCCTTTGTTCATATGGTAGATGTTCCAGGCCCCTGATCATCCTGGTAGCCCTGCGCTGGACTCTCTCCAGCAGCTCCACATCCCTCTTGTACTGGGGAGCCCAGAACTGGACACAGTCTCCAGATGTGGCCTCACCAGGGCTGAGTAGAGGGGGATGATCACTTCCCTCGACCTGCTGGAGACGCTTTTCTTAATGCATCCCAGGATCCCGTTGGCCTTCTTGGCCACCAGGGCACACTGCTGCCTCATGGTCAACTTGTCGTCCACCATGACGCCAAGGTCCCTCTCTGCGGGACTGCTCTCCAGCAGGTCCACCCCTAATCTGTACTGGTGTCCAGGGTTATTCCTCCCCAAGTGCAGGACCCTGCACTTGCCCCTGTTGAACCTCATGAGGTTTCTCGCCGCCCAGTCCTCCAGTCTGTCCAGGTCCCTCTGGATGGCAGCACAGCCCTCAGGGCTATCAGCTACTCCACCCAGTTTGGTATCGTCGGCAAACTTGCTGAGGGAGCACTCCAGCCCTTCATCCAGGTCGTTAATGAATAAGTTGAACAGGACCGGACCGAGAACTGACCCCTGGGGGACACCACTAAGTACAGGCCTCCAGCTGGACTCCGCACCATTGACAACCACTCTCTGCACCCTGCCATCGAGCCAATTCCTAATCCACCTCCCCGTCCACACATCTATCCCACATCTTTGGAGCTTGCCCAGGAGGATGCTGTGAGGGACAGTGTCAAAAGCCTTGCTCAAATCCAGATAGATGACATCCACCACTCTGCCCTCATCTATCCAGCTAGATATTCCTTCGTAGAAGGTGATCAGGTTAGTCAAGCAGGATTTCCCATTGGTGAATCCATGCTGGCTACTCCTGAGCACCTTCTTCTCCTCCATGTGTCTGGAGAGAACAGCCAGGATGAGCTGCTCCATCACTTTCCCGGGGATGGAGGTGAGGCTCACCGGCCTGTAGTTACTCGGGTCCTCCTTCTTGCCTTTTTTGAAGACCGGACTTCTTGCATAATTATACATAAAAATGATTTTTTTCAAGTAATCTTTTAAATAAGCATTTTCCTATCTGTTCTCTTTTCAGTTTATTTTGGCACTTCTCCAAATATCTCTTATAATATTTTAAGTACTTCCAATGTGCATAACTAACAGGAACGAGGCCATTATAATGTGATAGAGTTTGAGTTAAGCTGCCTGATGTTTTCACTGGAATGTTTTTTTCCATTGGAAATAGGTAATAATAGGTTAGTGGGCCAAGGTTCCTCTCACAAAGGAGATCTTTTCTTTAGCAAAGGTGGGTTGTATTGCTGAGGGAGTCTGTCTATAATCATGGAGATGTCATTTTAAATATCAGTTCTGTTAACTGCTAGAAAAGCTAATTAGTAAATTCAAAGAACTGCCTTTAGGTATTACTCATAGTAATTGAATCTATCTAACTAACAAACAAATCTCTCCCTCATATTGAAAGCAAAATTCACCGTTCTTATTTGAAGATGGTCAGCAAGTAAAACATTATTTTCTTGATTCTTAGTGGTCATAACTAAAATACAGTTCCTGATCTCGTGAAAGTAGTAATATTACCTGATACCTTTAGTGACACAGGAAAAGTACTTGTCCCAAGTTCATGCTAATAACTAGAGTTAGAGCTTGTGTGACAAAGTTGCCACATCTGAGCATTTCACTGATAGTAACAACTGTGCAAAGAAGGAAAATACACAGTTCCTTTTGCATAATCAAAAATAATTAAATTGTCCAGTCCCTTCCAGAAGTCAAAATAAATACAGCAGCCACGCAGCTGTCAGCTCTTACCAGTTAGTTCCCAGTTAGCTGGAAACATGAAAAGATCCTGTCAATTAGATGGAAAACTTCTTCCACAGAAATGATGGCTAAAAACAACTACAGTACAAAGTGCCAATAAAGAATTATTGCAGGTGTCTCCTCCTTGTGCAGTTTCTAGGCTGGAATACTCTGCTTTTCTGATCTTTGAGATAAGCCAACATACATTTTGACATAACGAAGCTTTGAATTTGAATCTGTGACTCACCCCTGTATTAGAGATGAAGGGGGTTTTTCCTCCTGCCCACCCTGTGCCCCGCTATAGACTGCAGCTGAGACATTCTGCTTAGCACCTATTGAAGTCACTGAAGTCTCCCAGGGACTTCACCCACAGCAAAAAAAAGGAGTTTTTTGTCTCTGAACTTTGTTCTGAACAGAAGGAGGTTTTTCTTCTTTGCCTTGGCATTAAATGACACGCCACCTATTAATTTTGCACAAGTAAGGCCATGAGAGTATTAGCATAAAAAGCAATAGAAAAAGAACAAGACTTCTTTAAATGAACTTCCTTTAAAGCTAATCTACTGTAAAGCAAGACTGCAAGTAGATACTGGAATATAGTGAACAAGTCCTTGCAAGATTGAAGCCGAATTTTCAAGTGTTGTTATCTGTATTCAAAGACATTATTTATGATTTATTGTACAGAAATTAAACAAATCTGAGCTGTCTTCACATTCCATTGATGTTATAATTTGGAATTTATTTATTAAGGATTTTTCTTAACATTGTTAATATATATGCTAATTATTTCCTGTGATATTTAATATCCTTAATCTGCATACGGTACTCCCTATATCTGCAGTTGCATTAACAAAGTGAGGAAAGAATGTGTTTGTACCTGCACGTGGCTTTTTAAATCTTTAGTCTCTTTTCTTTAATTTTTCTAATAAATGTTATTTATTAATATTTCTTTTCAGAAAAAACGAAGAACAAAGGACCTGTCCCAGCTGTTTCATTCATACAATCCATATGATCACAAGGTAAGAAAAAATATGCTACCTACATTTTTGTTAAGTAATTCTAAGCATTTGTGTGATACATTTTAAGTTCAATGTCAAAATGAAAGAAAATGATTGAAATGTTTGAAAGCATTAGGGTTTATTCATGCTAATTCAATTAGACTGTCATATAAAATGCATTTTTGTTTCTTCAAGACGTGCTTGAAAAGCTTCATTTTCTGATTTGTGAAATCAATGACTTTCCTTAACTTCCCATAAGTATAATTTATGGATTGACACTAAATCTTTTAAAGTGGCCTTTTGGGGTATCTAATTCCCCTCTTTTCCCCTCGCTGTTTAGAAAGAGTGTTACTCTCAAGTACGTTACTTAACCTGTTGTGTTGATTGGTCCCTGAGATACATGATACTAATGAATTATCTATTGATTCTGGAAGCATCATTGGAAGTGGCCTCTGTATTAACAGGTTGCCCATTGTTTGGGGTACAATTAAACACACAGATCACTGTTACTTGTCTCTTATTTGTAAAGCCTGGGAAACCTCGATGAAAACCCTTATAGGTATAAGGGAAAAAGGACACCACTTCCTCAAAGACCTTGCAATGCAGGATAAAAAAATTAAGGTGGTTACAGAAAGATTTTGAAGTATCAAGAGGCAAAGTTAATAAAATGGGGTCAATAACAATGATCACACCATTTCTGCAGTATAAGTATTTGTCATGGGTTTCATCATAAACATTATGCGAAAGAGGACATTCAGCAGCAAACAGAAGAAGAATCAAGTTAGATTTGTAAATGTTTGCAGGGAATTCTTCCAATTTTGCATGCCTCAGAGGGCATTTTTTTTAAGTGCACTAGATCCTTTAACAATTTGTCAGCAGTATGAGATCACCTTCTCTGCTGCTTCTGCTTTACAAAGTATGTGTGATTTTGCAAATATACATTTTTAAAAAGAAAGGTTTGAAACATTTTTGTTGAGATACTTCAACAAAAAAATTAAACTTTATTGTTGCTTTTATGATCCATATACTAAATAACTATGTATTGGTAAAAAATAACAAGAATTAGCTTTTATGTTTGTGGGAGGAAGGGGTCAAGGTGTACACCTGTGTTATATGAAAAATGTGCGTCTGTAAATACACATATATGTATGAGTGAGAAATGCAGTGTTCATAAATATTTATGGATTGAAGTTCCATGATTGTGGCTCTTCAAAAAACCCTCTACCTGCCCATCTGAGTGCAAAGCTTAAAAAAATAAAAAGAAGAAGGGGCAAATAATTTTAGATGGATTCAGGTAGGTTGTTGCTGTGCGAGTTCTGTAGTTACCAGCTGCCTGAACATTTACAACATAGAAAATTATTAACAGAAAGTAGATATGTTCTGTAATTTTGATAATTATATATCATTTCAAGGTAAATCCATCACTTTGAAGTATTTTTTTATAGGGAGGCTTGCATTTTCTATAAAGTCTGGGAAAGCAGATGTTAAGGGCTTGTGAAAATTAGTAAACATAAAGAAGAAAGGAAATTAATGTGACAAGATTTCTAACTGGAATATTGCTTTTTTTAAATTGAAGCAGTTTAAGGTAGACATCATAGTAAATCAATTAAGATCTAATATGGAGAAGCAACTGGCAAACCAGAAGCTTTGATATTCTTCTCTTTGTCTAAATCCTCCTTTGCCAAACACTTTTTATTCATAGCACAAGGAAATTCCATTATTCTTTTATTAGCACTCTTAATAGAGCTCGGCCATTTGCAGCTCCTGCTGCCTTCCTGCTCATATCCTTTGTGGCTTTATATCAAAGTATCCTCAAATGATTTTGGCTTCAGTTGTGAAGCCTTATGCACTCTTTACAAATTAGTCATCAGGCACTGTGGAATTGAATATAAATGCTTAGATATAATCCCTTTTGATCTTTGTTTTAGGACCTTTAATAAATTATTAAAAGTAGCACAATTGTTGGATGATTTTTGAAGCTCCACTGTTTCGGTGCTTCCAAGCACACTCTACCTACGTGTCTGAGAGCAAAAGGGAAAAGAAAGAGACCGAATGACTCTATAAAATAGATGCCCTTTCCTTATTTCACATGTGATAAGGAAAGTTTTCTTGCTGCTAAGCACTTCCTGTTTGCAGTGGTTGGAATGAGCTCATTGAAGATTTCTAGCTTTGTGCTGTTGTTTTCCACCTTAACTGCCAATATTTTACAGTCTTTACAGTCCAGGGAAGGGCTTTTAGTTAGTTTTAATCATAAATCTAACAGTAATCAACATTAGTTGACAATACAGCTGTTTTGGGCGGATGTCTGTATTAGTTTTATCCTGTTTTGTCTCATTTGCATGTGAGAAAGTTGAGGTTGGGTTTCTGTTTGTTGTTGTTCTTTGCTTTCGTAGATTATTTTCTATCAATATAAAAAGAGGATAAAGACCTTTTGTGATGGCTTGGTGAAAGTGTTGGTGATGCAGGTTCCTGGTGCAAATGACTCAAATCACTGGCTTATTATTGTTATGGCTCAAGATTATTCATTGATTGAAAGGTTTTCCTTTGAGAAGTAGAAAAGGGATAACCTTAAAGGATAGGTTGGAGATTAGAGACAATGGCTATGACAGGACTGAAGCAAGTTTTTCTTGTTTCTATCCCATAGAAAAGAGAAAAGATAATCTAAAAATAAGTTAATTTTTCAAAGGTGGTGCTTCAATATTCATACATAGATGTTTTGAATGAGCTACTACACTAACTTGGCTAATGTTACTGTTTATATTTGATCAAGAGGCCAGTGTCTATTAAAGAAAGCAACGATTCCTGTAAGTTTTACCTCAAATGCATATGTCCGTCTATGGCAAATTACTGCACTCTAAAGGACATTTTAAGTGTCTATGCTTTCTGATGGTCAAGTGAAAAGTTAGTTTTGTTAATGAGGAGACAAGCAAAAACATTTTCCTTCCACTTTCAGGTGTGAAGTCTTTATCTGGCATCTCTCTGTCATGTAACCAGTGTATCTAAGGAAGCCTTAATTAAGCACAAGAGTGAGCAGGGCTTTTCAATTGTCCTACAAGAGGCATGGAAAAGCGAGAGATGTTCTGCCTCTGCTGGTAGCAGAGCTGCCCTGTGTCTAAATGTCTAGTGTCTAAAAATGGCATCATTTGCTATTTATGTGTCCTGTTTATTGCTCAGAAGAAACCATGTGATAGCAAGTCTCGAAACATGTGCCCCTGAGTTGTCTGCCTGCCCACTGAGATTTGATCCTGTCCTGTTTTGCTCAGGGCCACCACGGTGCTCATAGTGCCTGCAGCTGCACCCCAAAGCAGGTTGTAGCATCAGCCTTGAACGCCTGGGAAATACGTTGAACTCTTTAAGCCCAGCAGGCACCTAAAGGGTTGGCTTTTCCCCCCGTCCCTCTCCGATCTTTTAATTAAAACAAATAAAACCTTCTAAAACGTGTGTTTTCTAAGACCAAATAAATACTTGATACATATATTGAGTATTAAAAGCTACTCCAGGTGAGTGGTTGCCATGTGCTCAAACTAATTTGGGTTTGTATATGCAAAGATATGTAGAGTGCTGTTTGCAGACAAAGCCATTCATTGTTCTGAAAATGTTTGTTTTTTTCCTGTGTTTATTTAGAGTAGTTTTAAGTATAGACCATCTTTCTTGAGAATGATGTTCTGACTTTAGGGTGATGTTTTTCAAGTAAGCAGTACAACAGCTCTTCTAATTCTATGTACAGTTTATCTTTCCATAACACCATCAGAAAAATACTTTTAAAAAATCCTCTTAGAGCTGTGCAGGTGAGCAATGGTTTTTGTCAAACTAGAATCCAAGAGAATATAGTGGAGAGGGAGTGCTGTTTTTACCCTTAGCAGTACTCAGGCCATTTTTCTAATAGATCATTAGAAGAAAGGTTAGGTCTGCGAGCAGGTGATTCTTACTGAACCTCTTTTTGTATGTATGCCATGTGGCCTCCCATTGTACGGAGCAGGCATTTCATTCTGCCTGTAAAAGATGCTTAATTGTCATAGTATCTTTCTCTATAATGATGTTTGCTCTACAAAAATGTTTTGTTAAAAAAATAATAAATGAAATTATTTCATTTGTAGCAGCAGGTTTTGTGGTCAAAATAACTTTCATTTGAGGAGCTTACTGTGAGCTTCAGGATCCAATACGCAAAAAGTCTCCAAATTTAGCACCACAGAATGTAATTCCGTTCTCCTCGTTGCTTGCTGCTCAGTCTAGCCCTAGAACAGTTGTTTCAAGCTATACTCCCTAATTTCGGCCATGCAAAGACATGTTTTCTTGTTGTTTTACTTATAATAAGCGCAGTCGAGCAGAACTGCTGTTCATCTGTTCACGTGGCTGCTCTGGCCTCCGTAGGGTCCTGGGACATGTCTGTGCATGTCTCTACCAGCACGTACCGAAGAGCAGCCTGCTCGTCCAGTGAGAAATCCCCCAAGAAATGGCCTGAAAATCCAGCTCTCAATTTCTTTTGCAACCTGCAAATGTTGCTTAAGAATAAGGTATGATCTGTAAGGAAATAAGGCCATGTACTATAGCATTAGTGATTTATTTTAGCGTGTGCTAGATCCAACCAAATAAATAAAATCCATGTTCATGTGGTTTCAAAGGGCTCCTGATGAGGTTGGTTTTTTTCCTGTTTCAAACTGCTTTAGATTTTAAAAAAATCACTGTTTCAGGAAATGAGCTCTGATTGATGCAATGCAAATGAAATTATTAGACAAGTTTTCTATTCTTCATGCTTAAAAGTGTTAGTTAATGATGTATCATACAGATGTTAAAAAAAAAATACCCGGAAAACAAAATCCCACCTAATAATGCAAGTTAGTGTTTGGCAAGTTAGATGGAGCATTGTATTAAGCCACAGTGAGAATGAAGTCTCCTGAAAAAAGCAAAAAGCAAAAAAAAAAAAAAAAGCCCTGGATTGCTTTTGCTTTGATAGTGCTGTTAATGCCAGTATGTACATACCTACCTTTAAGGAACGCTTGTAGTATCAAAATAAAACATGGCTAGATGTAAAAGTGCTACTGGCTGCCATGACTTACTGACTTTACCATGAGATTTTTTTTCAGCCAATTGTTTCAATAATCCAGAGTCTTCCTTAGTTAATTTCGACTGAAAATAAGAAAATCTAAGGTCAACAACCTTAACGTTGTGGTTCTAGGCCATCCCTTGGCTCCACAGCGCCATTGGAAAGTTGTGAGGCATTTGTATGATGGAGAAGTTCAAAGCTGCTAATGCTGAACATTGCAAAAGGCTCTAGGTAGGCTAGGGAGAGAATCTTTATTTGTGATCCCAAAGCACTGGCTCGTGGTAGGATCCCGTTTGATGCTTCTTCTGCAGGCTTATCCAGATGGCCCAAGGGGGTTTCATTGATGAAAGATCAAGAATTCCCTTGCCCAAAGTGGTGCTGTTGCCTGGAGATCAATGTGGGCACCTAAATTAGTCAAGAGCAGCAGGGAGGTCCAAGGTGAGGGTGAGAGGGAAGGGAGGCTATGAGCTTCCCATAGCCAAACCTGCAAAGCTGCGTGGTGGCATGAGGAGCTTCTGGAGCAGTTTCTCCCTGGTGAAAAAACCTGACTAAACAGCCCAAAATGCGATGCAGGAAGTTAAGGGTGTCTGTCGGCAGAGCTTTCCTACAGGTGAGCCCATCTCCTTCCTTTTTTTTTTCCATAATTCAGGGCTCTCCACCTGTTCCTCACAAACAAGCCAAACTGAGCAGAAGAACCTCTGAGCTCTGCTGAAAGGAACAACTCTTTAAATGCATCAATGCTGGTTAATTTCTAACTGGAGGCATCACTGTAGTCCTCTGGTCCCTAGGTCCTCAAAAATTTGTTTTTTGAAGATGTTTCATCAGTATGTCTGCACTGTGGTATGGCTCGATTGCATGAAATATTGTACAGCCTGTATAGCTGAATGGGAGTTATTTTTTGGAAAGAACGTAGTAGCAGATTTAAATGTACCTGCAGAGTTAATTGTATCTGGCAGCTTTCATCGTCTGCACTCTATGCTCCTCCCTTTTTGGTAGGTCAGGCCTTGCCAGGCCTCTCTGTCTTCTGCCTGTTTGTTGATCATGAGCATTTGGTAGCCACTGGCTTTAGAAAGTGGCTTCATTTACATCTGAAGAGAAGCTGCTAACTTGTCTAAGCAAATCATGCTTGGGTGTTTTTGAGAATATGGAGGCAAGTAATTTC
Source organism: Nothoprocta perdicaria (assembly GCF_003342845.1). Classification (NCBI taxonomy): domain Eukaryota; kingdom Metazoa; phylum Chordata; class Aves; order Tinamiformes; family Tinamidae; genus Nothoprocta; species Nothoprocta perdicaria. Next base: position 3,778,070 of record NW_020455721.1, read on the forward strand.
AGAAGAGCTGAAAACCACAGGAAATTCTTGTTATTTTTCCTGAGGACCATAATATTTCTCACGTATTAATTGTGTGGTTTTTAAGATGTATGTGTGCAATGACAGTGCTGTGTATTTTTGCAAATTGCAATGGAAGTTGCTGTTTTGGAAAGAGAAGAACATAAGATCTATTTTTGAGATACTGTCCCATTTTTCAGCTTTCTCAGTTAGTGGCTTGGGTATATGACTCTGGAAAAAAACAAGAATCCTTTCTTTCTTGCTTCCATTTATTCCAGAAACATCATTGTACTAAATCATAAGACTACTGTGGTGTTGTTGTGCTTATGAGATAAGCCATATTATTTGTCTGTATGATGAAAAAGGTTTCTGGGTTAATGCTGAAAAGAAAAAGAGCCTTTTGCTGTCTCCTGCCTCAAAACAGATTTCAGGTTTGATTTAATAGCCCAGATGTCAGATATGACCACATTTTATGGAAATATTCATATTGTAACCTACATTCATTCTTTTCTTTTCCTATCCCTCATGCTCAGAACTGCTTTTTGGAGGAGGTTACATAAAGCTGTTTTGTGCTCTTGATAAGATGTAAGGGCTTCAAGGAAGACTACTCAAAGAGAAAAGCAATTTGTGTTTGCAAGAGCCATGCAATGGCCTTGTGCTAATGGCACACTTGACCATTACTTCATAATAGTGAAGAAAATCTAATAATCTTAAAAGGTGCTGTTTTTTCTTAGCTTAACTCTTAGCTGCATTCAAGTTTATACTATCTGTAACACAAAGAAAACTTTATATATAGACAGTTGAGAAATAGATTTTCAAATACTGGGTGTTGTTTCAAGGCTATGTACAGAATGGGAGAAGGAAAAAGAATATTGCAATGAAGGGGCTTCCTTGCCTGTTGAATAGTTTATTCAGGGAAAAAAAATATGATCTTATTTGAAGTATGTCTTTAAGCCTATTTTAAATATATATCTATATCTATTGCTGTAAAAATAAAGTGATTTGATAGCTTATTTCTAGTTTTCGTACACTGGTGGAACACAAATATATGCAAACAGCTAATATATATCTGCTTAATGTTGTGGTTAAAACAATATTCAGTGCTAGTAACTTTAGCTGTCGTGAGATATTTAAAACAAACTGTATCCACTGCTCGTTGAATTGGTTGGAATTGTGGTCACAGTTATCACTAGGAGGGGAAGCTGTTGCTTTTTTAGGATAATGAGATTATTTTATAGGAAAAAAAATAAAAATTCCAATGAACAATTGTCTATTAAATCACCTTTACACATGCAAGCAAATGTAGTACTGTATGATGAAGCATGGAAGGCCATGCTTCATGATTAATGAGATATTACAGGTACTGATGTCGTATTAAAATATCTTCATTAGTGAGGCTGAGAACATTTTAAGCAGTATGCTGGCGAACATTAGAGGAAGATCGAGATACAAAAGTTAAAAAAAAATCACAGAAACAGAATGTTAGATGTGATGAAAAATGTGTGGTAAAAGTATCTTAAGACATTGACTTGAAGAAATTTTGAATGTAACGTTGGAAAAGTTTCTGTGGTGATAATGAAAAACTGGTTGTTGGACATGACTATCAGTTTAACAGAGGGAGTAAATAGGTGAAAACAACTTCTGCACACCTCATTCCACTTAGCATAGAAATAGCTGTTCTTCTCCATATGGCTGTGCTCTAGCTGCTTCCAAAATACTGTCTTAATTTTGGACATTATAGCAAAACAACATTGACAAGCATGAGGCAGTTCAGAGAATAGCCACAAAAGCAACCATAAGATTTATTACCTTGTGGGAAAATAAATACAACTCTTGATATGTGGCAGTTGCATGGGCTGTGGTGCAACATCTATACATTTTTCAGTTAAATAATCATAAAAACAGTGGTCATTTACTTCACAGTTGCTGATGCAACATGCAAAAGCTGTACTTGATACAGCAGATTGTTGCTAATACCTATTCTCTAGCTCAAAAAAAAAAAAATGGAATTATAAAATGAAAGATAAGCTTTGTAAGGACATTAAATATATGATATATTGACTCACTTAAGTAAAATTTTGGACACATCAGTGCTCTCGTTGATTTCCAAAGACGGACATTATTCCTCTGCAAGTCTTGTATCGTGTGTGTATCCAGTCCACCATAAACGTAGCCTTGTCATAACAGTGTGAAAAAGATCTATGTGTTTCAGATTTACTCAAACTATTTTCTGGAAAACCTGGGCATCACAAAAAGTAACTGGACCTGGCCCCGTTAAAATTTATTTTAAGCTCTCTTCAATCTTTCTTTGGCAATATGATGGGCTAGATCTCTAATTGTTCTGTGGCCACCTCAAGTTCAGATCAGGTTCAAATTTCCTTTTCCCATTTCCTAATATTTGGCTTTTAAAGAATTAAGCTGTTTCTCTCTGTAGCTGGACAGTTTGTAGCAAAATAGATTTCCTGATTATCTTTTGCCCTCTTTCGTTGTTTAATAGCTCCCTTTTTATCCTGTTGCCATTTCTTCCTAAAGGAAATATCACTCTAATTTACCTTTTCTTTTCTTTCTTCCTTTTTTCTTTTCTTGGTTCTTTCCACCTACTACTCTGTTTAATTTCTTCTTGTAATCTTACAGTGTATTTCTCTCTCTCCATTGCCTTTAATTTACCTGCTCTTCAGCTTTTGTTGTTCTTCTCCTACACATCTTTATGCAGCCCTATGGTGCTACAGATGTACTTTGGCAGGGCAGTCAAGTGCTTACAAGAAACAATGTCACTATGAGAGGTGAAGCAACCAGTGCTGCCGAGGGAGCAGTTCTTGTGTGTCGTGGTGGAAACCAGCCCACGGTTACGGGAGTAACGTCGGTCCTACCACCAACAGAAGAAGTAGGGAAGAACCCTACTGTTCTTCACTATTCAGGAATTTAAACCTTACTACTAACTTAAAGGTGCCAGTGACCAAGCCCTTGAGCTGTTCGTTTTTAATTATTACCTATCCAGACAGTGAAGTTTGGGGGACATCTCTGATGCGCAGGATGACTAACTTTATCTTCTGTCCACCGACTTTGCACCGGAGATTGAATTTGATTTTGCTCGCTGTTGTGTTTCTTTGTACTTCAGTGAACTTGATGTGTCTTAAAGTTCTAAATATCACCCAGGTTGGCATCAGTGCTTTTGTTCCTAAAGATTTTGCACGGTATGAGCATATTGTATTTGCTTTTCTTCTTCTGTCTCACCGTGTAAGTGCTTGTTTTAATCACCCTTTGATATGGCATTGTGAAGCAGGCGTGCATTTTCTGGCTTTGTGTCTGCTAGTAAAAGTAAAAAACTGATGATTCTTCTGCATCACAAGCCTTACACTATAGTCTTTTATATGGGTAGCATGCAAAAACTGCTAGGAACAAAAGTGTTGAGGTGGATTTCAATTATGCTGTGGCAGGATTTCATAGGATTTCATCCAGGAAGAATGTGATGTATTTCAGGTAAATCAATAAAGATGTTTTTCCCAATTAAAAAAAAAAAAGTCAGCATTGGCTGTGATTACACCTTCTACTGCTGTCATTTAAATTCATGGCCTTAGGTGCACTCCTTCTATTCTTCCTTTGTCATAACTTTCTCTCTGTACTGTTTTTCCCTTTTAAAAAAGTGAAGAAAGGCTAGTTATTATACAGTGAAGAATGCATATTCTGCTAAAGTGGCTGTGATAAACTATTGATTGAGACTTGGCTTTAGATTGCTCTGTGTTAGGAAACTTCATTCTACCACCTTCTACCAGCACATTTCACTTAATGCATTCTCTTAGTGCAATCTGGTCTCAGATGCTCCTGCTTTCAAGGACGGCTGAAGGAGCAGTATGAGAATACACCTGCAAGCCATGTGAATTCTGTGTGGTTGATTTAGATGATTGCCACCTGAATCAAAGTATCTGTATTAGCTGTACATGAGGTTTAGGGTTCTTGTAACATATTCTCACTGTTCATGTGCCCAGTCTAACTTTCTGAGGGTTGAACTAATGGACTTGTGTCTAAATCATCCATCCTTCTGTTCATTTCTGGTTCCAGCTCGAGAGGAGCATCTGGCAGCCACCTTTAGAATTTACTGTGACATTTCAAATTTTGGAGAAATTCCAGCTTAAAAAAAAAAAAAAAAAAAAAAAAAAAAAAAAAAAAACATGCTGGTTCTCATGGGGGACTTTCTGGTTCTCATGGGGGACTTTAACTTCCCTGACATCAGCTGGAGAGACGGCACAGCGAGGCACAAACGCTCCTGGAGGTTTCTGCAGTGCGGCGATGACAACTTTTTGACGCAGGTTGTGGAGGAGCCGACGAGGAGGGGTGGGCTGCTGGACCTCGTACTAACAAACAGAGAGGGCCTTGTTGGAGATGTGAAGGTGGGGGGTAACCTTGRCTGCAGTGACCACGAGCTGGTGGAGTTCAGGATCCAACGAGGAGGAGGCAGAGCAGTAAGTAGCCTTGCTGCGCTGGACTTCAGGAGGGCCAACTTTAGCCTCTTCAGAGACCTGCTGGGAAAGATCCCATGG